>NC_140590.1:480452861-481011824 GCF_964204655.1 Triturus cristatus | reverse complement strand
CTGAGCAGTGCAAAAACGAAAAAATACAATGATAATAATATGATGTTATTATCATTTTATTTTTCCGCACTGGCTCAGTTCGGTTGCATTTTAGGTGCAGTGCGGGGCTGGGCTGTCATCACAGCCAGCAGGGGAGGAGTGATGGGCACTTTCTAAGTGCGCATGATGGCTTGGCCGACTGTCTTGAGCCGGCCAAACAGTCATGTGCATCTGGGTGGAGAACAGGCTCCCACTCCCTGTCTGAGAGCTAAACCAGGGTGCTCAGACCAATCACGACGCTGCTGTCATGCTGGTGACAGCAGCGTCATGATTGGCTAGTGGAGTCTGGGAGCCTGTGTACTTCCTGCTTCGCAACAGAAGAAGGACAGAGGAGAGGGGGCGGCAGGTAAGTCAAATTTTTTTTTGTTTCTAATCCTTCCCCTCCCCTTTACCCTCCCAGCACTATTCATACTTTGCTTCACACTATAGTACTAGCATGTATTAAAATTAAATCATTACATACTTTGCCTTTTGGTTTTAATTAGAGGCGTGCTGCTGCGCGAGTCAGGGCGACACACGCTGCTTGCTTCCTGGGTTGACTCGATTGACTAGCACTGCTGCAGCTGCGTAGTACGCTTGAGCAGGTGAAAAGTGGGGACATTGGTCTGATCTGCATTGGTCCAACTCCTCAAGAAGAAAGATGATTCAACACCAAGGAGGAAAGGATGGCGCAGCGTGCTCCCATTCCCTACCAGAGGATCTGCTAATCTCCCTTGGGTAGGGTGGCACCAAAGAGGCAGATTCCAGTTTTGTGTTAATCCCTGGAAATACATTTTAAAATCCTGGTGACCTGAGCCTCTCCCCTCGCTCTAGCAAGCTACCTTAGTCAACCCCAAGCCTATCTTTGGCTTACCTATGCCAAGGCTAGTCAGGCAGTTAACACTTTCCTTTTTTGCTTAGAAGTTGGCAATACTTGCATCTTCTGCACTAAATGGCCATATGTTGCTATTTGGCAAGCAACACCTGCGGCATACACAAGATTTATAAGAGATGAATAATATCTCTAATCTTTCTCAACTCGAATGGGACATAGCTATGTGCCCATCCCAAGACTGCCCCAAAAGTATTGTCATATATTATTTGTTATGTGATTTGCCTTCATCTAGCCCACACACCTGTTGATGCAAATTTATTTAACACATCAGCAAAATTGTTTCCGATAAATGCTAACCAATTGGTTACAAGACCAAATCCTTTTGTGACAAAATAAATCCATGGGAAAAACAAATCTAAACACTGCCATGAAGATCGAATTGCAATAATGCCCAAATAATTTGCATTGAACAACTATCAAGACATGATAAAAAAATCAATTATGAGCAAAACACAGATTTGTAGCAAGAGTACATCATTTACTGGCAAAAAAGACACTTTGCTCCCTGAGTCACTCTGTTTTGTGACAAATATATTTTGGCTTGTATCCAAAATGAAAAGCCTTTTGACATAAAATGAACATGCAACCTGTAACTCGAAATATGGAAAAGATTACAGCCAAATTATTACGGCAAATTGACAATTTGTGGAGGCCTGGGCCCTATTTACAAATAATTTCCCCTCTACTAATAATCGGACAACATAGATTTATACTTTTGTGAGGCACCAAAACCTTCGCCATGAACTCCCTACTAGATTATGGCTGAATTAGGCCTGCGTAGCCAAGGTAGTGGCATACTCATACTGACTAACTCTCTGCGCATTGATTCTGCTGATCACAGGCGGCCACAGACCAGCTCTGGAGCAATGCTGCATGTGTGTGAAGTCTGCAGATGGACCAAAACTGCAAACTGAATGTGGGGATTAATATCAATATTATTTTGGGGAAACTTATAGTTTATAAAATAAAAAAATACTTAGCATATGAAGGATGCGGAAATAACACTAAAAGCTCACATTGGCATTCTGGCGAAAGAATATTTTTTTACATATACCCAGTGCAGCGTACGCTCTCTGTGTTTGCCACTGTGACGTTGTCGTACATGATGTTAGCGGACTAGCTCCGCGGGGACGAACGCAGTCTTTCCTCGCTGTTCGCCTGCCCTCCTGACGTCACAGCCAATCGCACTTCGAGGTCGGCCGTGACGTCAGCGGGGGCGCGGCGGATCGGCAGACGGGAGCTGAATTCTTCTCTAGCGGTTGTCTCCCCGCCTGCTCCTCGTGGGCCGCTGTACTGAGCACGAGTGGAATAAAGTGCTTTTCTCTCCAACTACACGTGTCTCGCCTCCCTCACTCTGCCACTACAAATGGCGACGAGGGTAATTTGATGCTGTGCGGCCCACGTGGGGTATCCGGTGCCCTGAGCCCCTCGTGCTCCTCCATTGCTGCGGTGCTGCCCCCTGCTGGTCCTCCTGCAACCACGTGGGCATCCTGACGACGCTTGGTCCGTTCTGCTGCTGGCTGGATGCTGCGTGTCCCTTCTGGTCCCCGGCGGTACAGTTTGCTGCTTGCTGAGGGGGCTGGAGTGCTGGCCCTGGCTGTCTCGTGTGCCCAGGAGGTGTGCTGTGAGGATCATCCTTCCCTGTCCCACCCAGTGTGCTCCGGTGGGCGTGGGGCCCTAATTGCAGGTTCTTCTGCAGGCGTGGTCCAGTCCTGCGTGCTGAGGTTCCAGGTCGTGCTGCCAGCCGTGCCTGTCCGGTGGCTGTACTTGTGGTCGTCGTCCTCCTGCTGCGGTCCCTGACCTCTGACGATGGCTCAGCCGGTCAACATCTGCGTACCTCCTCTGTTCCTTGATTCTCCTGGTTAGCCGTGCATGAAATGGAAGGGGTGGCTACGTGCGTTTGAGAACTATATCGTTTCCATAGACGGCGAGGGGTATAGCCCCGAGCGCAAGAAGGCGCTATTGTTCGGACTGCTGGGGAAGGCCGGCCAGGAAGTTTTTGACAGTCTGCCAGTGTTCGTGGACCCCCCCGGGGCTCCCGCTCCTCTGAATGTGTATCAGGAGGCGGTTAAGCGGCTTGAACTGCAATATGCCGAGGAAGGTAACATCATGGTGGGGCGCCATAAGTTTACTCTGCGGCGATAGGAGGAAGGAGAGACTATTGAGGAGTACATTGCCTGCTTACGCGTTCTGGCGCAAAACTGTGAATATGCGGAGATGACCGATACTTACATCAGAGATCAGGTGGTGTTCTATTGCCACTCTAAGAAGGTGCAGGAGAGATTGCTGTCATGTAGAAACCCTTCCCTTAAGGATGTGGTGGCCATTGCGAAGGCCGTTGAGCGCTCCATGGTGTCCACTAGGGAGCTTGCATGCGCAAGTCAGGCTTCGACGGTGTGCTACGTGCAGGACAAAAGTAAAAGTGTGTCAAGGACTCCCGACAAAGCAGCAAGTGATAGAGGGGGTGGCAGGAGGCCGTTCACCTGTTTTAGATGTGGGGCGCGGGACCACTTGGCTGATAGCAGGTCTTGCCCGGCTCTGACCAAGAGCTGCACGAAATGCAGGAAGGTGGGCCATTTTGCAGCTGTGTGCAAGACAAGGAAACCGGGTGGGGGCATGAAAGTGAGCTCGGTGAGTGATAGCGATGCGGAGGCGAGTGCGGACATAGTGTTGTCCATTGATGCCGAGATGGCAGAGTGAAGGGGCCTATTGGCTCCGTTCTGATTGGTGCTGTAGAGCTGCAGTTTACGGCTGATTCTGGTTCGCCTATAACCCTGATATCTGACACCACGTTTGATGCAAAGTGGCAGGGAGTGCGGTTGCGTGAGACTGATGTGAATCCCAAGGCCTTTGGGGAACAGGACATTGTGATGAAAGGGTTTTTCTGCGATACACTCACCTTTCGAGGGCGCACTGTGATGACGAAGGTCTATGTGGCTGAGAAAGGGAGAAGCCTTGTGGGGTGGAAGGACCTGGCGAAGCTGGGTGTGATGCTAGTCCCGTGAGCCGACGATCCCATTATTCTGCTTGATGACTGGGTCGGCTACATACAACCTGGCGAAGTGCATGGGGGATTGGCTGAGGTCATTGGCGAATTTGAGTCTGTTTTTAGGAATGAGGTGGGGCGTGTGAGAGGGTTTGTACACGCCATACAGTTGAAAGAAGGGGCAATACCGATAAAGCATAAGGTCTGGACGGTCCCTCTCTCTGTCAGAGGGGAACTGAAGAAGGTCCTCGATAAGTTAAAGCAGGAAGGCGTGATAGAGGAGGCAGGCGCATCAGAATGGGTGTCCGCGATAGTGGTGTCCAAGAAGAAGAGGACAGGGGACATTCGTCTATGTGTGGACCTGCGGTCCTTGAATAAGAATATCCTAGTGAACTGCCATCCGCTGCCCAACATCCAAGAAATTCTGTCGTCCACTTCAGGGTCCAAGTTCTTCACCCTGATAGACCTGAAGTCTGCATACCACCAGGTGTGTCTCACGGAGGAGTCCAAAAAACTGACCACCTTCATTACCCCGTTCGGAGCGTACAGGTACGTCCGGCTCCCCTTCGGCCTTGCATCAGCGTCGGGTGTCTTCCAGAAGTTGATGGACTTGCTTTTCTGCGACATGAAGGGCGTCAAAGCATTCCAGGATGACATCCTGATCCACACGGAGGATGAGAAGGGGCACCTGGAGCTGCTGGGCACGGTGCTGGAGATCCTGCGGGAGAAAGGGATGACGGTCTCCAAAGACAAGTGCAAGTTCATGGAGGGCAGAATAGAATATCTGGGGCACGTTCTGACTCTGGATGGTATTGCGCCCAAGGAGGACTTGGTGAAGGCCATTCGAGAGGCCCCATGTCCCGGAGATAAGGACGCCTTGCGGTCGTTCCTGGGGCTCAGCGAGTACTACTCGAAGTTCATGCAGGGTTACGCACTCACAGTGGAGCCTCTTAGGAAACTGCTGCGGAAGAACGAAAAGTACGTATGGGCGCAGGAACAACGAGCTGCCTTCGAATCAGTTAAGCTGGCCATTGTTGCGGCTCCAGTGTTACAGCCTTATAACAAGGATCACCGGAATGTCATCACTGTCGATGCCAGCGCCAAAGGCATCGGGGCAGTGTTCTGCCAATTCCAGGGGAAGAAGGAAAGCACCATCGCGTTCATATCCCGGTCGCTGAGCGACGCGGAGAAACACTATAGCACTATCGAGCGGGAGACGCTCGCGTGCGTCTGGGCAGTGGAGAAACTGAAGAACTATTTGTGGGGCAAAGAGTTCGAGCTAGTCACGGATCACAAACCGTTGATTTATATGATGGACGGCGAAGGCCACGGTAATGGAAAAGCCAGCTCGAGACTCCTGCGCTTGCTGTCCAAATTGCAGGAATACCACTTCACCATCAGACACATCAAGTGGGGCCTCAACAGCAGGGCGGATTGCCTATCGCGCTTGCCTATCGCCGGCGAGGAAGAAGGTTCCCTGGACGACACGGAGTGTGTGGTGGCGATGGTAGACGCGACGGCCATCTGCGAGGGGCTATCTCTGAGGAAGAGTGGCTGGCTGCCCAGGAAAAAGACGTGACCATCCGAAGGGTAGTGGACCACATGACGACTCATTGGCCTCCAGTCCGGAACTTGCACGGAGCACTCAGGTGTTTCCAGCAGATAAGCGCGGAACTTACGATTGAAGATGGTTTCCTGAAGAGGCATGAACTGTTTGTGCCCCCGAAAGGTCTGAGGGACAAGCTGATCAGGATTGCTCACAGGGGGCACCCGGGGAGTACAGCCACCAAAAACCTCCTCAAGCAGTACTACTGGTGGCCGGGGATGTGCAGCGACGTCTGTGGCTTCATTGACAGATGCGGGCCGTGTTTGAGAGCCGACAAGCATTGGAAGACGGCCAAGGGGGAACTGCAGATGGTGGACATTCCGGTCGGACCATGGTGCAAGATTGCCATAGATTTCGCAGGCCCGTTTACCATACTGCCGGATGACTGCAGGCATCTCATTGTCCTTACGGACTACTTCTCAAAGTGGATCCACTACAAGTTTGTTAGGGAGGTTACTACTGACCGGGTGATCAAGGTGCTGAAGAAAATCTTCGCGACGGAGGGGCAGCCGAAGATCATGGTTTCCGACAATGGTACCCAGTTGGTATCCCGGCAGATGACGGATTTCCTGGCCAAGCTAGGAATCAAGCAGGAGAAGACCCCACTGTACAGTCCGAAGAGCAATGGGCAGGTCGAGCGGATGAACAGGTTCCTTAAAGAAGGTATCCAACAGGCTGTTGCGTCTCAAATGAACGTGAAGGCGTTTTTGGCTGATAAGGTGCACACTTTCCATAACACGCCTAATGAAGTCACAGGACATACGCCGTTCTATTTGATGAGAGGGAGACGGTGCATGAGCGAGCTTACCCCCAAATTCAACAAGTGGTATGACATGAGGGATGGAACGGAGGATATACAGGAAGAGGGGTTGAGAGTCAAGGAGCGCATAGTGGCTAAGCAAGAGAGCAACAAACTGTATGCTGACATGGTTAACAGAGCCAAACCGAAGGAAATTGCGCAGGGAGATTGGGTACTGGTGAAGAAGCCCTACAAAGTAATGAAGGGGGAATCTGTATTTCAAACCCCATTGCGGGTACACGGAGCAACCAGAGGGGCCGTGTGTCTGGAAGGTGGGGGATGGCGTAGCAAGGACGACATAGTTAAGCTCAAAGCTGGGCAAGAGGAAATCATCATGAAAAGTGGTCACATGCGTGAGTCCGAGAGCGATGATAGTGTGCTTGAATGGCAAGACAATGAGGTCACTGGCGGAAGTATGTGCGATGATGAGGTTGGGGGCAATTCCCCCGCACAGGGCTGGGCCGGATGCAGAAGCGCACTTACGAGCGGGAGCACATGGCATGGCACGGGAGGTGTTGAGAGGCAGATGGGCGCAGGCCCCAGACCAGGGAGGTGTGACAGTCGCAGCATGGGGAGCCCGGGCCAAAGCGGTACAGGTGTTGGTGGGGTGGCACAAATCCCGTATGTTACCCCTTGCAGGCCGACACGGCATGTCAAAGCACCCCGGAGATTTGATGACTTTGTTATGAGATGATAATGTGTTCTATTCATTTTTTCTGTTGATAAGGGAGATGTCGTACATGATGTTAGCGGACTAGCTCCACGGGGACGAACGCAGTCTTTCCTCGCTGTTCGCCTGCCCTCCTGACATCACGGCCAATCGCACTTCGAGGTCGTCCGTGACGTCAGCGGGGGCGCGGCGGATCGGCAGACGGGAGCTGAATTCTTCTCTAGCGGTTGTCTCCCCGCCTGCTCCTCGTGGGCCGCTGTACTGAGCACGAGTGGAATAAAGTGCTTTTCTCTCCAACTACACGTGTCTCGCCTCCCTCACTCTGTCACTACAGACGTGCAGCGGAGATAGGTCCACAATCAACTCTTGCCTGCGCTACTTTCCAAATTAAGCAGTGGCAAACACACATTATTATTACTTGAGTAGCCCGGCAATCGGGATTGTACGGCAGGTCACTTACATGAAGACAAGAGCGCGCAACAAATGAAAGGTGCCCTTTTCCGCGCACGCTGCTTCATACTACAGTACTAGCGCATGTTACAATGAAAACAGTACTTACTTTGCCTTTTGGATTTAATAAGAGGCCTGCTGCTTGTTAGAGTCATCGGACACACGCTGCTTACTTCTTGAGATGACTCAACTGATTAGCCTACTGCAGCTGCGCAGTACGCTCTGGCGGGCGAAAAGTGAAGACATTTGTGTGATCTGTGTTCGTCCGACTCCGAGAGGAAAGACAATTCAATGCTAAGGAGGCATGGAAGGGGCCTCACCCAGACAGTTTAAAGTGGAAGGCCGCGATTTCAAATTTAAATATTTTAGGCGCAAATCCATATTGCGTGTAGACCCGGCCCTATGAAATAAGTGCCAGTGCTAAGCACCGGAAAGCACCGGCACAAATTAAGCACTTGACTCTACGTACTAACACTATTGTCCCAGTGATTTACGTATGAGGAATGCCAAAGCTGATCTAGCCAAGTCACTATTACAGTCATAAACTCAACTTTTAATAGTGAAGAATAAAGTAATAGTGAATTTCAGTCTTAAAAAACTGATGCCAATACTTTTTGACAAGAACTATTTTCCCCCAATCCCACTCCTTGAATTTTGTAATGTTTCAGAAAGGTGTGAGGAGTTTCATAGGTTCCTGCTGGACAGATCTCTGATAGGATACCACTTTAAAGTTAGTCAAAGGGGCAACTACACGTCTTGTGGACCTAGTCTTAATATTCATCTGTGAAGTAACAAGTTTTGCGACACACCACAGAATAACACAGTACGATATTTGATCAGTATACAAGCACAGCATGGTAGCAAAATTCAGACATCATTAGTGTATAACATTGCTTTGCCAAATTGATAGGCCATAATATTCACACCATTTCCCCCATATACGCTCATGTTTCTTTGGACAGCTACGGGCCTCAAAAATTGGCTACTCTTGATGGGCACACCAGTCCACCCCCGCACACAAGCCTCTAACAGTCGGTGGCTTTTGTTGTTTCCAGACTCGTGTCACATCCTGCTTGGCAACCAAACAAGCTGTCCCTAAAAAGGCACACTCAGCCCTAGGAGCCACCACCTCTGCCATGAGCCATAGTAACACAACACTGGGCTTCAACTCCAGGGGCCAGCCTAAGACAGCAGATAGTATTAGACCCACCTCCTCCCAAAAAGTCCTCCGCACCGGACACTCCCAATCAACGTGGAAAACATCTACCATGGGAAGTGCGCAGCCAGTGCACACAGCTTGCGCATCGGAGCATACATGTTGTAAGCATCTCAGGGTGAGGTACGTCACGTGTAAGTAGTTGAACTGTACCCTACGCAGCCGTGCCGAAATCGCCAGTTCCCTAGGCACCATGCAAGCCTCCCTCAAGTTGTCCTCATTCATGTCTCCCGCCCGGGAGCTTGTGAGCTAACAAGGCATGGCACATTTGGATATTTTGAAAGAACTGCGAATTAGACAGTGAGTATTTAGCTTTTAATTCCTGAAATGACATAATGTCCCCCCCACTCGTAGATATCTCCCAGGTATGAGACCTCAATGCGATCCCAAGGCAGGAAACCCTCCAGCGTTGAAAGGTGACCATCCATGTTCCGCGCCATAAATAGGTCATCTCGGTTAGGTGACGGTCCCAACAAGTGAGGCGAAGGTCCGCCCTCCAGCAGATGAAGGATACCCTTGTGCAGGAAGATAATATACCTAGCAAATGTGCCCCCTATTGGAGATCGAACAAACCATCTATACACAGTGAGTATATTTACAACTGATATGCTGGGTCATCCCAATTCCCAGTGAACCAGTCATTAATCAGCACCATGTGTGCTGCAAGATAGTATAGGTATAGATCTGATAAACCCAATGCGCTGTTGAAAGATTTACGCAGTGAATGAAATGCCACCTTGTGCCAACCCCGAGCCCACACAAAGTTAGTAATTTTAGTGGTCACAGAGTGAAACCATTAGCAGGGAATGCAATACGGATAATTGCCCAACACAAACAAATAACGTGGGAGGCACAATATTTTGAAAAGGGCTGTGCGCCCAATAGGATTCAATGGCAGAGTGGACCAGTGGCCATGATCCTGATCAAGGAAATTTAGGGCCCAGGCCAGATCCGGCATGAGAGACACGTGTACCCATAAATATTTAAAGGAGTTTTGCCGATTAAGAATGTTGGGGCACCAGAGCTGCCCTAGAGCATCCCCCTTAACTGCCACCAAACAGGACTTGCCTTCATTAACCTGGAGGGCAGATGCCTTGCCATACAGCCGAAGGAGTGTCAGGCAGGCGGGCCTGAACGTTGTTGATCTCTTAAGAACAGGAGCATGTTGTCCTCATATAGTGCCACGCGGCCTTCAAAGTCAGTCCCCCATTGCCAGCCTGCAATCTGAGCATCACAGTGTATCAGCCATGCCAGAGGTCCCATCACCAATGCAAAGAGCATTGGGAACAGTGGGCACCCCTGGGACGTGACCCGCTCAGTGAGAAATACAGGAGACGACCCCATTCACCCGAACTTGAGCAGTCGGAGAATGGTAGAGAAGCTGCACCATACGACGGAACCCCTCCCCCATGCCAGCCCGACAAAGAAATCCATCCATAAAGGCCCATGACACTGTATCAAATGCTTTTGTGAAATTGGCTAGCAAGAGGGACAGCGTGCAATCAGGCTCTAATGCCCGGGACAGCCCTACATGGACCCTCCTAATACAGTGACGTGTGCTACGGCCTAACATGAATCCACAAGGTGAGGTAAGGCCTGACCCAGCCGCTCAGCTAACACTTTTGCATAGATCTTGATATCAGTGTTGATCAGCGAAATTGGGCGATAGGTGGAACATTGGCCCCTTAGGAGACCTTCCTTGGGCAGGACGACGGTGGTGGTGCAGTCTTATTCTGGTGGAAAGGACCCCTGCTGCAAGGCAGTTGTATAGTGATTCAGAAGGTGGGGACATATGAGCTCATGGAAGCATTTGTAATACTTAATAGGATACTCGTCTGGGCCGGACGTTCTCCCAGCTTGCAAACTTGATAACGTGGCACTCCATTTCTCAAGCATTAGGGCTTGGTCCAACTCTTGGGTCAAGACATGGGTATAGTCGGCAGCGGTATGGTATCCAAAAGGGGGTTGGTGACCTCAGCCAGTGGAAGAGGACACCATGAGTATAACCCCCAGTAAAAATCAGCAAAGGTCTGGGCAATGACGGGAAGCTCCCCTTTGAGACAACCCATTAAGTCCCGAAACACCGGAACCACTCGAGCAGAGACACCGCAGGTGGCCAGCCAGTACAATAATTTGCCAGATGTGTCCCCCGAGGCATATACCCTCTGTGCGGAGGTTCTCCAACACTGTTGTGCTTCCTCCAAGGAAACCTGCTGCAATTCAGTGTGGGCTATGGCTAGGAGATGATGGGAATGCTCTGTGTCCTGGCGGCAAAGAGCTGCTTCCATATTGTGAGAAGTTGGCCTGGCATATCCTGGTCACTAGTTAAAGTGGCCACCTTGCACCAGTCCAATTCGACTCTCATGGTAGATAGGTTTAAGACAACCTTTTAAAGAAAGCTATCCTAGTGGTAGATGTGGAGAGCAGCCTTCAGGCTAAGTCTCAGAGGAATGTAAAGCAGCTTGTTTTACCTAATAATCTCTTGAATTACCAAATGAAAGGACACCACACAGGTATATATATCAAATATATATGTATTTATTACTACACACACTCTACTAATCTCTTTATGAGATTAGAAGTCAGGAACATATGCAAATTTCAACGTTTCACAATAAGTTAAGCACAAATATGGCTGGGGCCCTAGGGGCGTACCAGACCATATGCAAAAAAAGAGGTTTGGGAATGTCAACTTGCAAGGGGACAAGGCCTAGGGCCTGTAGAATCGCTGGGGCCTCACTAATCCACCCACGGGAGACGCGTGCAGTGTGAGAACACAGCCGCGGGTTCCCTATTGATTTCAATGGAGCAAGTCGCGGATGGAATTTTAAAGTTTTACGGTACTTCTAGAGAGTCTACAAGCAAGCCACTTACAAGGTAAGTGGTTCAAGGGCCAACACCCACAGGAGCACCGGAGTGCACGAGTTACCTCACCCAGGGAAGCCGGGTGCATAGGTGTCTTTTGGTGTCGGGTGGCGTCATCGTTTTCAATGGAAGCCGAAGAAGTTTTGCTGCTTGTGAAGACTGGAGAAGTGTCCGGTGGAATCCAAGGCTGGATTCAGGATGAAGAAGACCTGAAAGCAGAAGGGACAGTGTTCACAGTCACTTGCCAGTGACCCGGGCCAGGAAGATGGATGCCCACGGAAGTCGGGTGATTTCAGGTGATCAAGGGTGTTTTGACTCTTCAGCCACGAGGTCCAGGAGGCGTCGACGATGACCAGGAGCTGGATTCGGAGTGTCCAATGAAGTCTGCAGCTTACTGAGGTGTCGGCAACCGGATTGGAGCCAACAAGCCTTGGCAACAGCAAGTCTCGTGGAAAGTGAAGAAAGTCAGCGGTGCAGACCAGCAAGGTCTGAGGGACTCACCCAGCAAGGGTAAGTCAGGGCAGACCTGGGGTAACTAGGGGAGCCCTTTGGTTTGATGAAGAAGTCTTCAGGGGATCCACAAGCCAACCGGCAAGGGATCGCAAAGACGCCTCATGAGGATTTGCTTCACAGGAGCCCACGGTCACTCAGGACGAGGTAGGCCTCTGATTTTCGAGGGAAATTTGCAGGAGGCTTGGACCACACGTGGTCCAATGCACAAGTTCGTAGAACGTCGTGAAGGGGTTGCACTCGACAATAGTGCACGGTACCCGGGTATTGCTGTTCCTTGTCACTCGTGGGGTTCACTCGCCTCAGGTTTGCTGGGGACTCACAATGGCTGTCGAGAAGTCAGGAAATCTGCTTCCGGGGCTGCAGGGACTTCGGACTCCAGCAGGAGCGGGAACTTTTGCGACCGCTGATTCAAAGATTTGGTGCCTGCCAAGCAGGGAAGTCACTCCTTGACTCCAAGGGAGATTCTTCAGCCTTCCAAAGGTAGTGGAACGTCGAAGGTCCAGGATTCTTCTTGTAGAGCGTTGTCCAGAGATATATGATTTGCAATGGCAAGGTTTCCCTATCTTATACTAAAGGAAAGGGAGGGACTAGCTCTATGACCACTCCTATGGGGGGGTCAGGGGAGTGGGTGGTTACACCCACTTCCCTTTGTCCAGTTTCACGCCAGAGCAGGGGTAGGTAGCCCCTGAACCGGTTTGAGCTGGTATATGCACAGAGGAGCCCACTGCTCCCCAGTGCAGGACTTCAAAGCACTCTAGGAGTGCACCCACCCAGCCCCAATACACTAATTCCTGTCTGGAAGGTGGTTACACCTCCCTGTGACAGGATGCCTATTGTTGGGCCTCCTCCACTGCGAGTTTCAGTCAGCAGCAGGAGGGCAGCCCAGTGTCTGTGCTGGTGGCATCCATTTTGTGATGCCAGGGCTCTTTCAGATTTCCACAGTAGGTACATGTCTTCCCCTCTAGAAGGGTGGGATCATACTTCCACACCAGTTACTGGTGTGGGGGCATGATTCCAAGTTGTTTGACACCAAACACAACATGTTTTGATGCAGTCATTCCAAAGTTAGCATTTACCGCTAGGTTATAATGCACTTAAGAGTATATGGTTTAACCGCATCCACAAACAGCCACAGAGAATAGACTCTGCCAGCTGCAGAGGGGCCCTGCTCAGGCAGAGGCACCCCCTCACATTGTAAACCAAGCACTCTGCCCTCAGGATTGATAGGGCCTGCGTTAGGGGTGACTGATAGGTTTATATGTGTGTGTAAGGTGAGATATAGGGAACCTATACCTCAGTGAGGAGTGCCAACACTACCTCACCCAGGCTGCAGTAGCAGGCTTGTGGTGTCAGATTTAGTCTGCTTCCCAGGGGTGGCATAATACATGCTTCAGCCCCTGGTAGGCTTGTGAAGTACCTATGCCCTTGGTACCTAAGGTACCATATACTAGGGGCTCCTAAGGTACCACAGTATCCAATCACTAGTGCATCTAATATGCACTGCACGTTGTTTAGAGAGAACAGAGAGACTGGGGCCCTGATTAGCAGGGACCCAGCCAGACTATAGCCAGAAACCATTGTTAACATCAGAAAAAAAGTGGGGGCAACATAAGTACAGATCCTACTCTCCTACACATATGCAATATATGGGTTTGCAAGTCGGTCAGCCGTGCCAGACAGAGTGCCTCGGCCTGCCAAATTTAACCTTTAATGTGGCCTCTTAAAAAGGCTTACTTGCTGCCCATAGCGTCGCCACCGATAACACAGAGCATACATTCAGCTTGAAAAACTGACGTAATTCCTCCTCGACAAAGGTCTCACACTCAGAGCTCTGCAAGTGCCATGCATTGAATCTCCAGGCCGGCAGCAAGACAGTGGATTGAGTTCCCTATGATAACAGCAACAAAGCATGATATGAGATACCGCGCGAAAGGAAAGCACAATAATTGCGCAGCCGGTAACCACATCAAGCCTATGCGGAATTCTGCTGCATGCGAGGCAGACTGATTTAGGCTAACCATTGTTATCTGCCTCATTGCCACTATTAATCAGGAGGAAAAAAACACTGGTATACCAAAACAGTCAGAGAAATAAACTAGACTTGAGAGCCCAGTTAAATTACCCTACCCCAACATCCCCCCTCCCCACACTTCACCCCAGGAAGCATCTGCCGCCCTAACTAATTACCCCCAAACCTCCAACTAGGGGGAGTGATAACCTCTGTGGTTCATAGGCGCCCATGCAACAGGATCCAACGCCTGACAATGAAATATACCACATCGGAGTGAATTTGCCTTCATTACCCGGCAGAAGTAATACCCAGAGCAAAAAGAGAGCCATATGGGCCAAGACCCCCAACAAGAAGGGGGGGAGCAAGCACACACACCCTCTTCAGCAAACATTCCTAGCCCACCCCCGCAACTTAACCAGCATTAGAACTAGAGAGGAAGCATCCAGGTCAGGGCGGACCAGAGAGCTGAGATGAGGAGCTCAAGTCAACCTTCACAGAACGGAAAACCAGTGGAGTATCCGAGAGGTTCTCGACCTCCCTCGGTGACGCCAGGTCCAGGGAAAGTTCCTCTCGAGCAAAGCCCGAGCCCTCCTCATCGGCCCCACGCTCGGTCCGGGGCTTCTGAGAGCTGGAGCACCCCCCCCCCCCCCCCCCTGCCGCCGACGAAAAAGTGACCCAGTACGCTCCTTTGTACTCCCGATCGGTTTAGTTCAGGCGGCTTTGCAGCAGCCGGCTCTCGGCTGCCCACTCCCAGGCCTGATCCAGTGTATCGAAGAAAAAAGTACGAGACTGGAAAAAGACCTAGAAACGGGCGGGAAACAGCGGCATGTAGTGTAGTCTAAGGCTCGGAGCTTCTGCTTCACTTCGACAAATGAGCGCCGCTGCACCACCTTTGAGTAGTCTGGAAATAAGAGAACCTTTACGTTGTCAAACCGCCGAAGAGGATGAGTACAAGCCTCTTGAAGTATTGTGTCTCGGACTCTCGGTCCTTAAAATTACACAGCCTCAGGATCAAAGGCCGCAGGGAGGCCCCAGGCCAAGGAGTGGTGTGCTCTTTCAATGACAAACAAGCATTGAAAATGCAATAGGGCTCGCCTTTGATTAAGTTAAAGCCATTTGCTTTGCTAATGGTATTGTATAGCAAAGCAAATGGCTTTAACTTAATGAAAGGCAAGACCTATTGCATTTCATCTCGCTATGGTTACTGCATCTGTGTTTTGTAGGGGTGGTGGGGCGGGCAAGTAGTATTGTGGGAGGGATAGGAGGTGGGGAGAGAGAGGGCACAGCCAATCAGTTAGCCCTTTTCCACTGTATCCTCCCTGCAAGCTGTGGACTTGGGAGATGGAGATCCGTGTTTGAGCCTCAGTCCGCGCTCCAATAAATGGACTGCTGTTCATGTTTTTGTTTTCAAGGACGTCTGAATATTTAATCCCGTTGAAATCATAACATCTCAAAATAACAACTTTTCACAGTCCCCACACACATTATACTTGTTTTGCAATAAAAACTAAAACAAATTATCACAGAAGTTTGCTCACGCACAGCGGTTTTCAAGGACGTCTGAATATTTGATCCTGTCGAAAGCATAACATCTCCCACAAGCAACTTTTCACAGTCCTCACACGCATCATACTTGTTCTGGAATAAAAACGAAAATAAATGATGAAAGAAGTTTGCTCACGCGCAGCAGTTTGGAAATCAGCAGCCCCACAGGCGGTTACGTTTTGAACATGCCTTTGTATGTCGAAGGGGTTAAATGAGAAGGTGCTGTCGGGGGTAAGAAGAGGTGTAAAATCTGTCTTACCGGTGCGAAGGACGTCCAATTGCATTCTCTTGGAGAGGGGCCGCATTGCTAGGTGGCCGCCCGGCTCGGCTTTAGAGGAGTCCCCATGAAGCAGGATCTGACAGAGCTGAAGCGGCAGCCCGTGCAGCGGCGGCGGCGTCAGCAGCAGCCCCAGACACTGTCCTCGCATAACCCTTCTCAGCTGCCGCATGGAGTGCAGTAACGGCGAGGAAAGAGCTCACGCTCTCTCAGATCCAAGAGCGGACCCTTGGAGCCAGACTCCCACCGCTGGCCATCAGGAAAAGTGCAGCCGTGCCCTCTTTCTGCTGCCCCTCACTACCCGACCCCACCCACTCGCTTCTCGGTCTACGATTTTGGAACACTGCTGACCAAACCCTGCGAATTTAATTCAAGAAGTCTTTCACACAACACGCGATGAAACTTAAAAAAAATAACAAATATAGTGCTTGCGGCCCCGAAAATGAGTAACTTACAAATAATAACAAATATAGTGCTCGCGGTCCCAAAAATGAAAGCGGACCGCGCATGTAACTTACAAAAAATACAAAATATAGTGCTTACCGTGTAATTGAGGGAGGCCGTGTCCCTCCGCAAGTAAAAGATCCAGTCCTGGTGGGCGGGGCTTACAGCGGACAGAGCGGTAACAAGGAGGGATTAAAAAGCATCCTTCACAATAGAAAGGCTGCGTTTAGCATAAGCTATGACGCAAGCCAATGGAAAGAAGGGGCGAGGCTTCAAGTCCCCTTCGGAAACCGTATTGATTCCAAGAGGCCTTCGCATGGCGAGGGTAGCGCATGCGTGCTGCTAACGCCAGGTGAGACCTAAAAAAGGGGGACAGTTTATCTTCAGGCACCCATGTTTTAAACCAGTCCTCAAGCACTCTGGCAAGCCAACGAGTCGGAGATTATTGCGCCAAGACCTATTTTCAGCGTCTTCTGCCCTCTCTGTTAGGGAGTATACTGAGGCGGACTGCTTGGACATCTGGCTCTTGAGGGATGAAATTTCATCCTCGGCAGAAGAGACGCTGTTTTCAAACTCTGTGGTTCTGTCTACCACATTGGACTGATCTTGGCGCAGCAGGGAGAGATCAACTCGTAGGTCATCTACTTTAGAATCTACAATGTCCCGTGAGTCCTGTATGGCCTTAAAGATCACTCCCAAGTCCGCAGCCCCCTGCCGCCCAGATTCAGGCGTCTGATCAGTCGATCCCTCTCCATGCTCATGGGAGGTGGTCGCGGTACTGTATAATCATCCATCTTCATTTGGGATGGGATTTGCGGTGGTACATTCCCCGTCCCATCCTCCACAGTTGGAAGCCTGCGATGTAGATAAGCAGGGAGCAAGAGTACCTCCAGAGGCAAGGCCGAGGGCACCTCAAGGGACAAGGCAACCAATCGGGCCCCAGACAGCGGGTCTCCAGAAAGCAAATATCAGAGAGGCTGTGGAAGCATGCTGGGGAGGGGCAAATAATGTCCATGAAGTCTGCAGATGGTGGCGTTGTAAAAGTAGCCCCAGGCTCAGGTCACCAGTCTGAGCCTTAATCACCAGAGCTCCTCAACACCCCCCAACAGCCAAAAGGCAACTGTCCACACACTTCCACCCCAAGCCCCACACCTGGGCTCCCAAGTCAAGCTGAAGGCGAGGGGTCACCAACACTCGCAGTCACCGCAGGCACCGGAGGCCAAGCAGCATGCCACTATTACAGGGCCCACGCGCAACCTCCCAGGACCCAGGAGAGGGGGCTCCCCAGCTGTAAAGGATCCAGACAAGCTGGAGCTATTACCCTTGCCACTACCTCAAAACTGACTGTCAGTAAAGCGTCCTGCCAGTCACCGATGCCGCTGCCTCAGCCTCGGCACACCGTTTTGCGAGATTTGCCCTCCACTCTCCAAGGGTAGGTTCAGGCCCAGCGGCCAAATTCAGCAGGCCGACAGCGCTGCTCCTCCCCCGATGCCTCACGATCCTCTATACCGCTGATCCCCTCTACCGAGGTGCCCAGGCAGCCACGCGTATTGGCCAGGCTGGACCCGGGTGAAAATGGGCGGTAGAAAAGAGAGAAGAAGTGCAAGACCTTCTGCCAGGCGGCAACGGGAACAGGCAGCCCTCACCTGCGGGCCGGGGTGCCCTCCAATGTATCACCGCCTCCTTCCAACACGACTACACAGGGCGCCGTGGTGATCAGCTCCACCATTCCGGGAGGCATCCCCGCTACAAATCAATAAAGGGGGATCCTCCACCCCTTCGTATGTCTCCGGCTCTCAGGGCTGACCCTCACCCCCGGATCCACGACACGCCGCTTGTCACCGCTGAGCCTCAAGTCTCATTCGCCCACCAGGCTAAGGCCAGCGCCAGGACAAAGCTCTTCCCCGTGGCCACTCTAGCTCTCTACATCCACCAGGTACCGTGGGGAGCGATCCGGGAGACCCCGCCAGCCCCAGGAGCTCCGCGTGTAGGCTGCGTCCCCAAAGTGACTCTGCAGTGCGGCAGGTCTCCTCTGCACCGCAGCGATCCAATGGCCCAGACTGGAGCACAAAAGGGGGTTTATTAGGAGCCACAGAGCCCCGTGAAGAGCCCTGGTGCCCCGAGGTTCAAGAGGGATGTCCCTGTCAGACAGGATGGCGACAGATGTCTCTCGGGCTACGGGGGCACCAGTAAGGCTCAATCGCCATCTTGGCTGCCCAGCCCATGCCCCCTCGATGAAGAAACATTTGAAGACTCATAAGCTATTGAAATAGCTTATCAAATCCACCTACTTATAGTAATGCTAGAAGTTTTACATCCCTGGTTGACACTTCCAAAGGTAGCAAAAACGTATCTATTTTCCTGAAGCTCTTGGTAAAAGTTACGTAGACCAAGATCGCCCTCTTCACATCCAGAGAATAAAGAAGGGTTTTAACATGTGAAGAGGGGTTAGGAAAAAAATGAAGGAAGAAAAATGTCCTGGTCCGTGTGGCCCAAAGAGGGCATCTTTGATAGGAAACCTGGGTCAGTCTCAAAATTATTCCATCTTCCAAAGCCCTCAAACCTGGAGGTATACACAAGAAGGCCCCTAATTCACCAATCCTCCTGGCTGATGAGGCTACCACCAGAAATACCACCTTTAATGTGGGCCATTTAAGCTCTACCATAGATAAAGGTTTGAAAGGGAAACTTTGCAAGGCTTTACGGACCAAGGGTAAATCCCAAGGAGGAACAAGCATTGGCATAGCCAATAGGTCTCGCCTTTGGGACCTTATAAGTGTTTAGCCATGCAACAGTTAGTGTTGTTGCACCAAGGATATTGTGCTGCATAACTAAATACTTATAAGGTTCCTAAAGCGAGACCTATTGGCTATGCCAATGCTTTTGGTACATTATGGAAACATTTGGGGTGCCCTTGGGGCACACCATTTCTGAATGCAGAGATGTGGCACGCTTGAAGTATGTCGCATGTTGTTCCAAATACTGGAGAAATGTAGAAAGAAAGTCCAATCATAGGGGAAGTGGTGGAACACCAGTGAGATGAACCGAGAGACCAGGTATTCGTTCTACGTGCTTATTTTTAGTTTTGAAGTTTTGCTGACAATTTTGTGCATTATAGTTTTTGAAGCTCCATGCATGTTTTGATGGATGTTACTGTAGTGCTTAATGTGCTCCGCTGGCTGCAGGAGGGACTCACTGGCGCTCATTTTTCGGGACACGGGTTTACTTTTCATCATCGGACTGACTCTAAGCAAGAGAAAAAGGCAGAGAAGTGGAAAAGAAGTAGAAGAAAGTGAAAGGAAAACAGTCACAAAGGCAGAGAGCAGGGGGTATAAAACATGCAAGATTGAGATGTGGGGGCCGAGAGTGTTTGGCGATGGATAAAAGAGGAGACTGGACTAGACAGCCTTGGAATTCAGCAACACCAATATTTGGCAGCGGCAGATTTCTGGAGAAACTTTGGGCTCTGGCATTTATGCTTCTGCAAATTATGCACTGAGTTGAAGGGTATAGTTCTTTTCTCTGGTGGGGATCGTTTTCAAGGGTCATATAAATGTAAACATTTACCATTTATCCGTAATTTGGAAGTGTTACAACCCTTTTCCACTCTGAAAACGGATGCATATGATGAAATAAATGGCAAAATTATTTTCTGCTGCAAAAAGGTTTGCGAACTCCCACAAACGTCCAAGTACATTTGCAGGTGCCCCGACCCTTGCTGTGCCCACAACATGCAACTGTGAGTACATTTACTGACACACATCATAACATCCTCCTGATGTTACTTACCATGAGTAAAGTCATGTAGGAGTGCAAATCTGACTTGCATGCCTAAATGTTGCTATGTGCATATCTAAATGCCACAAAGGTGTGAAATCGTAAACCATAGTAAATAGATACAACAGATCTGTGAACTTGTGCAGTTTAATTTGGCTCTGGGCTCAATTTGCTACTAGCAGAGTGTGGTGGCTGAATGGAATGATGCATCCTGTTGAGGAATTGGTGCTCGACCTCATGGACGCAGGTCTGAATCTCGATAGGTCTACTCAGCCTTTCATTCTGCCGAGGCTGATAAAACGAGTACTGTTAAGTTGGGTAACAAACATCTGTTATTCAGCGCCAAGATGCTCTACAAAGTGAATGGTATGTTGTGACTTTATATGAGCTTTTCATATCCCTAAATGCAGCAGTCACTTTTCCAGCCACAAGAATCTAATGAAATAACTGTTTTATCACTTCCGGCAACGAGGACATCCACAAAAATAACATTACATTTGAATTACAAACTATTTTTCAGCTTACAAGCATCTCAAAGCTACAAAGTAAGAGTTTCATACAAGCACAGAAAACAAGGATACAAGTGGAGAAGGTGTTAGGTGCAAAACTAGGATTATATTTACTATTTTAAGAACCAAGTTCTGCACATAGGCAGAGATGGGCCCCGGCTCGCTGTGTTTATCCAGGGACAGCTGCTGCTTGTTTAGGCTGTCGGCTTCTGGCAGAACTTTCTCGCAAGACACCTGCACAAGCTGAAAAGATGTCCGAGGTCTGAATTACACTTGCTCGAAACAAAGGGACGGGTTTTTATAAGTAAATTGTAGTCTTACGTCAGTATTAGAGACGTGGGAACTTGTCAAACTGTTGACTAAAAATGGGGGTGAAGTCGGGCGTTTAAGATGTGATACCAATACCGTTAAGGTGAACGGAGAATCCGTTTTTCGGAGAGCGATGGAAAGAAGGCGACTTCTTATGGGGCATTTTGTGTGACCGGAGAGTGAGCATAAGTGAGAAAAAAATTACACCTGCCGAATGACGGCGAGTTGACAGACAGGTGTGCATGTTGTGTTCCATGGAAGACATGCTGGGGTAGCAGAAGGGTTCAGGGGTTTTCAGGACTTACGTTTTTAATATGCCTTCTTGTACTGAAGGACGGTGTAAGTGAAATAGTACAT
The DNA here is from genome assembly GCF_964204655.1 of Triturus cristatus. Classification (NCBI taxonomy): domain Eukaryota; kingdom Metazoa; phylum Chordata; class Amphibia; order Caudata; family Salamandridae; genus Triturus; species Triturus cristatus. Next base: position 480,990,577 of record NC_140590.1, on the reverse strand, counting down.
ACCAGAAATAGCAAGGTATCGGAGGCATAACAGTTTTACAGCAACAAAAAAGCCACTTTTAGTTTATTTTTATATTATTTTGTGAAACTGGGCTCTAACGTTCAGTAGACTGTATTGTGTTATATTGAACAACATCAAGGCAGCAAAATAATGACAAAATTATGCAGGAAAGTACAGACTGGCATGGTTAAACAAGCATTGAAAGCGTGCGTCATCGCGATCGCTCTGAAAGCGAAAGTGATCGCGATCGCGCACGAGTTTTCAAAGTGCTGCTGAAGGCAAGCGGTTCGCGCGTGCACGGTCGCGTGAACGCCAGCACTAGGCCAGCCAGCAGCACTTTGAAAACTCATATACAAAATGTCTCTTCGAGCCAGCGCATGCACTGGGCTCAGCGAGACCTAAAAAAGGAGGAATCACAGGCCTACAGATGGAGAAACTTCTCAGACGTCTAACACCTAAGACTCTTTAGAAAACCCTCCTCGAGTTCTTTTAAGGCTTTCATAGCCGCCTACTGTGTTCTCAACGTTACCACTGATAAACCCTTATTAAAACCATCAAACAGAAAGTTCTGTGCTAATCTCACAATCCATTGCAGAGCTCTGACTCTATAAACACCAGTTTTGGAAATTCCTCCAATGTCTAGGATATGATGACCAGGGCCAGCTTTACGGTAGAGAGACCTGTGCGGCTGCACAGGGTGCTGACCTGGAAGGGGGGCACTGACCTCAGGGGGGCGTTGTGTTTAGCAATAACATACAATTTAAAAGCACCTGCTGCAGAGCTCCTTGTACGTCCAGCTTTCAGCAATCATAAAAATTTCATGATAACTCCTATGATTATTGTTCCTGCTAAAGAGAGAGCGGTCAGAGTTTTGCCTAGTGGCAGTTTTAACTGGCCATAAAATAGCTCAGAGGGTTAATATGCCTACTGCAAAGCACAGAGCTGCATTTTATAGCTGAGTGGAAAAATAAAGCCAGCTCTTACCAGCGCTTTATAAGATATGAAATGTATTTGAGAGTGGGGCTGATGAGGTGCACTTTTGCCTACGTGGTAATGAGCTAAAGCCAGCCCTGATGATGACAATATTGAAGGGCATCTATACTGCTGAATTACTGAGTCTAAAGGAACACATCTACTCTTTAGCCGCCCCTCTCCTTTTAACCTCCAAACTGAAAGAGATAAGGAGCTAGTGGAAGGGATCATTGGTTCACTAGAGGAGGAGGAGGAGACATTTGAATTTTCCAATGAGGAACTGAGACATTGAGAGAAGCAGAAGGATCCAGGAGCTTCTTGACCAGAAAGGAACCACCACCACTGCTCTCTCTAAATTCTCAGTAGCAAGAGGAAAGGCATATAAAAGTTGTGGGGCCAATATATAGTTAGAGCATCCACCCCCTAACCGTCGGAGTTGGAGTATGAGTGTAAAACCTCTTCAGCTTTTTGTTATTGGGGGGTGAAAATAGGTCTAAAAATGTTTCCAAGAATCTGCAGCATATCTCCTTGGATGTCTATTGTGAAAGGCACAGGTCCTAAAAGAGTACAAACTGTCGACTCATGTAGTTCGCTTCATGGTTGTTTTCCACCCTTGATAACTGGTTGTCAGGAATAAAACAAATTCTCTTGCCAAATCCCTATTCTCACTGCTACCAGATTCAAGGAGGTTAATTTTAACTTCTCCTCCCCCAAGCCTGTTGATGTACTTCATTGCCTCTCAATTGCAATACATGGTTCTGTTTGAGATTGCTGTGGAAAGTTTTCAAGGCTTTCCAGAATAGCTGGATTTTCTCTCCAATTCGAAGAAGGGTAGTTCTGTTTCTATGACCATCTTCTTTGCGCTATGAAACTTCCCTGTATTACTCCCTGTCTTGCTAGACTGGCATTCATCATTAGAATGAGAGGGTGATTGGGATTCAATGGAAATCCTTTGTTCAAAGAGGAGCTCTTGAGCCGCCACACATCATGCATCGAGACTTTTTTTGAAAGATGAACCTTCTTCTCGAAATTCAATGAAGTTGGTCTTCAGAATTTGAACAGATGTGCCAATAGAGGTCTCATATGCATATGCAATCCTGGCCAGGGAGCTAGGAAGGCACATGAGACCATGTGACCTTGAACCCTTAATCAAAGCCTCGCTTAGGGTTGTCCTCTTTGAGCAGCTGGCATAAGGTCTGTGGAAACCTCTCCTCTCGGTCTTGTGGAAGACTGACCACACCCCCTAGAGTATGAAAGAGAGCTCCTATGAAAATCTTCTTTAGGGAAGAAATACATTTGCACTTTCATAATTCAAGACAAGACGATGATATTTTAGACACTTCTCTAGGAGTTTGAATCCCTTTAGAGTCTCCTGCTGTGTTTGGGCCACCAGAAGCCAATCCTCCAGATATGGAAAAATAAGCTGAACTTGAAGATGTAGAGAGGGTACTAGGGGAGGCAATCTTTGTGGAATACCCTGGGAAAGATTTGTTTCCAAACTGAAACTGATAGTTTATGCCAAAAACAGAAAGGCCCAGATGTACGACCCTCAGTGTTTGCGATTCACAATTTGCATTATTTTGCGAGTCACAAACACTGATGTACAACAGGATTTGAGACACTGTTTGTGATTGCCATAAGGGTCGCAAAGGACCTGCCTCATGTTTATGAGGCAGGTCGCCTTTTGCGACCCAAGAGAAATGGCCGGCACTCACAAAGATGGTGGCCTGCTTGGATTAGCAGACCACCATGTCTGTGACTGCTTTTTCAATAAAGAAGTTGTTTGTAAAAATGCAGCCCGTTTTCTTTAAATAAAAAAATGGTGCATGTAAAAAACTAAAAAACAAACGTTTCAGTTTCATTTTTTAAGAGCAGGCGGTGGTCCGTGGGATCACTGCCTGATTTTAAAAACATTTTCGCTGCCACTCACAAAGTTTGCGACTGGCTTATAAGCAATTTGAAATTAGTGGTAAATGTGATTGTTTTGCGACTGCATTTGTGGTCACAAAATAATCTTACATCCTACTGCAACTCGCTATTAGGAATGGACGTTCTAGTCACGCCCCTTCCTAATAGCGACTCGCAAAATCTATTGTGTAAGTCAGTAACAGGTTACCGACTCCAAAATAGGTTTGGTACATGCTACAACCCTTTTTAGCGGTCACAAACGGCTCGATTTCCCATTTGTAATCGCTAACAACGGTCGTACATCTGGTCCAAAGTCTTTAACATTTCTAGTTCTTGACTACTAGAGGAATGCAGAAATAAGCATCCATAAGTATATAGTAATCATGCAGGGAACCATAGGAATTATCTTTTGGGTTGTTTCCATCTTGAAATATATATTTTTTATCCATTTGTTTATGATTTTGAGGTCTATCCCTAGATGATGGTCCCCCATCACCTTTGGAATCAGAAATATTCTAGAATAGCTTCCTTTGACTTGTTGATGACCTGGAACCAGATTTATGGCATACCTGGTGAGTGATGATTTCAACTTGTCCACATCCTATGGATTTCGAGTATGTATGGTCCCAGTGTATGCTGGAGTAGAAAGGAATTCTATCCTGTTACCATATTCCCCTATTTGAAGGACCCATACGTTAGAAGTGGATTGCTTCCATGTTTCCAGGAAATGAACACTCCTTCCTACTAATGGCCCGTCTCGGCCATTTACTGCATAGTCATGACCTCTGTCTCTAACTTCCTGAAGGCGACCCTGCATTGGTATCAACTTGTGGGTCGAAAGATTTCTTTTTGTACTCTGATAATATTGATGCCACAAAGGTTTTCTAAAAGATGTATTTGTTTTTGTTCCCGTCACTGAAGTTTGAGATGGCCTGCATGAAGGTGAATGTTTTTCACTTTAAACATTTGATGCAGTCGCTCATCCAATTCAGGACCAAAAAGTTTAGTACCCTCAAACGGCATTTAAAAGCTGCATATTTCAGAGCATTTTCAGTACGCAAGTCTCTGAGAAAAACGTTCCTTTCTAGCAGCAATTGCTGCCCCTTCTAGCAAATCTGCTACTTTCGCAACATTGAAAGAGATGTCAGATAAATCTCAGTTTGTTTTTCCAGACTCTCAATATAAACCGAAAACTACTTCTCCTCCTGGACAGTTTTAAATACTTCCCTGAAATCAGCAAGCATAGACTGACTGGTGTAAGCTCCATATATTCCTGCACACTTTGTTAAATTGTCACCTGCATAAGCTTTCTTTAGTGCAGAATCAGTCTTTTTATCTGTAGGAATGTGAGACTGTGGTGAAGTTTGACAATGTATTTTATCTTACTCTATTTCGAATGCACAACAACATTTTGCGCTCTCATTTTGTGCCTTTTTGCTGTTTCAGAGTACGATGTTTTAATTTCTTCTTAGCACAGAGAAAAACAGCCTTGCTGGAACAGAACGTGTGGGATGTGCGTTTGAAAGTGTGAGACTCTGCCTCAAGTCAAAACAGGGAGGGCTGGCCAGCTTCCGTCTTGATCTTGAAACAGACCAGTATGGTCAGCCTTGGTTTTGCAATAGATGAAGGGAGGGGGAACGTCTAGAAGTCTCTCTCCGTGTTAGTAAAGGTATTAAAGAAAGGAAGTTTTTGCGCTCCCACAGAAGCTCACTTGTGAGGTGGACGCATCATCATGAGAACATTTTGTTGTCCCATTTAGACTTCTGGCGGCTGAAAGGGCTTCCCAGTCAAGCTGACCAGAATGTTGTGCTGTCCTCAATGGTGATGTATGAGCTATGAGTTTCTGTGATGTTTTCATGTTGGGTATATATATTCTTTATATTTGTGTCTTTCATTTGACAGTGCTTGTTTCTTGCATTGGACATCCATTATTATCTGCTTCCATTATCATTATCTTCCTATGTTTTGCTCCTTTGCATTTTACTTGTGAATGTTCTATTATTATTTGACTTGTGAGTGTTTCATTATTATTATTATTTGCGTGTGTTTTACCATTATTATCTGCTTGTGTTTTATCTCATGCATTTGAACTTATGAGTATTTTATTATTATTTGTTCGCACATATATACATCTATATACATTTGTATATTGTTTTACCTGTGTCATTTGACATCTGGGAAAGTCTTTCTGTTAGAGAGTGTTGCATTAATAAAACCCCACGCTTTATTTGGAACTTGCCTTTTTAATTTGCCTCATTTGGTGAGTGTCCTTGCCAGGTGTTTTTTCTTGTTTTACCAAGTGCCTCTTCTTGGGAGTGCTGAATTTATTTATTTGGGAGTATAAAGCAAGACACCAACTAAACTGGTGTTGCAGCAGGATTTGCATAGTGCAGATCTTCGGTGCAAACTCAAGTACAAGCTGCACTCGAGTGAATGTACCTTTCTTCCCACACTGAGGCATGGCTTAAAAAATCAACAATACTTGAAGTACATGAAGGTTTATTAGCAGATTAACAACGTTACAAAGACAAATCATTTAATGTTGTAAAAAATCGGTAGTCAATGCATGAATATACCAGTTATTGTAATTCAAATCAATTCAAAATAACAAATACAAAATGTTCCAAGTTGTCATAAAGCAAATCAAGCAAACTCAGCTTTACATGAAGGGAAAGAGATAAGCTAAAGAAAATACGAACATTTGTGAGAAGTCAAGCAGGAGGTGTCAGCAGGTAAAGCCTCTAAAAGGCAGAATCAAATAAAGATTCAGTCAAGTAAGTGACCATGGATTTGCCCAGGAGTCTAACTATTTCAAGCAGGAGCAAAGGAGCTTCTCCTCAAAGAAGAATGGACAGGGCATCTGAAACCAACTAACTCAGCAATGCACAATTAAATCTAGTCTCTAGTGCTGACAGCTTGGGTGCAGGCCACATGTCTGTTGGGCACCCTGTGGGCCATCTTTTCCCTTCTTAATGTATCTACCCCCCTCTTTTCGCTTATGGGGGTCGTTTGGCAGCAGCTGCGTTGTCCTGAGGTCACCTTTAAAAATCTTTCAGTGCAATGAATATCTGTTGTACTAGTGAAACAGTCCCAAAAGTTAAAGAAATATCCTTTTTTTAAATTTTGAAGACTTAGCCTTTATCAAAGTTTTAAATGATGGTTTTTGTACGATTTACACATACATGCCAACAGACTCGATTTAGGCGGGAGACTCCCAATAATTTTTAAGACAAATATGGCTTTTATTTAGCTGACTACTGCCAGACGTTTTCTTTCCTTGAATAGACGGCAAAGGGGAAATTACATTTGTTTTCAAGATCTGCCACTTTCCTGTTTTAAAAAGTTGGCATGTATGGATTTACATGGCACACATTTTCAGAGCTTGACTCGTGCATGGGCTCTTAAGAGCCAAGCCAGAGACCCATGCCTGGCTCTCCCGGTTAATTTCATGGGTCGAACACCTCTAATGTAATTTCTTGTGACATGACATAAAATACACATTACAGGGGTTACGTACATTCTCATTCTGCCTGGTGCTCCAAAAAATCCTAGAACTGTCCTTGTTAGGTGGGCTATTACTAACACTCGGTAGAAAAATAGGCAGATAAGACAAAGCTATCTTAATAACATGCCAATATTTGTACCAGAGTCATCATTAGAAAGCTGCAACGTACCTGGCTCAAAACAAATGCCAAACAAGACAAACTTCACCTACAGAAAATTAACAGATTATAATAGTCAGCTTACAAAAAAGCTAAGAAAAGGTACTATTCAGACAGAATTCAAAATGCTAAATATGCAAATAAAGAATTCCATAAAATACTTAATGAATGCAAACCAAATTGCCTAGAAGGAACTCATCCTGTTACTCAAGATTTCACAGACAAACTGGCAAATCATTACATGGACAAAGCAGACTCATTGGACTCGTACTTAAAACAGAAACAAAGCGCCAGCACTAACCCTTGTACAAAACAACAATCCAAGCATACTCTAACCCAGCCTCTCCGTTCCTTCCAATATATCTCACACAATGAATTTATGGACCTGGTCAAAGCACTGCTGGCAGCCCTTCTGACCCCTGTCCACCACAAACTTTCAAGACAATTCTTTTAACAACCTCTGCTGCCACTCGAGTAAGAAGAATCATCAATGATTCCTTAACTACCAGAATATTACCAGAAGAACTCAAAAAGTCACTCATACGCCCTTTACTGAAGAAAACAAACTTGGACCAGCTGAACCCTGATGACTACAGACCCATTACAAATGGACCTTTCCTGGGCAACCTGATAGAAAGAGCAGCGTTCGCCCAGATGTCACAATTCATTGAAGAGAATGACATACTTTCAGACTTCGAAACAGGATTCCGTCCAGGAAGAGGCACTGAATCTGCCCTCCGTGCCATCTGGGATGACCTGAAGAATACAGTAGACCGCAACAGGGTTGCTGCGTTACTTCACTTGGACCTCTCGGCTGCCTTTGACACGGTTGACCATGACACTCTGAAGCAAAGACTCTATGAAGCCGGCATAGAGGGAACTGCCCTAGACTGGATCGCGTCTTCCTTCGAAACAGAACTAATGTCATTCATACCCTACCTTTCTCGTCCAAGCCATACTCCACAAAAGCAGGGGTCCCTCAAGGCTCTATCATCTCACCCATGTTTTTCAACATCTACATGAAGTCATTACCGGTACTGATCAATCAATTTCACCTCACGTGCTATGACTATGCAGATGACACACAAATACTCCTTCAACTGGAATGCCCCAAAGACATTGGAAAATCCCCAATCTTCAGTTGTCTCAGAGCCGTGGATCAGTGGACGACTTGGAGTCATCTCAAATTGAATACTCCCAAAACGGAAATACTAACGTGTGGCGATTGGAAACATTATGACATGCTTGCCGCCTGGCCTGATAAACTGCGATCACCGCCTAATTGAAGGAAATAAGAAACCTCGGAAGGACCATGGACTCCAAGCTGTCGATGAATGCCCAAGTGGACAAACTAGCAAGATCAAGCTTTGTCACTATAAAAACGCTGCAACTAATTTTTCCTCAATTGGGATTTCCACACAAGGTCCAAGCTACTATCTCCCTTGTTCCGTTCAAACTCGATTATGCCAATAGCCTCTACCACGGATCACCTTTAACAACCATGAAAAGACTACAACGGATTCTTAACTCGGCTGCCAGACTACTCTTGCATATCAAACCGCGAGACCACATCTCACCGGCCTTGAAAGCCCTGCATTGGTTACCAGTTGCCAGTAGATCCATATTCAAGCTGCTTTGTATCACCCACAAAGCAATACATGGAATGGTACTGCTCTTCATCCGGAATAAAATCACCAAACACATTCAACAAAGGAACCTCCGCTCTAAAGGGGCATCTCGCCTCAAAATACCACGATACAAGAAAAACAAGCATTTGCAATGCAATAGGTCTCGCATTTGCAAAATTTTAAGCTATTGGCATTGTCAAAGACAATGCCTTTTATTTATGTTTTCAAAACCAACACATACATAAAAGGTTTGTGATTTACAATGCCAGTAGCTCAAAGCCTCGCAAAGGCGAGACCTATTGCATTGCAAATGCTTGTTTGCTAATGCTGTGCAGTATCGGTTGGTAACAATGTGCAGCATATTTTTATAAATAATTTTTTTTAATTGTGACGCGCCCGCCGAGCCACATCATTTTGCAGCTGTGCGCAATGCCGTATGCACACACCTTTTGAAATTACTAATTATATTTTATTTTTTATGTGTATCGAATTGAGATGGTTAGGTATATGTAAAGAAAATAGAAATAATACCGCGAAAGCGCTTTATGTTGTTTGGGGGGGCAGAGAGTGGATTGGGGAGGAGGGAGCAACACGGAGTGGGGATGAGCCAACAGTACCACACCGGAAAACATTAAAATAAATTTAGAAATGTATCTGTCACAACGTGAGCAGTGGAGAGACGACGGTGGACAGAGAAATAGAAATCATAGCATTAAGCGCTTTGTGTTGTGTGGGGGACAGGAACCGGATTGGGGGGTAGCAACATTGGGTGGAACGGAGGATGGGGCAACAGTGCCACTGCGGAAAACAGTAAAAATAAATGAACAAGGGAAAGTGGGGGAGCGCCATGCACGCGTTGTAGGCGCGCTGTGAGCGTGCACATCGGCGTGGCCTGCGGCTCGTGGCCAGTGGTGGCGCCTGCAGAGTTCGCCGTACTGGAATGGGTGCTGTGCAGCTCGTGCGGCCCAGGGAGGGGGCCGCCAGGGCGCCCAAGGCGGGGACACATGGCAGCTGAGTTGGAATTGCTAGCTGCTCTTGCGCTGGATCACGGGGAGCTGTCACCTGTATTACCGTCATAACCGCTCCGCCGAACCCAGACGCCTTTCTTCCACCCTGCGCACCAGCTAGGCTCGGGGACATGGAGAATATGAAGCTTGAGTTTCCACCCCTGCCGCGGTTTGAAGAGGACTCGGAGGTAAGAACACCAGAGGTGATGCTGCTGATCAGGGGTGTTGTGGGTACTTGCGAATGATGCCAAGGTGTGCTGTGATTGCCGGAGAGGAGCACTACCTTCGGTGTACGTTGACGGGCCTGCAACGGGAGGCTACCATAGCCTCGGTCATTGACCCCTGTTACGTTTGACACTTTCAGCAGACATTGACGCGTGCTTTGTATATGTTTAACATGTAGGTACAAGAATCTCCTGGGAGTACTTAAGACTTGTAGGCACTGAGTTATGGTCTTCATATTACAGAGACCAATTTGAAAAGCTGTCTCCGTGGAGCCGACGGGGGAAGGGAAAGTGAAAGTAACGCCTGAAAGTGATGCTGCATGAGGCTTGCGAGTACGGAAGGGGGACAGGAGATATGCACACCGCGTGACTGAACGTGCGCGTACACAAGCTCCAATCCCCTGTGCGTGCCCATCTCCTGTCCCACTTCCGAGGCAAGTCAGCAACAATAGATCTCGCTGGCAACAGCGCTTTCACGCTGCGTTCGCCAGGCAAGACCTAAAAACAAAAACAGCTTGTGGGGTTTGGAGGTTTTGAACCAACATGAGGGTGGAGGGTGGGAAAGCACTATAGGGTGGGGGTTGGGTGAAGCATTTAAGTGTCGTGCATGCGTGTCTAGAATACATCTGCATAGCCTGTCTTGGTTCGCAGTGCTTAATAATTTGAAGAAATGTGAGCTACGGTCTTTGTTCGTAGTTATTAATAGCTTGAAGAAAAGTGAGCAACGGAGTGTGCACACTTTACATTTAGTAGTTTTGAGTCACTGCTGAATTACCAGTTGAGTCCTTGTCACTCATTTACCACACCCTGGTTTTCCTTTTAATAATCATCACTTTTGTTGGTTCGATTGTGCCTAAGACTACAATTCCCAGAATGCAATGCTTCATCAAAAAAGTTAATGTTATGAAGCTAAATTTCCTGTTATCAGTAGTTCTATGTACAGGTACCACATTAGCCCAGCCTGTACACAGCATATTGGACTCCTTGCTCTACAATATTTACAACATTGAATTGCTGAAGAGGTAAGCAGTCTACAACATTGTGTGGGCATCGCAAAGAGTTGCGGTCGGGTTAAGTATCTAAAACGTAGTCTACATGAAGGATTTCTTCCACTTTATTTAGTTTGTCAATCTATATTAGGCACATTGGTAATGACAGACATGTGGTTGCAGTTGCAGCCCATCTTAACCTACCCCTTAGATACTCTCACCGTGCTCAAATTTATATCCCTTTGCCTGATGTCTGAGCTAACGAAAGGTGGCAAACATGTGGTAAGGCGTGATGATTATAAGGACATGACACAGTTCAGGTCCTTACTCTTGGTGTTCTCTTTGAATTATTGATTGGAATTTATAAAACATTTGATTGTCTCAACGGACATCTTGGGGCTCAGATTGACAAAGCTCAATGACATGAGAAATTAAGGCAAGTAAGCAAAAAACAAAGTAATCAAACCCACGTGGACTAGGAACTCGTCATACCTATGAAAAGAAGGGAAAAGGTTCCAGTATTTAGTAGCCAAATAAAAAAAAGCGCACCTGCCAACCTGGGGTTTCTGAATCCTTGGTCGACATACCAACTTGGAATTAGTCGGCCACAAGGAATTGGGAGCCATCTCAAAGACAAAATATCCCCCAAAAATTAGGACAGGTGGTAAGCAAGTCTAGATCTTCTATACCTTACCTATGTGTTACATCTTTCGTCTTGTGTCTGTGGAGTTATAAATAGTACATTTATACTTCTCTTATGCACTTACCTTTCGATATTTTACCCCTCAAAATTCTGTCCTCTATATTTGTATATCACTATATTCTGGGGGTCGATATTCAGAGGTACAGTCGGCTGAGAAAGGCAATAGCTTGCACTATTGTTTTTCAGTAAGAGGTTAGCAATGGAATTATTTTTTGTAAAGCATTTGCGTACTGAAAGTCAGCAAAAAGACACTTTTTTTTAGTGGTTAAAGACTCTAGTCAAAATAAAAGGCAGTGTTTTTGATGCAAGTGGGAGGAGTCTGAGGAGAACCGACCTCAGATGGTCGCCACAGTTAGGATGGAAAGGAGAGCCACTACAGGAAAGACCATATGGAAGGAGAGCTTGCAGTAATCTTAATCTACATTTTGCAGAGTTCACCTAAAGCAAATTTGTTTGCTTTCATCTCGCTAGATCCGATAGACTGGCATGGAAGTGAAATTGTGCCTGTCCAGATTGTCTTTATGATAACAATCTGATTATTCGCCAAAGCCATGCGGGGCAAGCCATCGGATCACATGGTATCCGTAAATGGGGTGAAATTATTTTTTTTAAAAAGAGCTTGGCTCAATGTGGAGGGTTGGGAAAATCGAAGTGATAAACTTAATAGCAGGAAAATTGGAAAGATTAACTCCCTGATTGCGACCACAAATATTTCAACCAGTTATATGCTTGGCTAGTACAGCTAACCGATTTAAGCTTTGGGATGTTATGCAGTGTTTAATGCTGCAGAGAGATCTATCAGGACCACAGCTGTTATGCTGTCCTGATTTACTATCCCATTGGGCCGACCAACACTGCTAACAATACCCAAAACCAGATTCGACCTGATTAAGAAGATTATTTGAATGAATGTAACCAGAAAGTTGCATGTTGAATGCCTTTCCAGGACCTTAGATTGCAGGGACAAGAGTAAAATAAGGGTAAATTTAGTCCGAGTTGAGGCGCATGCCAACATTTTAAGAATGTATCATTAGGGCCCGCTTATATACCGAAGTAATGGTGCCCAAAGTAATATAGAAATGTTATTGAAAACTTGATGAAATTGGAAACTTCAGTGAAAATATGCGCAGAGCAAGTATCCAGAAGTTAATTTATTTATTTTTATTTATTTATTTAAACTTATAACGCGCAACAGCTACCCGCAATGGGTTTCCCGGCGCAAGGGATAGACTCAAGAAGAAAACAAACCTCTCGAAACAGCACCGTGAATCATCTAAGGCGGCATGATTTAATTGTAGAAAAAGAGAGTAAGGATTTGTTTGTCTGTAGTTGGAGGAGTGCATTCCAACTGAGGTTTATGAGGGACAGTCCGAGAATACAAAGAGAAATACCTTTAGACTTAAGGTGCAGAAATGAAAATGAGGGAATGTTAACTATTTTGAAACGAAAAAATGTCGACTGAGAGCAATATAGGGCTGAACAGACAACTGCTAATCGAGGGATGGATAAGTCCCTGAACAATGTTGAAGACTGCAGAAGAGGATAGCTTGACATTAATAAACGCGATGGCATAGTAAGTGGTGGCAGCTGGTTGAATGCTTTTTTTTATTAATAAACCTTACGGTAAAGAATTTAAGATGAGCTGCAATATTTGGAGTGACTTTCTGAGGTTTTACAGTTGGGCTCAGTGACTATTAGGTGAGGCAAGTAACAATGGCCAGAAGAATGAGCAGGGTGAGAGTGAGCAAGTGTAAACTAAGCCAAACAATCTATTGCAGCTGACATCCAAGAGAGGTATTATCAATGCCACCATTTACACCCTTTCCTAAAATGCAAGAAATGGCAGTAAAAGTGAGAATGGCTGAAAAGTGCTGGGTAGTGTTTTTGGCACCTATAAAGGATGAGGAAGGCGTGTAACTGAGAGAAGTCGTTTGAGACTACATTTGCACCGAGACACGCACTATCCGAGTGTAGTCTCTATTTTTATTTTATGTTGAGGTTCCTGCAGTGAAGTGTAGTTATAGTAACGTTGGTTAGGAAACAAGCGTGCCCAAGAACATGAAGGAAAATGAGAACCCTACTAGTAAAGCAGGGTGAGATCAATGCAGACTCCCACCGCACCCTGGGTAGGTGCTAGCAGGGGTATTGGTGGGGCTGTGGCGACCCTGGGGCTCCCAGGCAGCCCACAATGTTAACAAGCATTGGCCGTAAACGCGCGGCCGCGAAAGTGAAAGTGATCGCGTTCGCGATCAAGCGCGGCGAGCGATGCGCTTAATGAGCATGAGGAAGAAAGCCTCTGCTCGTACGTGCGCGCCTGTGCACATGCACTGTAGCTCTAGGCCGGCCATGGCAGCATTTTTTTAAGCCCTCACAAAAAGTCTCGCCAGACCAGTGCATGCGCTGGGTCAGGTGAGACCTAAAAACCATGGGTGGCACATCCTTCTCTGTTCAAGCAGCCAAACTATGGAACTCTTTTCCCCCAACATAAGATCTACCGACAACCACTTTATCTTCAGGAAACTACTCAAGAATTGGCTCATCCCCACATAAGTACCATACGCAAACAGAACTTTACAGCATATCCCTCTGTATATAACCATTTATTTTCACTATAGATATGTACCAATCTTTGTGTATTGTTTTGTATAAAATAATGCACTACCCTGTCTCTCACCCTATACATCCATCAATATATCCTCTACATCCACGCTCTCATGTATCCCAAACCCCATAACCACTACTATGAACCCCAAAATAACCCTTTCTAGATTCTCTCCTACTCTACCCCTCCTTGCATCATCTGACACCTCTTTTACTATACTGATCCCCCAAACAAACCTTTCTAAACTCTTCCCTCTGAGTCTTCCCCTCCAAAAACCCTTTTTACTCATCCAAAAGCCTCGTCCTACTCCTATGACCTCAAGAAAAACCACCCTAAAAAACAAATCCTTCACTCTTTTATCCCTCCACTATCCTTTTCAATCAAAATAACAGACTAACATGTTCACTTCTCAAATTCCACATTCCACTATACTAATTCACCACTAATCCTTTATGGGTTCAAGAGTAGCATGCTACTCGTCAATAAAGCGTTTCAACACCCCATCAGGGTTACAAGCGCTATATAAATGCAAACCTTTTTCTCTTTTCTACCCCTCCCTAACCCTTCTCAATCCAAATAACTGACTGACAGATCCACCACTCAAATTAATTTCATGTTTCACCTTACTAATTCAACACTAATCCTTATGGGTTCCAGAGTAGCGTGCTACTCGCCAAAAAAGCGCTTCAAAACCCCAACAGGGGTAGCAAGCGCTATATAAATACAAACCTCTTTCCCTCTTCTATCCCGCCACCTACCCTTCTCTATCCAAATAACTGAATAACATATCCACCACTCAATTTACTTCTTATTTAACTATACTAATTTTCAACACTAATCCTTTATGGGGTCTGGAGTAGCGTGCTACTCGCCAGAAAAGGGCTTAAACACCCATCAGGGGTAACAGGTGCTATATGAATGCAAACCTTTCTTCCCCTTCTATCCCTCCGCTGTCCTTCTCATTCCAAATAACTGACTATATCCACAACTCAAATTACTTTCATATTTCACCATACTAATTCACCACTAATCCTTTATGGGTTTCTGGAGTAGCGTGCTTCAACCCCGCATCAGGGGTAACAAGTGCTACATAAATACAAACCTATTTTTCCTCTTCTATCCTGCTGCTATCCTTCCGAATCCAAATAACTAACCTATCCACCTCTTAAAATGTACTTGCATGTTTCACTATACTAATTCAACACTAATCCTCTATGAGTCCCGTAGTAGCGTGCTACCCACCGAAAAAGCGCTTCGACGCCTCGTCAGGGGTAGTTAGCGCTATATAAATGCAATTACGATGACAATCATTATAAGGTTGGCGATAATTTTCACAAGGCATTTTATAGCGACAGAGACAGGTTGAGCCTGCTAATATTTTGAAGCGGCCATATTTAAATGTCAAAATGTATACCGTGATCAATGCGTTTCTCTTCAATATACACGTTTTATCATGTGTTAATAATTGTGGCAAACAGAGACTGCCTTCTTACATTTTACATGCATAGTATCATAATACTGTTTTAGTCATGCTTGCAATAATTTTTTTTAGGACCATCCTTAAACATAATCCTCTTTGTTATAATTTTAGTGATCAATTCTAGCAGTCGTAGTATACATCATAAAGGGAGCTATTTCACGCAGCCTTCTTGAATAGGTATTTGACCCTGTTAAAAATGCGGGTTCATACAAAAAGAGTTTACTAACGTAACAGAGAATAGGTCGTAGCGGTGCTTGTCTTTTTTCTATTTCTATTATGCCGGAGCTGCTCGAGTTGACAAGGGGAAAAGCCGGAAGTGAATGCGTGGAGCAGAAGTGACGTGCGACTCCATCGCGATGTTGCAGCGCCAAGTAAGTGGGTTAGAGCTGAGGGGCTTTGGGAATAAATAGGTGGTCTCTTTATTGAAGTGTAGTACCCCAGCCTGAGTAGTAATAGCTTCGTTTGATTGACGCAACGTCCTTAAAGTCCTTGCAAGTTAGAATTTAATAGTTTTGAGTCTGTCAAAGTTGTATATGCGGTCCTCTGTCATACAAATGATAATAGTTAACAGTTTATTGGCGTTCAATGCACTGGGCAAACCGCATTCAGTATCACTACAGAAAACTGCACTTTAAATAAAGGTCGTAGATTCAAAATGAGGCGCTATTGAGAGTTAGGGTAACTTCTGTAATGCCGTACTGCTGGAACGCCCGAATTGATCCTTGAGTTCCCCACTTGTTACATTAGCAAAACGAGACAACATTCTCACATAGTATAACTCATGTTCTGAACTTGGAGCAACTGTATTGATTCATCCCTGTATGTTATATTCATCTTACCATTGTCTTCAGATTCTCCTCCCTTCACCAGCCGTGGTTCATTCCACCTGTGGAATGTTCAAGTGTGAACATTCCAAGTTGACAGTTAGTTAGTTAGTCAGATGGTAATTTATGAATGTGGCATTCACACTTCTTGCAGTCTTGCTCCAAATTTAACGAACAATAACCTGGCTAGTTACAGTGGCTGAAAATGTTTTCTGCTATATTATTTGTCGCTACATTTTTAAGTGTATTCTTCGGGTTCTAGGTCGGTTAGTTATCAAATGACGGGTATGGAATTCAGTAAAATACTTATTTGTCCATGGGACAGGTTGCTTCTTAAATCTACTTGTCCTGTAAAAAAAAATCCACTTGTTCCTTTAGTGCCATGTAGTATGCCGACTAATTATGGCAGCAATCTCATTACCTAAAAGTTTTGATAATAGCCTGTTTGGTTATGCCAGGGCTCACTCTATAGTAGGGTTTGAATACTAGAAATTCCATTATTTTGCCACTTTTCTGCAGAGCTACATATTGGGGCTGGAGGTAGTGGTGAGCAATAGTTTCAGGGTTGCAATGCCCTTTTGAGTATGTGCAAACCTGGTAACTTGCCTGTTTTAGGGAATTTCATCAGCTCTTTAATCATTTCCCATACTGCGAAAGGCTGGAAATTTACTCCTGACAAGGGCAGAGGTAAATCTCTTTCCAGGGTTGGGGGGGAAAAAGTGGTTGGAGGGAAAAATAACTTGCAAACTCTTAACAGATTTTCAAAAGAGTAAATCTACACAAGCATATTTGCTTATGCTAAAATGTAGTTCATAAATAATTTCTAGAAGTAAGATTACCTGGCTTCTGTAAATTCTGGTGAATTCATGAAAGCCGTAAATCAGCACTAATGCAAGGACATATACTATGGGTGCACTTTGAGACTTTATTTAAGAATTGGGTCCCTAATTAGATCTGGCGTTAACAAAGACCTTTTTTGTTTTTATTGTCTGGCTTCATTATGAGTTACAGCATTCTGCTCTTTTACAAGGAGCATATCAGCACAAAAAGTAGTTTTGTTCAGTGCCAGGAACTACTGTGGCTATGTGGGCTTTTTGACACCAAAAATATTTTTGCCAATTTTTGTTATAATTGTAAGGGCCCTGCAGCTCCCACAATAATAAAGTTGTACAAAAATGATGTCAAAACAAGACGCGCATTGACAAAACCAAAAGGCTGACCACCAATGTCCGACCTATTGACTTTTCCAGTACTTGTTTATTTTTATGCTTCCTACAATCTTGTCCAAACTGGTTACACTGATTTTCCATTTTGAATATTTTTTTAAAGTATTGGCATGCATGAACACATTTTACTAAATGATGCTTCAAAGAAACGGTACTTAAAGTTTCACAGCAGTTTAGCAGAACGTTTTGTCCTAGTTGCATTTTTTTGTGTGAACATTTTATTTGGAAAGCAAATAAAAATCAATCTTTCTTTCAAGCTTCTGCAAATATTTGCATCTAATCATAGAGCCTTCTGTGAACATTTTACGCAGCCTCGTATTGTTAAACTTTGTAAACATGTGTACACATTTTTTATACTGGAACCTCTGTCAGTGTCAGTCCAAGCTTATAACATTTTCTTAGAGTGATCACCCTAATAATGAAGGCTTGGCATTAATGAACCATAAACACAAGTTCGAACAGCATTAACATATGGACCCAAATATTACCTTAACTGCAGATAAGGTCGTTCCATAATGTGGTACTATAAATTGCCAGACAGAGTTTGTGCTGCAGAGGGATGTGCTTACTGGTCACAAGGACAAAATAAGTATGAAAACTTGTTGTCCTTGACCCCAAACAATGTGTTCTGGGCATCGGGCTATAATAACTACATTCCTGAAATGAGTAATTGTTGTTTCAGAGACTGAGGCACGATTGCCTAGCTCAGTAGCAAAGGTTCCTAGTTAAGTTTTGACGTGTTAGTGGCAAGTCCCAATACACATTTTAAAGTGGATGTATTTTACTTACTACTTTTGGAAGCTGCGAGGAAAACTATTTTGCTAGGAGCAAAAAAGCTAATTCTCATTTTAAATGTCAATAGTTTTAAGCAAGTAAAAAATAATTCCATCCCGATGTATATCTTTAGCTAAAATTCATGTGTGTTATGGTATATGTACCCATTCCCTGTCTGAATTGGTGTCTGGAGTGCGGAGTTAAGAATGCTGAAAGTGAATGATGTAATAGTGTTTGTGTGTAGTCTGCAGTGGCAGCCAGGAGATACGGACAGTTGGAGGGAGGATGGAAGACTGACAGGACTTATCTGCTGTTGCTCTAAAATAAGGGCTAATATGAAATAAAGAACATACATTCTATCTGAGTGACTCCTTCTCTTGTGTGGAGACCCTACCTTCCAACTACAACAGTTTGGCCTTAAGTTGGTAAGGACTTGCATGAAAATGCAGTAACACATTGGTGGTAGTTAGGAGCCATTTCTGGCAAAAGAAGTGGAGGCCTGTGAGAAGGAAGATGGCCTTGTGACTGTGGAGGACTTGTATCTACCCTCAAATCCCAGTGAAGAGGGTGAGAAAGCTCTGGTAAGGACAATGAGCAAACTGTGGGGAGTTACAAACTGAGGAAATGTGTCCCAGTGAATAATCCTATGCTTAAGGACAATGCTGTGAAGACAGTGTAATAAGGGCAGTGCTGCTGAAACAGTGGGAAGGGGCTGGAATCTCCTTTACGCTAAGCAGAACTGTGAAATGCCTCATGGAGCATCAGGCAGTAATCCATTCAGCTGTGACATAAGGAGCAGTGTTCGTGTGTGTGCAGTATGATTTTTCAATTAAGTTGACTAAGGCACTGGCATGGACTAGGCTTTGTCTCAGTAAACATAATTGAAAAATCATATGGTACCCTCTCCAACACAGTTGTGTGGAGGGTCCTGTGGGCATTCACATATTTATGGTGCCCTGTCCAGATTGACCATAGGAGATGTCACGACTCCAACTGACGCTGTGGTTGAGGCGTTCGTCAAATGTTTGTGACAGTGTAGGCAAAAGATGAATGGGGTCTTTCCTATCTGGCACAATTCAGTCGGGCTGGAAGAAAACAATGTCATCTTTGGGGATTAGTACAACTTGCTCATGCGAGCGACGCAAGTGTCGGAGTGGAGGCGCTGGCTATACAGACTTTGACATCATGATGGAAGGTAGTAAGCAGATGTTTAATTGAGACAGGTCTGCAAACTTTGAAGAAAGACTACCTGAGGCCTCCTTGTGAATTTGGAAAGGAAGCAGGATTATCTCCAAGGACATCGCAGATAGAAATTAAACTGTTGTCTGAGGGTATACTGTGTTCTAAAGTCATGGGAAGTCGAAACATCACCTGCCATGCAATTTGAAAATTGCCCTGTTAAAATATAACATTCAGTTAATTAATCTCCAGGTTTATTTGGTATTCATTGAGTTTATATTATTTTATGTACTTCTCTTAAGAAATGTGCCTTGTTTCCCTCTAAGTGTGAAGCGTATTCGGTTGGAAACATGTTAGTAATAATTCTTATGTTTTGATGTATTCCATACACGTTGCTTTTGATGCGTATCAGGTTTAGTATGTTTAAGTGTGAGTTAGGGCTCTGTTTGTTTGGGAATTACAGTTTTTGATAATGTTTGTGGTGTGTTGAATGCTTAGTACTGCAAGACAGATTTGGAAGTTTAAATTATCCACCTATTGCTTGCTTTGAGAGCAGAGTGTGAAAAGTTGCTTTCAACTCCATATGCAGTCCAGTTAGTAGTTAGGAGAAGAGGTTGTAGTACTCATCCGTATGTTGTGTAGATACATGCGAGTTGTGTGCGCTCAAGTGTTGCAGATATGGGGTAGAGTAGTATCTCATCACAAGAATTACGAGTGTAGTACTCTTGTGTTTCTGTTCGGGAACGTGCAGTACCCTGTTACTACAGGTTGTATGGCGGAGTACACGATTGTGTGCCTAGTTATTTGAAGAGTAGTACCATGTTGTGAGAAGTTGCATGAGAGAGTACCCTATGGATGTGATGTGGGAGAAGGGAACTACCATGTTGCAGTGGGAAGTATCCATGAAGTGAAAATGTGGCAAGGGTAGTACTCCATGGTGTCCTAGGTGGTAGCGACAAGTTTAGCCTGATGTGGGTTATTGCCACAAATTTCGCCCGAGTCGTCATTCTGTACCAAAGAAAGAATTTAAAGGTGTGTTGTACAGGAGTGATTGATTGTTTTGTGGTGCATTTTATTCAGTTTACACATATTGGAGCCAGTCATCGTTATGCTTGAATAGAGGTTTTTGATGTAGATCTAGTGTTTTGTAGATGAGTACTTCTTTACATGTTGATGTGGTCTGGAGTCAATAATTGCACTACCGGAGTGCTCTAGTGTTTGATTATTGTGTTGTATCAATAATGTTTTCTCTATGCATCTACTGGATGCTGTCCTGCTTGTGTTCGGAAGACGTCCCTACTTTTCCCTGTGTAATTTCCAGAGGGCCTAGTTCTGAGTTTAGATCAAGTGCTTTCTTTGGACTGACTGTTGATGACTTTGATCTGGGCAGCTAGTGAAACTTAGTGTTCCGTGTGTTGGAGTGCTGGGCTGCACTTTTGTGTGTGAATGTTTGGCAGTGTTTGTTGCCCATCTAGAGGGGTGTGTTCTGAATTTGGAAGATGGAGAAAGTGTGACTGTTTGTTGTGTCTGTGTCATCTTTGTCGTTGTGTGATTTGGAAGTCTGGGGACTTGTGAATGAGTGTTGACAGGTTTTGTGTTGGAGTGTGGTCAGGGGAGTTTACCTTAAGGTGCTTTATGTTTAAATGTTTCGTTTTTATTTTGTTTGTGTCTTGAATGTGCAAACTTAGAGATGACGGAGAAACCCTTTGTCGAATGATACTCTGTCACGTGATGGGGTGTCCGTGACTACATATCCTGTGTGCATAAATGTTGTACGTGTCATTGTAAGTGTGCAGACGTGGTGGGGCCTCATATCCAAAGAGCCCTCCAGACCTGCTTATCTTGGACCATTATGCAATGGTAGTCATAACCTAGTTGCCTTGTTTCTTTGTTTTACATGAGGTGGGAAAAGCCTCAAGTCTTGAACTGTCGTATCGTTTCTGCGACTTTTATTTGTCATGTTTTTGTGTCTTTGTGGGTACTGGGGAGTTTGTAAAAAGGTTTTTATTGATTAAATGTGTAAAGTAGACATATTGATTGTTCAGGATTGTCCCTGTACTTTATTTTATTTGCATGGGAACAACGGTTCTTTGTTCTGTTGTTTGTGAGAAAGGGAGGTGTGTAGTATCCCCTGTTTTCCCATTTCTTGTGTCCCTAAGCTGGTTTCTGGAATGTTGTGAGGGAACGATCTAATAGAATGCATGTGTGGTCTGCAGTGAAAGCTAGAAGATACGGAGAGTTGGAGGGAGAATGGAGGCCTGCCGTTGCTGTAACCTAAGGGCCTGACATGATGGTGTCTCCAGACTTCTTTATGAAATTCCGGCCTAGAGCATCATATTTTCTTTGTAGCTGGAAATTCGTACACATAAAAGATGTATCTTTTGTCCTAAAGTCCACCCTGCAGAAAAGGCAGCTAATGATCTGGACACATCACCAGGTCATTGCTGGCGAAAGCTTCCATTAACATCTGTGTTTCCTGTACTCCCCGTTTTTAGGTGCGAATTTTAACAGAACAGCTGTCAACTATAGCTGTTGCTAACAATACACATATAAATACAGTGGCCCCTAGGGTCGCCCCTTGCATCCATTGACTTTCTTCGACCAGCTTCTTTTAGTCATTTACTTGAGACTTTGTCTATCACATCTTGCTAAGCCCAGTGAAGTATGCATCTCTCACCTAATATTATTTAGCTGTTTAGAGTGTATCCTTCTGCCTCCAGTAGAGTGCTTGCACTTTACCACCCAAGAGACTACTTGCAACTTTACTTTAAAACTATACTGCTCTCTGTCCTCTTCTGCTGACTTTTGTCTCTCTAATGTGTGTAATGTGCTAAAGCTAGATATGCGCATACATGAAACCCAGACCTCTTGACTTTGCCAATGCCTGTACTTGAGTGAGATTTAGCCATCTTGCCAGATCCATGTAATGAGTAAGCATTGGCCAAGGCAACAGGTCTAGACTTGGCAAGTTGGTGCAATATTTTTTTTAATTTTCCTTCATTGCAAGGGAATGACATAACAGTAAAAAGAAGCCCATAGGTTTTGTTTCTTTTTAGAGAGTAGTGGAATTCACATTTTCATGGAATTCAAAAGCTTCAATCTGCACTTTTCAGAGGCAGGCTACAGAACCATAGGCTATTTCTAGAGATCACCGAGTTAGACAAATGTTATCTCTGTAGCATACGGCAGTACGTTTACCCATTACTATAAGTCCAAGAGGCATAATGTGCCCCTTTGAATTTTTTATCTCAAAGATTCATTGTATATAGAAAGCAATGGATTTTTTAATCGGTTTTTTTCACTGCAGCGGGCTTTAACTCAAAATGTAAGCCATGTCGATTTGCTATGCCAGTGCTTGTTAATTTTCCTGGGCAAATGCAAAATACTCCCTCGTCCAATAATAAAAGCTTTAAAAAAATCTAAATGACGGATACAAGTTTCCATAATGATTGTGCTACATGATTGATGCCTCATCAGTTGTAGTATCAACTTATAATTAAACCTACACATTCGTGCATCAACGTTTATGAATGTTTTAATAGTGTCCAGGTATGGTGCACAATTGCTCAGTCTCTGTAGCAACTGCCTATGTCTTATAGGTTCCGAAAGTTGTACTGGCACATGTGGTTGTTGGAAACCATTGCTTTCCACTTTCTCTGTGGTCCCAAAGGCCTAATCTGCACAGTCAAATGTTTTAGAAGCAATAACATTTTGAGGGCTTCTCTTTGCTTATGGAAGTTTGTGGTTCCAGTTAGTCTATTATCGTCATCAACTTTGTATTTATTGGTTATGTTTAATTGCAAAAAATTCATTATGCACAGCAGGTATAATTTGATTGAGGCATGTGTGGCTGTAGATACACATGCTCTGGATACTCCTGCTATTCAGTGTTGGGCGCAGTGCAAGTTGATTTTCTTCAAAGAATTCTTCTCGAGTTACGATGTAGTGTGACTTCACCTCTTGCTTGCAATGCGCATGGTCATCATGTCCATTGTTCGAGATAGAGATATATAATATATATTTTTTTCTTCCTTCGAGTTCAGTCCTGTTCTTCCTTGCTCCAGATCAATGGTGTTGCAGTGTTTACTTTTGATGATTCTCTTGTTTCTCTTTCGGTATCATTTACGATGGCATGTGTCCCCTTCTCTTTCGTACCATGTCGACGCTTCCAGTTAGGACATTGTGCCAACTGACTCTAGCCCCCCATGGGGTATTGCCCATCGGGCCTCTGTTTCCTTCTGTGCGATCTGCTCTCAACATGTCTCGTCTGTGATGGAACAGACGTCCTTTCAATACTGCTCTTGGTATTGTTCAAAGTACCCCAGGGCCGATCTCCACCAGGTCTGCAATCTCTGCCTCTCTCCCGAGCACGTCAAGGCGTCCTGCAATGCATGCTCTCCTTTTGTTCGTAGTAGACCCTTCCACACCGTCGGGTCCATTGACTCGAGATGTCGTGCAGATGATACCCCTTACCTCTTCAGCATCCAGGACCTCGAGGGGGAACATCATCCCAAACCTTCGTCTGTTGGCGAGGTGGCTTTCTCTTCCGAAGAAAGTTCCAGCTCAGACCCCGAAATCAAAGACCTCCTGCCGCCTCAATGGTATGTAAGTACAGCTTTTCTTCCCCTCAACACTTCTCTGAGCTGCTACTCCACAAGGAGTATTCAGCTGCTGTGGACCCACAGAAGCAGGCTTCTGGGCCGCCTCTGCCTTCTGGTCATGGTCGGCACCGACTGTCCACTTTGGACACCACGCCCAGCTTTGGTTTGGCACCAAAGAAAATAATAAAAACGCCACCCTCATTGCCGCCTGCTCCTGGCTTTGTGCCAACCCAGCCGTCTGATTCGAAACCATCAGCCGCGAAGCACAAGTCGGTGCCAGCACCGAAACAATCGCCTCTGACCGGAAGACCAGCCAGCGACCCAGTCCTCCAGAAATTACATTCACTCCCAAATTGTTCGTATACTAACACAGCCTCCGATGCTGGTTCCTCTGCCTTCTAAGCGACTGCTTGGTTTTGAAGAAGCTCTATCTTCCTCCAAAGTAGCGGAAAAAGTAGCATAACGCCACCAGTCCCCTTTCAGACACCAGACTGCCTCCACCATCTTGCACTGCACCCAGTCCCCCACCATCACCTTACCCTCCACCTTTTTCACCTGACCCACTATCTTGCATTCCACAGGGTCGCCACATTCTGACACTGGTGGACACGCTGGGGGAGAGGGGACACTTATGATGTACCCCCACAGGAGACCCATGGACCTGTTACTATGTAGATCTATTTGTGGCTACTGACCCCGACGTCTACAAGGCCCGGCTACCTCCTCTTAACATGAGGGTCTATGTAGGGCTGATGTTAATTGCAATGTGGAAATGCATAAAGAGCCAGTCAAGTCTACTCCTCTGCAGGCCCGCCTGGCTCCATGTCTCCAGCTTCAAGCCGGATGTTCAACTGTATCTCCTCAACCTGCCCTTTGATGGGGAACATCTCTTTGGGACTCAGGTTTATGAGATGCAGGAGAAAAGTAAAAAGGATACAGAAACAGTGAAAGCCATTGGCGCCCTATAGAAGCCTTTGTCGTGGGGATCCTTTCACTGTTCTACATATCGCGGCAGCTCCAAAACCACCTCTCCGGAAGCCTCTACGTTTTTGCAACGCCAGTCTGCCAACCATCTTCCACCAGGAGCTACTTCAGGGATGCCTACAGAGGAAATCGCGCCGAAGTAGAAATAGAGGTAGATCTCCCCAAGGGAGCCATCCCAGCCAAGCAGTGACATGCCACTCCTTTCCCTGATCTCACATCATCTGTCGGGATACAGCTAGAGATGTTCTTTCTAACTCGGCAACACGTCATCTAAGAACAGTACACAGTGGCTTTTAGACATCACTCAACATGCTTACTGCATAGAGCTCACCTCCACTCTGCTCAACATACCACCCTGCAGACATGTCCACTCCCCAGACCACTAACCTCTGCTTCAAGAAGAGGTCCAAGAACTCCTCCTCAAGGGGGCCATAGAGCTACTCCTCATTCCCAAAAAAGACAGGTCCCTCAGACCCATTATGGACCTCAGACCTCTAAACGAGTACATCATATCAGAACACTTCCACATAGTCACCCTTCAGGATGTCATACCTCTGTTACAGCAAGACAACTTCATGGTCGCTCTCGAGCTTAAAGATGCATAGGCGCTACCTCCGGTTTGTGATAATTGATCAGCATTACTAGCTCAAAGTGCTGCCTTTGGGGTTACCACTCCACCTTGAGTTTTTACGAAATGTTTTGCAGTAGTAGAAGCGCAAGTGTGAAGAGAGGGCATCCTCTTATTCCTCTATCTGGACAATTGGCTGATAAAGAGTGCAATGCAACAGCATTGCTGTGCACACACTCTAGCCACAATTGATTTACTGCACCAACTGGGCTTTACCATCAATGCTGTAAAGTTCAATCTCCAGCCGCTTCAAATTCAATCCTCCTTTGAGAGTCCTCCTCAATGCAGTGGTCTGAAAAGCATATCCCAGTCCAGCAAGACTCTAGTCTTTCCAAGCATTGCTGCTTCTTTTTCTGCCATATCACAGAAAGGCATGATGGCCTCCTGTATCTCCATGGTACCCCACGTAAGATTGCACATGCATTTGGTGCAGGAATGCATAACATGTCATTGGTCTCAAAAGGCGAGTCACTGAGAAGATCTAATGTTAATCAGCCCCCACAGTCATATTCTCTGCAATGGTGGATTACCAACAATTTGTTGCGGGGGGCCTTTTCTCAACCTGGTTCCATGGATCGATTTCATGATGGACACTTTCTTCGGTGGGTGGGTGGGGGTGCATTTGCAAGATATGATTGTCCAGGATCAGTGGGGTTCCACTCACTTGAATCTCCACATGAACTATCTGGAGCTGCTAGCTGTCCATCTAGCCCTCAAGGCCTTCCTTACCCATATAGTGGGTAAAATAGTCCTTGTATGGACCGACTACATGACAGCAATGTATTACATTCAGAAGCACGGGCGCACCCTCTCCCCTCCACTTTCTCTGTTAGCTCAGTCCATCTGATGCTGGGCTCTCCACCACAGAATCCACCTGTTGGTGGAATACCTCCTGGAAGTGGACAACGACTTCACCAACCTTCTCAGCAGGATGTGGCAACAAGTCCACAAGTACATTGCTCGGCAGACCTCCTTCGCTATTTATGGCGATGAGGTTTTCTGGAAATGGACCTCTTTGCCACAGCAGAAAACGCAATATGCCAAACCTTCGCCTCCAGATTCCCACAGCCCATGGGCAGTACACTGTGGAGGAACTGGTCAGGGATATTTGCCTATGTTTTTCCACCTTTCAACCTCATTCCATTTGTGGTTGGAAGCTATGGCAGACTCCCCCCCCCACCCTCGTCCTAGTGGCTCCCACGTGGGCCAAACAGCCCTGTTTCACCACTGTTTGCACTTTTGGTGGATCCGCACAAGAGGCTCCTCAACAGGCCAGACCTTCTCACGCAGAACCATGAAGAAATCGGACACCCCGTCCCAAGAAGTCTCAACCTTGCGATTTGCCTTTTGAGGTCTTATAATTTGGTTTCCTAAATTTACCTCCAGGGTACATGAATATTCTTAAGGAAGCACGCAGGCTAACTACTGATGTTGGCTAGATTGCCAAATGGAAAAGATTTGTCTACTACTGTCTCTCAAACTACATTGACCCGTTGTCAGCCACAGTTCAGAACATAGTTTGTTGCCTCCAAGGCATACAAACGTGTGGCCGTACCGTCAAATCCAGTCGGCTACACCTGGCAGCTGTGGCTGCATATCTCCAGAATAGGCTACATGTATCGCTCTTCAGAATCCCAGTCATAAAAGCGTTTATGAGGGACTCAAGTTGTTCCTCCCAGGGTGCCTCCAGCCCTGGTGTGAAATCTTAATATTGTCCTTACAAGACTTATGGGTCTCCCGTTCAAGCCCTTCTAGTCATGTCCTTTACAGTTTCTTTCTTAAAAAAATATCTTTTCCGTTATCTATCAGTTCACTAAAGCTTGTTAGTGAGCTCCAGGCTTTAACCTTGGAAGAACCTCGCTTTTAGGTTCATTGAGATAGGGTCGTCCTTCATACCACCCCTAAATTAATTACAAAGGTGGTCTTCTCTTTCCACCTTAACCAGTCTATAGAAATTTCAGTCGCCTTTCCGAAACCCGATTTGAATGCAGAAAGGGTCCTTCATTCCTTTTCAAGCCCTAATGCACAATATAGATAGGACAAAGACACTTTGAAAGACCCAGCAACTGTTTGTTTCTTTTTCTCAACAACGTACAGGAAAGGCATTATCAAAATCAGGCATAGCCAAATAGCATCCAAACCTGTAAAAAAGCTAAAGGAGTTTTACCTGTTCCCTCAGGGCCTATTTCAACAGAAGGAAAGGTGCTTTGATGGCCATTCTTGGGAACATTCCAGTAGCTGACATTTGTAACACAGCTACACCCCACGCTTTCACAAAGAACTACTGTGTAGACGTATTAGCGTAATGTTGGCCAGGCTGTACAACGTACGCTTTTTCAGTCTTATGCACCATCCACAGGCTAGCCACTGCGTAGGGGAGGACTGCTCTACAGCCTATGCACAGCAAGTTTATCTATAGCCACACATGCTCAAATGGAAAATTATACTTACCCTATAAGCATCTGTTTGTGGCGTGTAGTGCTGTAGATTCACTTGCGCCCACCCTCCTCTCGGGATGCCTCTGGCTGTTGCAGTTACCATTCTTTCCTGCTCCCCTTACATGGTCATCTCTTTCCTGTGTCGCGCTGCTACGGTGATTCTCATCCGTTGTGTGGAAAACTATCAAATAGTGGAGCCGATGACCATGTGAATTGCAAGCAAGAGGCAGAGTCACACTACCTAGTGACTCAAAAAGAATTCTTCGAAGAAAAACAACTTGCAAACATCCGAGCCCAACACTAGATGATAGGAAAATGCACAGCATGTGAATCCACAACACTCTGTCATTAACAGGTGCTTACAGGGTAAGTAACATTTTCCTTTTTTAATAAGTCTTTTGAAAATTAGTGTTCCTCTTCCATTGCTCACAGAGCTACACTCTAGAATTCCTCAAATATATGAGGGTCCTGACTAATAAAGTTATGTAAGATTTGATTTTTGCCCACAAGTTTAAATTGGAAGTCTGCTGCTGGTCTTTTACTGTAATATTTTATATTGCTTTACAAAGCGAAAAAAGCTAAAGTACATTAGTTTGCTCCATTGCAGTGCATGAACTGATTTAGTAAAAGACAGTACACTTCATCTGAAATACAAAGTGGCTGTCATGTCTGTTCTGGAGTGCCATGTTTATTGCTGGTCCTTTGGTGAAGGTGTTTAAATATATTGTTTTTACCCCCTCCCTAGGAGAGCAGTGATGACACGGAAGATGTGTCGTTGTTTGATGCAGATGAGGGAAGTTCTAGGAAACCGAAAAAATCAAAGA
The DNA here is from genome assembly GCF_964204655.1 of Triturus cristatus. Lineage (NCBI taxonomy): Eukaryota > Metazoa > Chordata > Amphibia > Caudata > Salamandridae > Triturus > Triturus cristatus. Next base: position 480,961,924 of record NC_140590.1, on the reverse strand, counting down.
TAAGGTAATTGGCCACTGCAAAAATATAAATAAAATGAAGCAAGTGCGATCTAATTGTGTCATTTAAGTAGTGGTGCCCTTCAAGTTGATGATCAGACATGCATTTACAGTCTTAAGGAGTAGGCTATTTTGACCAATGGGAACGCAGCAATTTGCAGTTCTATTAAAAACCAAAGTAAAGTATCGTAAGATTCTTTGGTTTTACATTTGTGAATATACATGACCTTTATCTAATCCTCACCAAATTGTAACAGTGGATAAATGTACCCTTGTGTGTCAACTTTGCCATTATTTATTAAACAAAGAAAACACAGCCAGAGTTCGGTAGTCTTCTGTGGAAAAGTGCAGCCTATGATTTAAGTAATATATGGAAACAACTTTAAACATCAATGGCTTGAAGTAAATGCTCTCTGTAAGAGTTTCAGTGGACCTGACCTTAAAGTTCAGACTGGATTGTTCCTGTTAGAGCAGGACCAAGGCTGATTTGCATATAGCTGATTCTTGGCTGAGGTGGAATGGTTGGGGCTAAAAAAGATGGACTGGAATGCGGCGCGAGTAATTACCAGTGGCTGCGATTATTTCAGGTATTTCACTTATCACGGATTATTTTTTGTTTTGATTTCAAAGTAATTTTATTATAGACTATAGGTGTATTTTGCATCATTGTTCTTTTGCATGGTCCACTTTATCTGTTAGATGTAGGGTCTTCTGTTTGGTTCTGGTATAGAGAGGAACTCACCGTGGATTCAATGCATGTGGGGTGTCAAGATCCTGCAGCTTCAAAGTGGGCTCAAATTCTCACCCTTCCACGACTGTATTTGATAGATTCTATGAGTTTTTTTGTGGTGATATGTGATGCGTTTACGTAACATGTTGTTGTGCATAACAGTCAAACACCGCCGCTTTTGTCTCATCTCTCCCTTGAACTTTTCTCTAGACGTTTTGTGATTCATTCAGATGCTGTTTTCGAAACAAAAGCCAAGCCGTGCCTCATTTTGAGAGAATATGTTTTATCCTGGCTGCTTTTCCACCAAAATCGTGCTTGTTCAGTCTTTTCATAGTGGTAAAATAATTCAATGTGATATTTACCTTATTGATAGATTTGTTGGTCCCTGGATGTTGCTTTGGGGTTCTTTGGGATCTCAAGGAGCCTTTGGAGTGAATTTCAAAGGACACCCTCTCTTGTGGAGATAGGTCGCTGTCATAAACTTTATCTGTTTGAAAATTACTCTTCTTACTGTGGAATGTTAGATTTTATATTGTTTGGGAATTGTGTTAGTCTTTCTCAGACTTGTAAGCAGCAGCAATTGTTTCTCTGAGACCCTCATCTATATCTTTTGACCTAGAAATGATGTTGCCTCAGATCTGAGTGCTACAGCCCAATTGTTCTGATTTTGTTATATAAAACGAAGAGTAAACAAGCACTAACCGGATTTTTTCTATAATGAAGATGTTACCATTTCCCCTCCTGCCCATGGACAAGACTATTGGGCGGCATTACATATCCTTTGTAACTTTCTTCGATGACACTAAATATTTTACAATGACCATTCAGAATCAAGACTCTACGTACGTGAACCTACGTCCGTACTTGTACTCCCTTTTGCTCTTCTCCCGCAAATGTATATTCCTATGTGTTTAGTTTTCCTAATGTATAACGCTTTGGGTCCCGAAAGAGTCACTTGTATATGCTTATCTGTTTGCCTCTATGTTGTACAGCACTCTAATACCCGAAAGGGTCATGTTCGCTCTATATAAAACTCAATAAATAAATACAATAAAAGTGGAAACACTTCCTGGTGATGAGGTAACCATTTGCACGTGTTTAGCAGCAGCTAATTCGAATTTCAGTGAAAGGAAACCGTAAGGCTCCACTTTTCTCACAAGGCTTCGGAGTATTGCATAATTAGTTTGTTTAATGAATGATGACAAAAGTGAAATTTTTGGGTCACATTTGTCATGTGAGGGTAGATGTATTTACTGTAATGATTTACTGAGGGCCAAATATCCAGTGTATAGTAATATGTAAAATCATTAAAGGCAGAACTTTCTCTTTTACATCACTGTATAGTGTATATTTTTTATTTTTGCCACAACTATTTCACCAGATTTCACAACACTTAATGTGAGCGGACTAAAAAGAAAATCGTAGCAGCTAACCCCACACCAATTCATGTTACGTACTTTTAATTAATGCTTGAACAGCCTCTCCTCAATACCCCATGGAAGGTAGGCACGTCTGTTTCCTAGGGGTGGTGGGAATAGAGCTCCATATTGTAGAATATTAAACAGCAATAGCACAGCCTCCTGTGAAGACCGTGAGGAATTTCTGAGCATGCAGAGCTACTCATTTGAGGACTGTAGTTTTGAGTCATGAGGCTTCAATTTGAACTGTGGAGCTGGTAAAAAAAAAAAACTTCATAAAGTGATTGGACTTGCTTCTTTTGCAGACTATGACAATACCACAAATTTGTTGTTCATTGTATGATCCTCTTTGACCACAGGCCAATTGTACGTGTTGGTTAAGCAGCGTCATTTTTTGGACTAGAGGACATTACTGTTGGATCAACAAGCAGGGTTGCTACGAGAGAGGCACGGAGGTGGCAGTGAACTTCATCTGAGATGATTTGATCTCATCAGCTGATGGAATCTGTAGTAGCACTACTATTCCTCTGCTGCATTTTACACTGTCCACCATGGAAAACTCTTCTGCAGGCAAAATAACATAATCATAAAATACTTGACTGGGCTCCCCCATAGTTCACAGACAAAGTGAGCTTTATCTTAATACATGCATACAGATCCACATCACACAGCAACAAGGCAGGATTTTGCTAAATCGCCAGAAGATCCCCTTTTAAAATTCAGTTTCCTCAAAACTAACACTAAATTAACTTTAAGCACATGGAATCTGCTAAACTGTATAAATCTGCATGTGAAAATATATAAATTGTATGGCACTAAATCTAAGCATATCTATACATATCTCCATACACTTGACTGCACCACTAATGCTTGGTCTCCATGCAGTAGCTTGCTACCCTTCCACCAAGCGCTTCAGCGCCTCTTTAGGCACTTTAGTGTCCACTGCCTTACTTGGCTGCAGCACGGCCTGGTCATTGTGGCTCACAGTAGTCTGTAGGTTAAACTTTCAAAGAGCGGGACCTACTGATTGTGGATTTGAGTAATCGGACAACACAGAAGTATGAGCTCTTCGTGTCTGGCAGCTACTGTTTAATTTGTGTAATGTGCTGATCTGTTATCTGTTTTGCTTTATATTTTAGACACCCTGTGGCCTCGTTTTTCCATTTGTTCTTCCGCGTCAGTGCAATAATCGTGTATCTCCTCTGTGATCTGATAAGCGGCAGCTTCATCGCCTGCATGGTGACAATAATTTTGTTGCTGTCCTGTGACTTCTGGGCAGTGAAGGTGAGTTTGTCTGCTTTCATTACAGTAAAGAACCATTAATATTTAAAAGATGAAGATATCCAACACTTAGGAACTTTTGTCTGTGACATATACTGACAATTGGAAAATGCCAAAATATGCTGCAGATTCAATTGATTTGGTTGTTTACACACTATTCTTTAATACTACTCAGTGTTGTCTTAGTTATTGCAAGTGAAGAAGTATTTCTCTGCAATTTGTGAGATTATCAATAAGGCCTACAACTGCAAAATCCGTGATGTTCCTTTTGGGCTGGTATAATGAGAAAACTCTTTTTACATTTGCTGCATGTGCATGGCTGAAGCTGGATGTATAATAGGGTCTGCAGCTAAAGTGGTAAACCTAGATACCTTTCTCTGCCATTAACCTTTCTGCTCATAATTGTGATGCTGCTCTGTTGATAGTGACATCTGTTCAGTGACGCTTACAGTGGTTTTGATTTAATTTTTTTCTTTTAGTTGACTTGGGCTCTCATTTAGAGATTGGCAGGCTGTAGTTTGTTCCTTTGCCATGGTGGACTACAGCCCACCTTATTTAGATAGCTTTGCCAGGTATGGAGAGTCCAGTGCCTCTGAGGAGCCACCCCCATGCAAGCTCCCCTGAAGGAAGTGAAGCTTGCTTTGGTGGGGCACCATGTTCAGATTGCCTACACAGAAAAGATTTTAGTTATTCAAAATTTAAAAGCAGTAGTTTTTTTTTTGACAAACTAGAAAGAAATATCCCTGGCATGCAAGGATATTTTCATCAATGTGTAGGGTTCATTAATCTTGTATACTGTTGCACCTTCCAGGCTTACTCCAGCGGTCATGGAGAGGAAATAGTGACTTCAGTATATCTGCCTTCAATAGGGCAGACAGTCCCACATCCTTTGACTGGCCCTGTTGTGGTCTGCATGCTTAGTAAGGTGTTTAGTAAGATGGATAGAATGTAAAGTTTTGTAAAGTGGGTTAGGTTTAGATTCTGGAATGTGAGGCAGGTTGAGGAGAGATTGAATTGCGACAGTTGCTTTCTGCTGGGTGATTGCTCTGCATAGAGCTGCTCTCTGCTTCTGGGTGCCACTCTTTTACTAAATAAAAAACTTATCAAAACTCTGGCTGCAGTATCTCCATTGGAATCAGTCTTTACACCAATGTCAGTTGGGCCATTGGTTAGAGGTTTCCGTCGGCCTAAATATGGCAGTTCTCCGACTCTAAATATAATGGAGAATCATGCATTTGGTGGACTGGTCACTCCACCACAATTCTGTGGAGTACCCCATCCGTCAACCTCTAAATATGCCCCTTGAACTTTACCAGTGCACACATTTATTGAGTGTGTTTATCTGTTAAGGAGTGGTTTGGGGAAAAATATGGTGTTTTACTTGAATCTTTACTGAATTTGGAGGTGTATAGATGAATTGCTTTAACTGCATCTACTGTTTCTGCCCAGCACAAGTGGATCTGTTTCTAGTTTGTTCAATGTAGCATATTTTGTGAGTCACCCTTAAATAAACAGAGTTCTTGAGCCTTGCTTGGGGAAGCAAAGTATTCACATCGGGTATAAAGATGGGTAACATCGACTAATCGGTATGTTTTTCGACAAAGGGTTTTAAGTGACATCATATACCCTACAGAATTGCTGCAGAAAGCTTAACATTTTAATGTTCAAAAGTAGAAATGTACACTCTACAATAAAATGGCAAAGCCTTGAATACAATCTCTAATGTAGAGCAATACAAGTTGCTTATTGTCCTAGTCTACAATTATTTTGACTGGCAAAAGGGCATAAAGTAACTTTTGTAGGTGTTATACAATTTCTCGATCTCATTGACTTCAATAGAAAAACATGTTGTACCATGTATATGTACTGCTGCTGTGCAAAAATAAATACAGTTGCAGCATCTGAATGGGTATAAAGTACTACACAGTGCGGTATTTTCATTCTTATTCAAATTGTGTATCTGCACCCTTGCGAAGTACAACTCGGTGCTGACAAGCTGTAACCTCGTACCCAGGATTTTGACACTACTTAACCAGTTTTATCTTGTATGCAGTTTGTTTCATTCAGTACCACAGATTTGGAGTGGACAGAGTTAAAGTAATTGCCAACTCCACACACTATGAATGGAGAGAGTTAATGTTCACTTTTTGAACTCCCAATTTACTCTTCTTCAATGAGAACCCATTACAGACTCCATGCTAAGTAAGATTCAGTTTAATATGTGAAAATATAGAAATTTCCACACCAAAAGATTACGCTACTAATGTTAAAGCCCCGAGGAAGTTGTGGAGCAGATTGCCCAGTAGACAAAACATGTCGCCTGAAGGATAAGCACTTAAGTCAAATGAATGTTCTGTACTTTATATCGGAAGAAGCTTTTAATTATGAATGCTTTTTTACTACTACTTCAAATAATGGAGAGTCTGCTTATGGTGAACAAAACTGTATGTATTATTTTCTGAGTGTTTTCTACATAAGCACAGTGGATGACATTATATTGTCTCTGATGTTTTACCATCAAATAACATTTTATGATAAAGCTTTATTGTCCATGTTACAGTTGTTGGGGTGTTAGTGAAGAAGTTAGGGTTGGTTAAAATGATGGTGTTCTAGATGTGTGAAGATTGTGTGGCTTTGATTAGGATGACGTGGCCTCGATATCACTCTGTTGTGCAGCCAGTGGTGTGACACCTGAGCTCAGAGCCAACTGGGGCAGAGTTGCACTGGCTGCTTCTATGGAGCAGTTCATGCTAGTTATCGGATTTCTTTGCTCTCATTTCTGTTAGGAAAAGATGGGGATAAGTTGAATGCCGTCCTCCTCCTCTGCTGTCATGTAGCAAGTTTACATACGCTATTAATAAACATTGGCAATGCAAATAGGTCTTGCTTATGAATTAAACCTGTCTTCTGTGTCATGATGGGTTTAGGCACTCAAGAAGTAATCAAACATGCACATTGCCACTCATCTTTGCACTTATCTATTTATTCGTCCCTTGCCTCATTCTAGCAGTCACCCTCTGACTAAACCACAAAAAACACACACAAGCTCAACAACATATACAAAATAAATTAAAAGTGTGCAAGTAGAAAGAAAAAACATGCTGCCATCTAAACACAGTAGACCTTTGCTTACAATAATGAAACTACAGATAGCAGCGGTTGTCTGTCTTGCTGTATTGTACATAGTCTATTGTTTTAAAGTTCCAGTATGGCTGCCACGTTTAGAACCAACATGTTGGCCATCTTGGAACTGTACAAGTCTACATTATAAGCACTAGCATTTCATAATGGTCGCCTGAATTGGAGGAAGTGGCCATGTGGGATGTGCCACTCTGTCAGTAGAAGGAGTGGAAAGCAAGCAGCACATTAGTACTGCCTGGTGATCTGTAGTATCCTCTTAAGAAAAATAAAAAGAGAAGTAAAGAATTGAAAGGGGAACTATAAAAGGAGGCAAATGAAAACTAAAGTACTGGGCAAGCATCCCTAACACTGAAGCACACTCCCTTTCAGGTGGCTTTGCACATGTGATCAGAAAATGCTGTCATTAACATGGCAAGTAAGTCGGGGACTGATCTGCACTTATCTATATTTCCATTTCCGAATGCAGTGCACTGTCATTGATAGAAGTAGAGTGTAAAAAGACAATCCACCCTTTAAAGGCCTATTAGCTTTAACATGTGTATTTAACACTGGAAAGGAAGAGCAGGAACTTGACTATGCGCCCCCTCCCCTGTCAACCACATGATACAAGGGTTGTAGCTCCCATTGGTAGATTCTGTGTCCCAGTGTGAGGAGGGGCCATATGATGAAGCATGCCTCCTATGGGTGGGTAAGGGCTTTCGTATTTTAAAAAGAAATATGTTCACTCCATTGAGAGTCCTTCTGTATTTCCTTTTAGGACTTTCCCATAGGCACCGGTGTGTTATTTATCATATGTGTTACTTAGTTAATAAATCAGGCTTATTGCCTTTGTTGTAACCATTCATAATAAACCGGTCAGACCTGTGGCATCTGGCACAACGTTTCCCAGCTCATCAATCAGACCTGTCTGTAGCTGTCATTGTTGGCTTGTCACCAACTGAGGCCTACTTTTTTTGAGCATATGCTTTCCCACAAGGCAACCTTCAGGCAGACGATCCTAAAATTACAAATGTATACAAAATTACAGTTGGCAAAGCAAAATAGTGTCTCTCCTAGGAGGGCTTGACAAGGATTCTCATGGTGCAAATCTTCTATACCCACGGGGGGGGGAGGGGGTTAACCAACACCAAAACCCTTCCTTACTATGGTAATCTGTGAGATTCCACGTAACAAAACCCCTATCAGTAGGCTTTAATACAAAGTAATACCAATCCACCATTTAATGCTTGATGACTTTAACATATGCTTTTCACAATCCAATGTCAGCTCTTCTGCTTTTATGATATCTTTTAATACTAAACAATCAGGCCTATAAACGTTATCATTGTGTTGTCACCATAAGCAACTCAAATCTCCTGTGTTGAGTATATGCTTTCCCACAAGGCAAACATCAGGTATACCATAATAAAATTGCAAATATGTATAGAATTACAGTTCTCAAAACAATATAAAATTCCACCTAATAGACCCTAATAAGGATTACCATAGTACAAAGTTGGGATCCCATGGTTTTTTCGAACTAGTCACCAACACCAAAACCCTTGCTACTACAATAATAGGCCAGGGTCTGTGTAACAAAGTTCTTACCTATAGGCTGCAGCACCGTAATAACAATTTACCCTTAAAAGCCTATTAAATTTAATACATGTTTTTTGCAATAAGTAAGTCAGGCCTACTTGCTTTTTTATTAAAAAACAAATGTATAACCTTTATTTAGGAAAGTTTTTCCAGTTTGACTGTGAACAACAATAACCTTAAGACATCCATGTTTAACAGTTGTTGACCGTGTTTATTCATAAACAGCAAAGACGATATAGCTAGTCCAGTACTGCATGATAGAACCATCTTAAGATGCTAGGATCTTCCTCCAAGCGTACCCATTTTAAGTTCTCATACATATCTGTTTCCCAAATATATTCTATTTTTTCCTTCCTCTTTAGGGGCTCATGTCCAGTTTCGCATTTATGCTTCCCCTCTCTATAAATCCATCCAACAGCGCTCTCCACGTTTGGAAATCATCCTGTGCTTTTTCATCCTTCCTAGTTAATTTCATGTGATTCTGCTCCACGGAGGCGCATTCCAAAACATGTCTGCCTCCCTCTCGACAGTTGAGGTGTGTGAAGCAGTTCCTGCTGTGTTGCTGCAGGAAATCCAGCCTGAAAGTATGTCTTGTAATGCTCCTTCCAGTCAACCTTTTGGTTGCCAGTCAAAAGACAGGAGCGTTTCGTTGCCCTGTCTTTTGGATATTTAGAGGTAAAGCAGTTAGATTCCAGTGTGAGAGGCACCAGGACATGGGAGCCAAGAGTAGCGAGTAGGAGCACTGGTCTGCCACGCAGCAGGGACAGGAACTGTAGTGATCTAGGCTGGGAAAAGTAGCTTGCAGCTATTTTGTTTTGAGGTAGAAGTGGTGTATAAACTTTCTCTGCAACCCATGCGCAGTGGCATTCAGAGTCACTGAACTGTCACTAAGACTGATGAAATGCTTTATAACCTCATCCTACATAAAGAACTAGAGCCACATCAATTAGAGCAGAGACCAAATCCATTAAATTGACAGCGGCTCACCTTTCTATATGGTCCTCTTCGACAGGGCAGCTGTCGCCAGACAATTATGTGAGCATCACTGGAGACGTTCTTTGGCTCCACATACACGTTGTCTCTTCTCTGGCATGCTTCAAAAAAGATGCCAAAACTTCCCTCATGGGTAAATTCCTCGCCTAATCTCTGCCTTCAACCACCACAGAGAGTCCGATTAATTTACGACTATCGCCTTTCCCTCAGATTACCTACTCACTCCACTAAGAAACTGTGGGGCCTTGTACTGATTAACTGTAATTGTAAGCTGTACACACGTGTCCCTCTATCCCCTATGTACCCTGCACCCCTGTCCCTCTCCAATCGTTTGTATACTTCTGTATTTCTTAGCCTTTTTGTTCACTTCTGTAAACCTTGTAAAGTGCTCTGATACCCTTCCGAGTCAAGTTCGCGCTCTATAAAACACTAAAAATAAATAAATAGGAGTACATGGTTGGGTTTGGTAGCAGTTATGTGCTTCCTCAAAAAAAAAAGTGCTTCCCCTCCACACAGCTATCATCATTTTGTTTATTTATCCAGCTGCTTGAACTTTCAGGGACACACTTGACAATGTAATGCTATTGAAGTGTCTTAGATAACTAGATCATTCATGGTGTTTTTTACTAACAGCAGCACAGACTAAGAGGAGGGCAGTCATTAGCCTACATGGATCGTTAGGTCTAACTTGACAGTACGGTCTCCTGACTTTTTAACCTACACCGCTATTATTCTACAGTTCTTTGCTTTCACACAAATGCATATCCTCTCCCATGCAATTTACCTGTAATGTTTCACATTACCATACAACATTCCTTTAAAGTCAGACCTAGTGGCATTGCCAATGCTTATTTTTTAATTTCTCTCAGATGGTAAAGGCTTCCATTCGTAATTCTCATGCACACTAAAAAACTGTCTGCAAGCACGCTGATGCTCCTATTCAAGTTTGCTTTGTTTTCTGTGCTTTGGCTGGACCCAGTAATGATAGGCACACAGGGTAATGAGTAGCAGTCTGTGCATAGAAACGATAAGCATTTGCAATGCAATAGGTCTTGCATTTACCCGAGTTTGAGCTATTTGCATTTTAAATGACAATGCCTTTTATTTATGTGCTGTTTTTAAAACGGATAAAAAAAGGCATTGCCATTTACAATGCTAAGAGCTTAAACTCTCGTAAATGCGAGACCTATTGCTTTGCGTCCGGTTAGAGCATGCAAACCTATTTAAGAAAATAGTGCTCGGAGGCTGTAATTAAAGCCTACTGAGCAACAACACATGCAACAGAGGGTGTCGCCATGGGAGGTTACACAATGAGACAAGGCGGTACTAAGGAGGGACTACCACACCTATTAACCAATGAACAGCTACTGTTTACAGTATGAAATTTCTGAATTTGAGGTGATTGCATTTAAATCTGGGACCTGATAACAGATAGAGGTAAGCAATTGTTGCCAAAATATTTGGAACTCTGAGGGAATGTTTTCAGATTTCATTCGACCAAACAAGTTAAGATCTGCACACAAAAAAGAAGAAATCTGCAACTATCGTTGGCAAAGACAATAAATCTGGCGTTCGTTACAGTATATTTATTCCTTTTTGCAATGTGTGCATGTTCTACAGTGGTATTGTTGGATTTACAAAAATAAAACCCACAGAGACGAGCCCCATGCACACAGGCAAAACCCAGCGGCTTATACATGCAGGTAGACGCATGCCATCACACAACACATACGTTGGCACACGTAGACACCGGTGTACATTGGGTGGATGATGTATTGAGAGCTGTGTATGTGTACACAATGAAAAGACTGGTGGATACGGTGCTTAATATGAGCCGTGGATGCCAGTTGGGGTCACAGGTAGTCATTTTTGGAGACCAAAAGCACACAAAACAGAAAAGTGGACAAAGAGAAGACTGAGAAACCATCAGAAAGGGAGAAAGCAGAAACTTACAAGAGTGGGATAAAGAACAGGAAGTGACTGGTGGTAGATTAAAGAGGTATCGGGTGGATTTAAGACTATGCAGCTTTGGTACTCAACACACCAACATTCGGTTGCACCAGCCGCAGGCTCCTGAGCAGAACCCTGGACACTGGCACTTATTCTTTCATAAGTTAGGCATGGGTGGATACAAAAAGTAGGTGGCTACAAGGATGGGTGCCATTCCATAGCAGGATGGATGCAAGGGTTGCTGGATCAATGAATGTACCTGAATAGGGTGGATGGATGTATACGTGCGGGTACTTGTGTGTGGAGGGGTGCACGAATGTTCAGATACAAGAATAACTATGAGTGCCTCTGAGGGAAAGTGTGAGTACAAGGGTAGATGAACTGATGACTTGGTGGGTAAGTGGACGCAAAAAAGAATGCATAGGTGTTGTTAGTACAAGCTTTCCCATTACAGCAATCTGTTAATTAACAATTCGTATTTTATGAACAAGAATTCTAAATGTGATGTGACACTCTGATTGACAAACACAAGCACAGGGTCACTCCCTGAACAGTAATCCAGGCATTATAGCCTGTGGACTGATTGTTCCAACTGGAAGCGATGCACTTTACGCCTTCAGCCGGTAGTTACATATAAACAAAAGCTAAAATCAGCTGGTGAGCTAAGAGCATGCCTTCTTATAAGTTTAGAAAGCATGATTGTTGCAGAATTATTTGTTCAGCCATCTTGTGGCACATATTATTACATTCAAAGCAGCAGTTTTTTGGACATTCATAATAATTTATAAATAAATTCCCATTGTGTCTAATTAAGCAGTGTATGGTTCCATTTGATTTTTTTATTGCCGATATATATTCTCACCAAGTTACACTCTGATTAGAATTAAATGTACAGCATCGCTACCAGATATGAAGGATGAACGATAAGGATCAAATTAGTTCCTTTGGAAATTCTGTGACTTTCATACATACATCACCCAGGTTGCCTTGAGGAATATAGACTAGATATGAGTGTTATCATGCAATAAGATGAAGAAACTAATCCGCACTTTAAAGCAGGCAGAGAAGAAAGTGATAACATCGCTCCATGTAATACGGTAATGTGTGAAGCTAATTTAATAATGATAAAAAGTGACACTATAAGTCCCAACAGAAGTAATGCTGCTGAAATAAAACAAAAAAAGGGACTGAAAGAAGGTTACACGTATGACATGGATTCAAAGGACAGTGCTGGCTCCAAAGTGAAGAGAAAACAGACGGCTCTGGTAGCACTCGACTGTGAAGAGTGTCTCTGTGGTTATACATTTTAATCCGGGCCTATTTAAAGCTTGCTGCGGACGTGCTTGTGCACAATGATGCAGATGGTGTTTGTTTTAGTAATACATGGCCATTTAGTCACACTGTATGCTGGGGTCCTCCTTTCGCTACCACCGTTCTGCTGTTTAGTGAGCTTGCCAGGCTGCTGGGACATACCACCTGCGATTGCTTAACGACTGATGGTCCACATCAGGAGGCAGGTTGCAGCGACCTTGAGCCCTGAGTTCAAGAGGGCTGGAAAAGGGTGAGTTATTTATTGGGTGAAGTAAATCTCTCAAATTCAGAAATCGCCTCTTGAAAATGAGGAATTACATGCAAACTTTTATAATAACTGCGCCATATTTCGCATACATCTGAATGAATTTCACGGTTCTCCCTAGGTAAATTTCACTAAGTTTGATCTGCCAAAACTTAGCAAGAGAAAGTTGCAGGGCGAGGTGTTCGCCACGAAGCTTGACATTCTAATCACTGCACAAACAGGAATTTACCACCCACTCGGGACCAGGCCCTACGTGTTTTGCTCTCTTGTGCTCCAATTATTTCATGGTGAACTTGTACAATTAGCAAACCACACCATACCCCAGATGACCAAATCCTCCCCTTCAGTGCCCAAACTGCACACCCAATCCTCCATGCTTCCCGATGCAATTGCCTAACCCGTTCGGCCACAAACTATGCACGGGCTGGCAGTGCCCAAGAGAGGAGTAGATACCGCAATCCTAAATCATGCACACGAAATACATGAATAACAGCGAGTGGTGCCCTTTCCTTTAGCATGCCCTGTAATATTTAAAGAAACAATTTGGGGGACCCAAGATTATCTGTAAAACTACAGCAGTCTGGTAAACATACTTTTATGTTCCTGTTCAGAATTTAATTTGAACTTCAAAACCGAGGAAGGGGAAAATAAGTGTATGAGCATTTTAATTTTATATGTGAAGGAATGGGCCGTGTAACATACTTGCTTAGTGCCACCCTATATTGTACAAGATTTGTCTTAAGAGAGAAAAGGAAAGCATGTGACTGGCAAGTCAACGCTCAGTGCAGGTGAGCTCCTACTGCCTCTTCTAGTACTGCAACCACCTCATCTGCCACCGGAAGATGACTGGGGGCTCGAAAGCTGTACTCTGCCCATGCTCAACTAAGACTAACCACAAAGACTATCAGAATAGGCGATCATGTCGCGAGGCCAAAGTAAACGTGAACAGCACATCTAAAGTCCCCACCCACATGTACACAAGGGTGCCACTGAGATGACCTACGTAGAACTAGCATCACTACAAAGAGCCACATATGTGCAAGTAAACATGCCCCATTCCCCGGAAAGTAGCTTGTTGCGTGCACATGCAACACAGACCAAGTTGTAGGATCATGAGACAAAAGGATGGCTACGCCCAGTATCAAAGTTGGCAGCTGTGGCCTGTGCTGCCAAAAAACTCTTCGACGCCACGTCCGGGGTATTAAGCGCAATTTAAATGCAGTTATAATTACATCCTAACCTCCAAATTTAATCTTTTCAGCATGCCGAGGCTAAAGGATAGTTCCTGCAAAAACTTTAACTCTGCAATCGCACCATCTGTCACTGCTTTTGATGTAACTTCATGGAGACTCATTTCTCAGTTTTCTATAATGCAAACTTGGAGCGGTTAACATGAGCACCAGTTACACCACGCATTTGTTGAATCACAGGATATTAAGCAGACGTCCGGCTCGAACCTGCTTTCTCAGCTCGGAAGCGTGCAGCTCTAGCCTTGCCCCTTGCGCGTATATGGTGCAAACTCAACAAGGATGGGTTCAAACTTAACGGAGAGGGGTTGTGAAAGCACGTAATCATTTTGTTCTAAATAGGCAATGGGAGATTAAGGTTACATGATAAAGATACCACCATAGTCCCCGAACTGGAAAACATTAGACCGATAGCTCAATTACCTAATGAAACTCAAAATTGAGACTGTACTCTTTTCAATCCAATGCTACTGCATTTTGGGACACACAGTTTTACCATTCACAGTTACAACTCTACGCATGCAATGTGCCGTTAGCAAAATAACCCAAACGAATTGAATAGAAATCACTTTCACCTGGCTGCACTATGTAGCCCTCCACCTTCCCCCATCTTAAGCTACCGAGCTCACCCATGTTGAGTGAAGTCCCTTGCAGCGTGTTAAATAAGCCCCAACGCCTTTCAAAAGAGGCCTGAACTGAACTGGCGCCCATACAAAGATGTAGATAGGTTAATGAAGTTACCTTCTCACATGGAGGACAAACAAGCTACCAAAACAAAGATGGCGTGGGCCAGTCGCCATGGACCGTCCCAAAAGGCGAAAGGGCGGTAACAACAAAGCCCGATATCCAGTCACGCACCACCGTTTACCATAACGGATGAAGCAAGCCAATCGGAAAGAGGGGCGGGGATTCAAGTCCCTTTCTAAAAGTTGTTTTATTATAGCTCTCTCAGGCGAGGAGCGCATGTGCGCTCCAAGGTCAGGCGAGACCTAAAAAAGTATGGGAACTGTGATGCTGTGTATAATGGGGTGGGGTCAGACATTTCACTAAAAAGAACAAAATGTTTTGTAACCTCCTGGTAACTTTATATAAAATATAACGAGCAAGCACCTTAAATGAAAAATAAATGCAAATTAATTTCTCTTGGGGAAATGTTGTGTTCAGGTATGAAAGCATAGTATATTAATGCGATCACTTGACATGTTTGTGTGTGTGTAACCTCAGGATTTGAATCCTGGATGATGCATTGGGGAATGGTAATGTGTTTTGGGGATCCCTTGCCTGTGATAGAAAGCAGCGTAAATATGTAAATCATTAGTTTAAAAAAATGTAATAATCACAATATAATAGACTGCTACAGTTTGAAAAATCTGTAACGTACAGCATTCGATAGTCTATACACAATATAAGGTAAGCTGTATGCTTGCAAAAGTAACATTTTTACAAATACGCAATCAGACTGTGCAAAGTTTTTATAGGTTTCCATTTAAAAGACGCATCCCAGAACTGGTAACAACCTTACAGTAGTTACTCTAAGAGGAAAAAAAATTGTCACTATGATGCTCAAGATTATTTTATCAATTTAATTCTGTTCTGCTTCCCAAGCAGAATTAAAATCGCTAATTAACCAATTGCACTCATTTGCATTTCTTTCATGTAGCATCCAGCCCCCTGAAGAGAAGCATTGTTTGTTCTTTAGCTGTGTGTCCTTTATCTCACTTTACATTACAGATGAGTCCCCTGCTTCCCTTTCAGCATGTGGCAACTCACGGTCCGTATTAATCTTGGAGGAACTGTGTTTTTTTTTTTTTTTTTTTTTAGTACAGTTTGCGAACCGTTTTTTTGAAAAAGCTTGTGAACATTGTTCCCAATAGATTCTGCCCAGTTTGACATCTGTGGATATCTTTTGCAGACGCTGTCGTCTTTTAATGGGATTGCAGAGGCTGCATGGACCCAACGGTCCCTCGAGCCCATTCACTCTCCACCTGCATGTCATCTTGGTGGCGATCCGTTGAGCCCAAGGGGGTGGGAGTCTGGATAAAACAATAAATTAAACTAATACGGTAAAATAACAAAAGATGGAGAGATGCAGCTCGTCTTCCTTTGGGAAGGAAAGAGAGCAGGATTATTACCAACTGGGTCTATACAGAGCCTCTTTCCCCTTTTTTTCCTTTTTGCGTGGTAAACACAAACCCCTTTCCCTTCCTGACAAGTTGTGGATAAGGGGCCAAGACCGCGATCCAGCTCCAGTCATTGCGTTGTGGGATGCAGAAAATTGCCATTCAAAGTTATTCATGCTTGCTGTTGTGAACGAGAGGAGAATGTTAATAATAGGAACCTTTACTTCGCCATCCCACATTATGCGTGGCATGGAAATCACCCAGATCCGATCTCGGTGGCGCTTTCATTTTCAAAACAAGCATTGGCATAGCCAGTAGGTCTCGCATTTGGTAGGTGTAAGTCGTTTTGCTGTGTATGAGGTTTTTATAAGTATTAATTTGCAAAGTGCCCTGTAAATGAAATTTAAGTACATACCTGTTGTAGTGCAGGTGAAGCTGTAGTAAGGCGGTAGTAGGGGTGTTAGATCATGGAAAGAGACGAGGCCCTCTCCTGGGAAATGGGGGCAGCTGGGGAGACAACTATGGAAACGTGAAATAATAAACAGAGTATGAAAGAAGGAAAAAAGAGATCTGGCTCCCCTCTCTGCCTGGTGTCCCGGCAGATGCACCGGTGGCTATGCCGCCTAGGGCCCCATCTACGCGTTCCTACATCTGGCGTTCCTAAATGCAGTCGAGACGTGCATTTAGTTTTGCAGCGCTTAAACGACTAGTCGGGGGTAGTAAACGCTTCATAAATACAATTACAATTCTGCTATTTGCAGACCTACGCGATGTTCATTTTTCTTTACTACCAGGTCGAGACCTGGACGGACATGGCCCAATTAAATCCCTGAAGTTTGTATTAATAAAGGAATGTTGGTATGTTATGATGACAGGAACCTCATCCTTTGCGCACATCAAATGTAATTCTGACAGAGCTGTAAAACATATGGAATTCATGAGAATAGCAGAGCCAGGGGTCTGGCTTAGTTGTCAAAGCTGAGCTAGAAAGCTAAAACATAATTTCAAACCTGAAATACATCCGATATCTGCCACATAATATAACAAAGGCAAAAGTGGTGCAGATAAGCCTGATAATGCTTCAATCCATGGCGGTACAGCACCCAGGATAATATACTGCACGACTAACCACTTATAAGGTCCCAAAGGCGAGACCTATTGCCTATGCCAATGCTTGTTATACATGCGGATGGTTTATTTTCCAGTGAGCACCCTGGCTCCGACATGGCGGGTATTGGGTTCCCTCCCGCTCCTCCGTTTCTCTATCCATCACATTTAACACTCGTGACAGTAACAGTCTATAATGTTTCTATTCTACAAAACCGCTCTGTCAATTCCAGGCTTCCAGAGCAGCGACTGAGGAAAATAAATAACAGCAGTGCCACAACCGTCAGTGTCGGGGCTACCACCAATCACGAAGGAACTTTCCATCGCCCCTGTACGAGAGCTTTGTGTAGTGGCAAAATCACGTGTTGTGCGCTTCTATTTGTTCTTGTAAACGACTACCATTTCTATGTGTGTCTGCTTGTGTGCATATCCAATTGTCCTTTTATGTGCCGTGTGCACATGTACTTGTTCTTATTAAAGAGTGTGTGTGTGTATATATGTCCCATTGTTCTCGTGTGTGTGTGCGTGTCTATTTGTTCTTATGAGTGTTTGTGTGCATGACCAATTGTTCTTGTATGTGTGCATGTCTACTTGTTCTTCTGTGTATGTGTGCATATGCACATTTTCTTGTATGTGTGTGTCCGTGTGCATGTCTTTTTGTTGTATGAGAGTGCATGTCTGTTCTTGTGTGCATCTTGTGTCTGTGGGCATGCCTATTTGTTCTTGTGTATATGTATGTGTCCGTCAGTCTAGTCTTGTAAAATTGTCTGTGTGTCTGTGTGCAAGTCTATTTGTTCTTCTATGTGCATGTGTTGCACTTGTTTTGATAGCCAAAGACTGGGTTCTCAGAGCAAAAACAGCCAATATAAACATTGATTGAGTCGTGTAATTGCTGAAACACTTGGTTCGAGGCATATGAGCTGCAGATCACACACTAGGGATAAGATCGCCATCTGGTGTTGGGCTCGGATGATTGCAGGTTGTTGTTGTCTTCGGAAGAAGTCTTTGGTCACGAGATTGGTGACTCCTCCCCTGGACAACAGTGCGCATGGGCATCCACTCCATCCTCAGATTGTTTTTTTCCGCCATTGGGTTCGGATGAACTTTTTTTCGCTCCAGCAGAAAACTTATAGCAATCACTACAACTCTCATAACTTCAAAACTCGACGTCGAAAACCATATCGGACCGACTCCGGACGCGGCTGATGGAAAGGACACCTTTTAAAAAATGCCCCCAATGTGGAGCAAAGTTCCCTCAAAGCGATCACCACGAGGTCTGTAATTTGTGCCTTTCACCAGACCACAACGAATCCAGCTGTCCAGCCTGCGCCGCATTCCGTTCGAAGAAAACCATCCGGGACCGAAGAGCTCGACGCCATATCATGGCCAAGCCGGTTCCGGAACCAGAAGACCTCTTTGCACAGGACGTCCCTGACGATGACTCCGAAGATCTCCAAATCGTGTCCGAGGCCGACGATTCAGATCCGGGGCAGCCTGTGAGTACTAGCCCCCTACCCCAACACCACCCAAAAAGACATTGGTCAAGACTCTGCCAACTGGGCCCAGTCGCGATCCAAAAACATCTTCTGAAGCCCCAACCTCGGGCCCGGCTCCGAAGAAAAGTAAGCCTGCAGGTGGCTCGGGCTCGAGCAAACCTCATGTCATTGTGCCTATAATACCTTCGGCACCAAAGCAGGCTTCGGGACCGAAATCTCCATCGGGCCCGAAACGTCACTCGGTCCCGACATCTCCACCGGCACCGAAACGTTCTTCGGCACCGAGGTCTCCACCGACACCAAAAGGCTCGTCGGCACCGAAAGGCTCGTGGGCACCGAAAAGCTCATCGGCACCAAAAGGTTCTTTGGCACCGAAAAATCCACCGGAACCGAAAAGTTCTTCGGCACCCAAAACATCTTCGGTGCCAAAACACGTCCATAAAGATCCAAAAAAGTCGGCGCCACAGCCGCCTTTGGACACTGAGGAACTCTTTCGACCCGATCCTAAGCAAAAACGGATTTACATAAATCCGAAAACTGGACATGTCACAGCGGTGCCCTACAAGAAAAGGAAGCTGGACTCACCACCTCCTCCAGCACCTTCAAAGTAGGACTGTGCACCTTCACCCATACGTCCTTCCTCTCCTACATTACCTCCTCGGTGATGAGGCCGGGTCTCCGAGGCCATCTGAAATACTGTACTAACTCATCCGTTCCGCTAGTAACTTCCTGCCCCGCTGTACTCCCCCTGCTCCTCCCCGGGGGTGTACGGCTGTTCCGAGACTTTCTGAACCCTGAGGAGGAAGGATCCCTGCTGGCGGAGCTTGAGCGCCCTCTGGCAAAGGGGCGATACCAGGACGGTCACTGGGATCAGGCGATCCACGGCTTCCGGGAAATTGAGAAAGCCCACTGGACGGAGCAGAACACACAGACCTTGCAGCGAGTGCGCGATGTGGCTTTCTCATCAGGTGTCCCACAGCTGTCCTTGGTGCATGTCCTGGACCTGAAGGCAGATGGTTACATCAAACCACACATCGACAGCGTAAAGGTATCTGGTAAAGAGAGTACCTATATTAGTAAGGGTTCTGCCAGTGATATTTCTTCGAGGCGGCTGGGATTACTTGGACTTCTGCTCTTCCCTTTTGCATTTCTCCACGACTCGCGGCCCCCGCTTCGCGGGAGCCGCTCGAGGTACTGGGATTCTGCTGTTTGCTCCCGGGGTGACAGCGGCGATTGGATCCTGCGCTGTCTGCTGTGACTCAATCCACTGAGGGGCTGCTGCTGGACAACTGATTTCTGGGTGTGCTCGGGACTGCGAGGACCAGGGTGCTGAGCGAGACGCAGAACAGCCGCACCTGGTCCTCTTCCCGACTCCTCCCCCAATACCTTTACCTGCTGGTGCAGCCTTCGCCTTGCGGGTTCTGCCAGTGATATTTCTTCGAGGCGGCTGGGATTACTTGGACTTCTGCTCTTCCCTTTTGCATTTCTCCACGACTCGCGGCCCCCGCTTCGCGGGAGCCGCTCGAGGTACTGGGATTCTGCTGTTTGCTCCCGGGGTGACAGCGGCGATTGGATCCTGCGCTGTCTGCTGTGACTCAATCCACTGAGGGGCTGCTGCTGGACAACTGATTTCTGGGTGTGCTCGGGACTGCGAGGACCAGGGTGCTGAGCGAGACGCAGAACAGCCGCACCTGGTCCTCTTACCGACTCCTCCCCCAATTCCACGTTCCCACACCTTACAACTGGCCCGACGCCCACACGCGCCAGCGGGACGCGCGCGGGTCTTAGCACGGGGCTAAGACCGGGCAAAGAGCGGGCCGTTTGAGGCCGTTCGAGGACATAGAGGACTGGCCTGGCCCACCCCCCTTGGTTCTTGTTATCTGACTCGTCCCTTTTTCACCAGCAAGTACATTGTGGGTACTGCAATTCAAATATATCATGAGTACACTGGGTAGTCGCAGTAAAACTGCAATGGGGCTGAGTAAGCCCAGCGGGACATTGGATGATTTCCTTGTCAAGACTAACCTAGCAATTGATGCTGAAATCACTAAAATGCAGAAGAGGGTGTCAGTTGAGCTTGATGCGGCACGTAGGCTTTCCCAGACCTTTGCTAATTCTAAAAAATCTTCCCTAGGGAAAATCGCGTCTGCTGCCTCACCACAACATGCTCCTTGCCCTCCCCCACTGATAATCCATGCCGATGTTCACCATGCTTCCCCACCTCTTTCCCTTCCATTAGAGTCTATACCCACCTTCACTACTGTGCCCCCCAAAACTTTCGAGGGAATCGCACCCACTGGACTTGGAACTGCCATTGTCTTGTCGGATAGCCCTGACCCCCCCCGACCTTTTTCCCCCAGTAGTAAAAAATAAAAACAAAGATGGCCCAACCCTAAAAAAGAAAAACCATGCAAGATCTGCTTATGCCCGCAAAAAAGAAAAAATTGCAAGGTTGCAGTTCTTTAATAATAGGCGAACACTACCCACCACTGGGGAGACCATACAAGCGCCAAATTTGGATAACCATCTAATAGGGGGGGACAGGGAACACAGCAATCTTAACGTAGCCCTTGACCCTATTCAAGGGCCTCTCCCCACATATGATGAGCAACCCAAAGAGGGAGGGCAAAGTGAGTCAGGGAGGGATAGAGACAAGGGGGGTGATGACGAAGATTTTCTTAAGATAGTCTGGGGTACATTAAAACAATTACTGTCACCTCTGGAACTCAGACTCTCTCGTATCGAGAATAATCTCCTCGAGATGGATAAGACCTTAGTCTCCCTGGCCACCCTTAGCCTTAAACAACTGGAAGCAACTTATCCTCATATTGCTGAGAGTACTCCTCAGGAGAATGACGATGGTATTTACCCGGCTCCAGAAATTAACGTCAGTTCCCCTGCCCCTGAAATGCTACCTCCGGTCTTGTCCCTACCCCCATCAAAGCCAACCCCAATACCCAAACCCCGCTCTAAGCCAATCGTTCCCCTTCCCCTAATACCAAAAATCCCAATATCAGTGGTAAAAGGCCCCGAGAACCAGACCTTACCCAACCCTATCCCTAAGGCCGCCCATAAGCCCAATAAGACTAATATCCCCCCTACTGCGCGCATAACCAACCAGTACCATGGCCGCCAGAACTTTCGTGGGGGCTACATTGATCTTCCTCCTGACGCCGGGCCCTATGTCGTCATACTGGCTGGTGTACCACCACTTGACCCGCTTTCTATGGAGACCCAGTGGTCCCTAAAGAATAAGGTGATTCACTGGCTCAACATCAATAGACAGCTCCCCAATACTGCTAGGACTAGAGTTCTAATGGTTAGGAGAGTACCATGGGTGGGTCGTACCCATAAATCCATCCCTGGAGACTGCATAGTGGTCTCATTTGAAGACCCTCATACAGCCCAGCACATCACTATATGGGATTCACAGGATACTGACCAATCTATTGTCACCAGACCCCTTACCTTTTTCTATCCTCCAAAACAGACTTTTGAGCCACCTGGGGCTTGGTCAATAGCCCACAATCGCAGATGGAAAGGACATGGGGATGGTTGGCAACCCTTTAACAACGGGTGGGAAGGAGCACCCACCATGAACAGGTTTGAATGTCTGGATCAGGTGGATTGACTGGGAATTACTGTCACCCCAATCCTTACCAACGCCCAAAATCCCCTAATGGAAACTGTCCAGAGTGAAAAATTAACGCCCATACCCCAAGTTCCAAGCCACATTGGGATAGGCCTAAACCCCCTTGAACAGCACCCTTTTACTGCACAGGTCAAACTACAGGCAGACCCTGCACACCTGCAAGTTCGGATAGGCACAACGGGGAATGCAGGGCATCATCCACAGGAAATTAGAAACCCAATGCACTCTCTCCTTTCTTGGAATGTTGCCGGCCTCGGTAGTAAGATCACCCACAAACCTTGGCTAGAGATTGTGCAGAAGCATGGCATCCTATGCCTACAAGAAACCTGGCTTATAGAGGAAGTGCACATGTTGGGCTACCGAACCTTCCATTCCCCAGCTGTGCCATCAGCCCAGGGTCGCAACAAGGGGGGCTTGTGCACATATATATCTAACGTAGCGGACGTAAAAGCTTGCGATTTCCAATCCAATCAGTACTTCCAAATCATTCTACTTAAATGGGGCACTTCGCATAAGGTGATTCTCGTGAATTTTTATAATAATTTGCCAATTGGTGAGGTGGAATCAAATTTGAATATTATGATCCATCATATTCACAAACTGAGAGATCAAGGTTCGGGGGATCACATAGTGTTGTGGGTGGGTGACTTCAATTGTTCCGTCTGTCCGTCTTCTGAGCTAGGTTTGTGCGGCCTGTCAGATCTCGGGGAGGACGGTCCTCTGCACTTCTCCCACACCAATATGGGGTCTCTTCTTAACAATGTCATATTTACCTTTGACCTCACCTTCATTAACCAGGCATGCTCCACCCCGGTTCCCTTTGCCCCAACGTACAATGGAAGAGGTTGTAAATCCACAATCGATTTCGCCTTGATATCACCCACCTATTCTGACTTTATAACCTTCTGGGAAACGGGGGATGACCCCATGAGCGATCATTATCCCATTACCTTCGGGGTAAATCTCATGGAGGGTAAAGTAAAGGAACCTAGTAGGGTTCTATATCCATTTGAGGTTACCCTATCTAAGACCAATGGGTATGTAATTAAATGGGAGAAAATGAACCCAACATCCTTCTTTCAAAACTTCCTATCCTCTTGCTCCACGGACATACTTGCCTGCTTAGAGGAAGATACTGACCCAAAGAGTATCATGGTTGCTTTTTCTAACATTCAGCACCACATAAAAAATGCACTGACTAGGAACTGCAAAGACAAGGGGAGGCATACTCGTGGGTGGTTTGACTCTAGATGTACATCTACACTGAAAATCTTAAAGAAAGTTTTGTCTGCCGACCCAAAAGATAGAGTTCAAATTCGTCAAGCGAGACACGATTATAAGCTGGCAATTAAACAGCGGAGGGCGAAACTGAAGCAGGAGGCCTGGGAAGCTTTGGGGGAAGCCGCCAGGAATAAGGACAGTAATGCCTTCTGGAAAGTCATAAGATCTGTTTATAACTCAAAAGACAGAGATAATTCTGTAGAAGTGGCTATAACGGCTGAGCTCTGGGTAGAACATTATGGTAATCTTTATTCCAACAACACACAGGGTAAAGTCCCGAACCCATGCAAGGTGAATTCACCCCCAGATAGCATAATTCAGGATAACCACCCAACTGTCTCCCCAGCACCTCCTTACCCCATTGAACTGGTATTCACCACACTAGAAGTGGAAGATGCCCTTAGAGAAAGTCCTTCAGGTAAAGCCCCCGGCCCTGACCACACCCCAGTGGATCTCTATAAATCAGAACCGGACTTTTGGGTTCCCTTGTTAACCAATGTATTAAATATGGGAAATAAATGCGGTTTTATTTCCACCTGGTCGGACGCAATCGTAGTCCCCATATATAAAAAAGGGAATAGGGACGACCCGGCTTGTTACCGTCCAATATCGCTATTGGACGGACTCATGAAAGTTGCTGGCAGGATTGTCCTTAAGAGGATACAACACTGGGAAGAAGAGAAGAAGGTTATCTCGGAGTTCCAATATGGGTTCCGAAAGGGACTAGGGATATTGGAGCAATCCCTAAATTTGTCCCTATTAGTCTCTAAATATACGCAGGCCAAAAAAGGGGACCTATTTGTTACCTTTGTCGACCTCAGCTCCGCATTCGATTGCGTGGACCATGCGATGCTCTGGTCGACACTGGAAGACATCGGGGTGGACTCAGCGATCCTCACATTTATCAAAGAACTATATAGAGAAGCGGGGGCCAGAGTAAGATTTGGGACCCAGGGGCAATGCTCACAAAAATTCGCCATAAACAGAGGGGTGAGGCAAGGCTGCATACTTGCGCCCTTGCTTTTCACTTTTTACATAAACTCTATCGCTGAAAGCTTAATAACTCTGTCAAGCGATTATCCGGCTGTTAATGGTAGGCCTGTACCCATTCTTCTATATGCCGATGACGCGGCAATTATGTCTAGGACAAAAGTAGGTTTGCAGAGAGCTGTAAATGAATTTTCATCCTACATGGGTAAAAGAAATTTAAAGGTGAACATTTCCAAAACTTTCTCCATGCCCTGCTCCCAAAAGAACAACAGACCATCATGCTCAATATATTTAGATCAGCAAAAGATTGCCATTACAGACACTTTTTGCTATTTGGGCATTGTGTTTGACAGGAGGGGAAGGTGGAAACACGCAGTGTCAGCTAGGAAACTCGCCTTTAGCCGTGCCATAGGTGCTTTAAGAACCTTTGCAGCCAAAATTGGGGGTAAACCCATTCATGAAATGTTACAGATTTACCGGGCAAAGTGTATAGCTACGGCCACATATGGCGCAGGTCTCTGGGGTTTCGAGAACGTGTCCTCATTACAAACTAGCGAGAATATTTTCATCTGTTACTTACTAGGTGTGTCCAAAACCACGTCGACTTTTAGGACTCATATTGAGACCGGCGTCAAATACCTTAGCGACATCATAAAAATATCACCTTGTTTGCTTTGGCATAAGATTTGGACCACAGAGGAGTGCAAATTGAATAGAAACCTCATGAAAGACTGCATGGCTTTGGACGGTGTAGCAAAAATCAAGTGGCTGCGATATGTACAAACGATGTTCTCTAACATTGGACACTCTGAATTTTACCACGAACCAGAGACCCTTCAAACCTTGACTAGACCGGCCCTCAAAAAACTATTATCTATACACTTAGAGAGTGCTAGATGGGACACTGAGAAACTTAAAGGCACAACCCTGAGTTATCAGCAAATCACCCCTACTGAAGGCCTACAATCTTACCTTGGGCTTGAAAAAGCACCCTATGCTCGCATGCTTTTAACTAGGCTGCGCCTAGGGTTTTTCTTCCGCTTGGTCACTTTGCCGAAACAGAATGACTGGGCCTCACTGAAATTAATATGTCCATGCGACGACCATTCAACACAAAGTAACATTCACATCATGTTCTTTTGTAATCTGTATACCAGCCCGAGGAAATTATTTCTTCTACCCTTACTTAAACGCTGGGGAATAAGAACATGTAAACCTGCATATTTAAAACTTTTGCTTTTAGAAGATGTGGATGTCATCTTTGCTGTTTCTCGCTTTTTAATGTCAGTGATGAAATTTAGAAACTCAATGAGTTAACTAATACTCGTTAATATTGACTGATTAGTGTAAAACGAGGCCCCTCATCCAAATGACTGCTGTAGATTTTAACTTTTGGAGAAATGTTTTATCCATTTTTGTAATTTTGTTCATATGAAAACTGTTCTTAAATTATCCGCATGAATTGTATTTGTATGCTTTTATGATTTATTGATAAATCGAATAAAGCTTATTTGAATTTGAATTTGAATACCTCCTATTCCATCCCCCCAACCCCCACCGCCCGCACCTCTACCATCTCCTTCTCATACACCACCTCCACAGGATGATGATGATTTTGGGGCAGGGGGGAGACCCAGATTTCTTTACTTATCCCACTGATCCTACTGATCCCTTTACACTCCCGGACACAGCACCAGTAGATGACTGGACTTACCCTATGCCTGATGTGCCTGACCCCGCTCCATACCCCTCAAAACCCTCCCCTCCTGATGACCATTTAGGGTTCGGTCAGCTTATGAACAGAGCAGCATCGTTTCATGGTGTCACCATGCACACCGACACTCCTGAGGAGGACTTTCTACTCGACACTTTTGAGCAGTCCCAGACAACAGTCCACATTCTACCCATGATTAAGGGAGTGATAAAGCATGCCACTGAGGTTTTTAAAGACCCTGTCAGGGCCAGGGTTCTCAACCCCAGAATAGAAAAAAAATACAGACCAGCGCCACAAGATCCTGCGTACATCAAGGCGCAACTCCCCCTAGACTCACTAGTCGTCTCCAATGCCAGAAAACGGGCTAACTCCCAAACAACCGGAGACACGCCGCCCCCAGACAAGGAGTCTAAACTCCTGGAGGCTTCCGGCAAAAGGGTTGCCGCTCAAGCGGCTTACCACTGGCGTATCGCAAATACACAAGCCCTATTGGCTCGTTATGATAGAGCCCATTATGATCAACTGGAGGATCTCTTGCAACACCTGCCTGAACCTTTTAAAACAATGGCCACTGACCTCATACAAGAGGGCAAACTAATATCCAATGCCTCCATTAAATGTGCATTAGACTCAGCGGACACCGCCTCTAGGGCAGTCAACACAAGCGTATTGCTTAGACGCCACGCATGGCTGCGCATCTCCGGCTTCAAGCCGGAAGTACAAACCTCCATTCTTGCTCAACCCTTTTAATCAGGAGCAACTATTCGGCCCTGCAGTAGACACTGCCCTAGAAAAAATGAAGAAAGATAATGAAACTGCAAAATCTATGGGAGCATTGCAGTCTACTCAACCCAGAGGCTCCTTTCGTCACTCCTTTTATAGAGGAGCTTCCAAAAATGTGGGAACGGACAACTCTTCCACCTTCAAAGCATCAGGTCAAACATCCCCTAACAAAGGATATTTTAGAGGAGGGTATCGGGGAAACAATATTAAAGGCCGGGGACGGGGCAACAACAACAACACCCGTTCCTCTACAGCCACCAAACAGTGACTTCCCACCACTCCCCCCAGACCATTCCACTCCGGTCGGGGGCAGGCTTCAACAGTTCCTACCTGTCTGGAATACCATCACTACAGACAGGTGGGTAAGACAAATTATCCAATATGGCTACTGCCTCAAACTCATAAACCCGCCCCCAAACATACCACCCAGACACCGTCCCATGACGTCTCACCACCTCACGCTCCTCAAACAGGAAATACAGTCTTTGCTTCAGAAAAATGCAATAAAACCTGTTCCACTACAACATCAGGGCACAGGAGTATATTCTCTATACTTCCTTATTCCCAAAAAGGACAAAACCTTAAGACCAATACTGGACCTCAGACTACTGAACCAGTACATACAATCGGATCATTTCCACATGATCACTTTCCAACCGGTCCTTCCATTACTTCAACAAGGAGACTTCCTTGCCACATTAGACCTCAAGGACGCATATTTTCACATCCCTATGCATCCCGCTCACAGGAAGTATCTACGATTCGTGGTAGACGGTCAGCACTATCAGTTTACAGTTCTCCCATTCGGAGTAACAACTGCACCAAGGGTGTTCACCAAGTGCTTGGCAGTTGTGGCAGCATATCTCAGGAGACAACAAATCCATGTCTTCCCCTATCTGGACGACTGGCTCATAAAAGCCAATACTCTAGACAAATGCGTTCACCACACCCACCGCACTATTCAAACCCTGCACAACTTGGGATTTACCATCAACTATCCCAAATCTCAACTACAACCCTCCCAAGTACAACAATACCTGGGAGCCACCATAGACACAGCCAAAGCCGTAGCTTATCCCACCATAGCCAGGATAGCCAACATACAAAGTCTGATCAAAACATTTCAAACACAACACTCTCTCCCCGCAAGAGTGTTCATGCAACTCTTAGGCATGATGGCGTCATGCATCTCCATAGTACCCTACGCACGCCTTCAAATGCGTCCCTTACAGGAATGTCTAGCACAACAGTGGAATCAGGCCCACGGACAACTTACCGATCTGGTGTTGGTGGACAGCCGCTCACTTCGCTCACTGAAGTGGTGGAACACCATCAACCTGTCCAAAGGGCGGCCGTTCTTGGAGCCCCTTCCACAAGTTGTGCTGACCACCGATGCATCTCTCACAGGGTGGGGAGCCCACCTCCTTCAACACACCACTCAGGGACGGTGGACCACTCAACAAAAACAGTTCCACATCAATCACCTAGAACTTCTAGCGGTGTTCCTAGCACTGAAATCCTTCCAAGTGCATCTCCAAAACAAAACTGTCCTCATCCGCACGGACAACATGACCACAATGTATTACATACAGAAGCAAGGAGGGACACATTCTCTACAACTGTCCCAACTGGCGCAACAAATTTGGAGATGGGCAATTCCCCGGAACATCTACCTGCTAGCAGAACACCTCCCAGGGGTTCAGAACCAGGTGGCCGACCTCTTAAGTCGCCACACACAGCAGATACACGAATGGGAACTACACCCCAAAGTCTTACTCCCATTCTTCCAAAAGTGGGGACAACCAGACATAGACCTGTTCGCCACACCAGAAAACGCAAAATGCCCAACCTTCGCCGCCAGGTTCCCACACCCACGATCAAAGGGCAATGCAATATGGATGAACTGGTCAGGCAGATTTGCGTACGCTTTTCCGCCTCTCCCTCTCATTCCATTTGTGGTACGCAAACTGAAACAACAGTCGCTGACACTCATCCTAGTGGCTCCCACTTGGGCACGTCAACCCTGGTTCACCACACTTTTGGAACTATCGCTAGTTCCACATCAAAAACTGCATCTCTCCCCGGATCTCTTAACCCAGAACCATGGAGAAATCGGACACCCAGATCCTCAAACACTGAACTTGGCAATCTGGCTCCTGAAGTCTTAGAGTTCGGGTACCTCAACCTTCCTCCAGACTGTATGAATATCATTAAAGAAGCCAGGAGACCTACTACTAGGGCATGCTATGCTGCAAAATGGAAACGATTTGTCATTTACTGCGCTAAAAATGACATAC
This sequence comes from Triturus cristatus, assembly GCF_964204655.1. Taxonomy (NCBI): domain Eukaryota; kingdom Metazoa; phylum Chordata; class Amphibia; order Caudata; family Salamandridae; genus Triturus; species Triturus cristatus. The sequence continues at coordinate 480,932,573 of NC_140590.1, read as the reverse complement.
AACCACTGGATGCTTCCATCCAGAACATCATTTGCTATTTATTGCACTTGCGTATTCCTCTATACGTCTACATCTAGCGGCATTAGCAGCCTATTTGCAAAATAGACAACACCTGTCACTCTTTAAGGTACCAGCTATTAAAGCATTTATGGAGGGTCTTAAAAGAATCATTCCTCCAAGGTTACCGCCTTCCCCGGTGTGGAACCTTCTAACAAGGCTCATGGGTCCACCATTTGAACCAATGCACAAATGCGAACTGCAGTTCCTAACATGGAAAGTGGCTTTCCTCATCGCAATCACATCCCTGCGAAGAGTAAGTGAAATACAAGCCTTAACTCTCGAAGAACCCTTCCTACAACTACATCGGAACAAAGTGGTTCATAGGACGAATCCAAAATTCCTCCCTAAAGTCATTTCCCCTTTCCATCTAAACCAGTCTGTGGAACTGCCAGTCTTCTTCCCTAATCCAGACTCAGTAGCCGAGAGGGCACTTCATACCTTAGATGTTAAAAGAGCCTTGCTCTATTACATCGACAGAACCAAACCTTTTCGGAAAACCAATGCACAAATGCGAACTGCAGTTCCTAACATGGAAAGTGGCTTTCCTCATCGCAATCACATCCCTGCGAAGAGTAAGTGAAATACAAGCCTTAACTCTCGAAGAACCCTTCCTACAACTACATCGGAACAAAGTGGTTCATAGGACGAATCCAAAATTCCTCCCTAAAGTCATTTCCCCTTTCCATCTAAACCAGTCTGTGGAACTGCCTGTCTTCTTCCCTAATCCAGACTCAGTAGCTGAGAGGGCACTTCATACCTTAGATGTTAAAAGAGCCTTGCTCTATTACATCGACAGAACCAAACCTTTTCGGAAAACCAAGCAACTGTTTGTTGCTTTCGCTCCACCACACAAAGGCAACCCCATTTCCAAATCGGGTATCGCCAGATGGATAGTCAAATGTATCCAAATATGTTACCAAAAAGCTAAACGTACTCTTACGCGTAAAATAGGGGCCTCTATGGCATTCTTAGGGAACATCCCCTTAGACATTTGCAAAGCAGCCACATGGTCTACTACACACATCTTCACTAAGCATTACTGTGTTGATGTGCAATCCAAACAACAAGCTTCAGTAGGCCAAGCTGTCCTAAAAACTCTATTCCAAACTGCTGCAACTGATACAGGTGACCACCGCTAGGGGAGACACTGCTATATAGTCTATCCTTAGTGTGTGATCTGCAGCTCATATGCCTCGAACGGAATATGCTACTTACCAGTATGCATCTGTTCTTGGCATGTAGAGCTGCAGATCCACACACGCCCACCCGCCTCCCCGGGACCTGTATCTGTTCCAGCATTGTCTTAATTAGACACTACACATGGACATCCTTTCTCTTTACTTCTTACACACTCCATCATTTCCCATCATGGCGAAAAACAATCTGAGGATGGAGTGGATGCCCATGCGCACTGTTGTCCAGGGGAGGAGTCACCAATCTCGTGACCAAAGATTTCTTCCTAAGACAACAACAACCTGCAATCATCCGAGCCCAACACCAGATGGCGATCTTATCCCTAGTGTGTGGCTCTGCAGCTCTACATGCCAAGAACAGATGCATACTGGTAAGTAGCATATTCCCTATTACACGTTGGCTTCCTACAAAGTATTTTTTGCAACGGCATGATGATAATTTTGGTGGAAGACTTCATTGGAAGGAGCCACTTGCCCACAACAAACCATGTCACCCAAACCAAAGAGCTCCATCCTGTACTTTCTACCGTCACTTTGACAGAAATCTGAATTACAGAGACACCCGCTGACAGACCACAGCGAAACATGGGTACAATATTTCACAGCGGCAGTCAGAATGAATTCAGGCTTGGTGAGTTCGCCTGCTAATTTTTGCAACTTTCCCTGAATGGCAGTTCTCTGTTCTGATTATTCAACCCTAGGTAAACTTTACGAGAAGGTTGGGACCCAAGTCATTCACTTCAGAAGCATGAAACGTGAAAACTACAAATGAACCAGCACAGGCAAGGAAAATACTGTAATCGTTATTCTTCTTGACCCGAACTTCACTTCGCTGACCCCTCGTATCTTCAAAATACATTTCATATATGGACAACCAGAATACCCCAATACCAATATTGTTGGTTTAGCACTACGTAAATTTAGAGACCTAGAGGAGTGCATAATACATTGATGAGCAAAAGCTTTGGAAGAAAGATATTTTCTGCAAATAAATGTGTCAAAACGCACGAAATCAACATGGCAATTCTTTGGTCTCAGACCTAAAAGCCGGCATCCACCTCCTAATTGTGTGTGCACGGGGTAGTGTCTGTAACTATGTGTATCTGTGTGTGTGTGTGTGTGTGTGTGTGTGTCTGCATTTTGGTTTATGGGCATATGCATGTACGTGTCTGCTTTTTCCTCCATGTATGTGAGGGAGGGGGTAGGACGCTTGGATCTCGAATGTTTGTTTGTGCATGAGAATCTATTTGTTCCTGCGTGTACAACTGTGATGTGTGTGTGTGTACGCGCGTGTGCTGCATGCTCATAAGTGCGGGTGTGAAAGCGCGCCTTTTCACAGGCGTGTACACCAGTTCGTGCTTCCGAAGTGGCGTTGGCATGTGCGTGCGCACCATTGTTTGTGCGCGTGCCCTAATGTTTAGTTTGACGATGTTTGAAACCTGTGGTCAGTCCATACCTGGTACGTTATTGGATCTATAAAGCCCTTCCACTGTCGAATGCTATCCGGGCAGCCAAGCCCCGAAAAACAAAACACTGTATAAATAAGCCCATTCACTGTGTCACAGTAGGCCTTGGGTGGATACATTTCCTGGGAAAGGTGGCACCCACCTTTGCCCAATTGCGTGTTGTCTTTTTAGAAAGACGCACGCAAAGCCCAATAGAAAAAATGCTAAAAAGTGATACCAAGAGGTAGTTTTCCTAGTGCAGCGCATGTGCGCAACGCTAGGCTCGACCTAAACAGCAGGGGAGTCTGGGCTCCGGTTCTCAAAATGTTTGAGGTTCCCTCTGGATCAAAAATGGGGGGTTAATAGTGCTTGTAAGTTTTAGAAGTCCCATTGTCAAACAAACCGTGAAATACATTATCATATTACAATATATTTATTTCTAGATCTTTCTTGGGCCATTAGCCTGCAGTGTTCATCCGCAATTCAGCGCAGCACTTTTCTCAAGATAAAACTTGTTGCTGCTGGCTGTAATCGTTGCACAAACCTGGAACGGCCAGATCTCCTTGGGAGCAGTGAGGTGATCTGACTGTTGCTTCAGCACAGTGGCTCCACCACCTCCCAGTCATACTCCAGAGTCTGAGGGGCGCATTCATTATAGATGTGGTGTAAAGATTGCCACTGAGACTTTAAAATCTCTCTGGAATTTCACTTTTCGTGGGATTTGATAGCACAAGAACTCTTACTTATTAATGCTCACTCTTACTTTCAAAAGGTGTTGCCCTATCCGATGGTCGTCAATTTTACATTTAATAAGGAAAAGTTCTTACTTGAATTTCATAGTATATAACTACAATCGTAATGTTCCATTATTGGTTTCTGGTCATTGGTGCCATAAAAGTGACCCTTGTAAACAGACACCTTCAAAGCCCCAGCCCTCGCCTCCTGACCCCTCCCAGGAGCGCACATAAGAGTTCTTCTGACCTTTATTAGGAGAGCTATTTTTTGGATGCTGAACTCTGACTGACAATGGTAGTGCTAATAACTCTTAATCTGGGCTAGTTAATAGAAATCTGCTGTCTCTAGTGCCACCGTTGCATCTAGTGATAAACCATATACAAAACCTCTTTATTTTTTTTACATTCAGGGAAATTTGGAATTCTAAAAGTGAATTGCAATAATTGTGCACTAATCAGGTGAAATTAGTTCAGGGAAAACATTTTATTTTTTTGTAATTCACCTTTCTGTATAGAGAGAGCTGTGTTATAGTTTCATTAACAACTGACACTTATTGGTCAGCACCTGATACCCCTTTAGATTTATTAAAGTTAATCCTCTACCTGCTTAGCTGTTGGTCCCAAAAACAGGTGCTGGAAGAAAGGGAGTTGCTAGTCACCCAATACAATGTTTCCCCCTGTTTTAAGGCTGGTTTAAATAGGTGCATGTAAACTCTGAGTGAATGAGCTGATAAGAAGCTGCTTCTGTTAATGAGTTTTCTTGTATGCTTGCAAGATATCTTAGGAGGCTCATGCAACTGCTGCATGATCTACCATCATGGTCGCAGGTTTCCTCTTATGTTTCTGAAGAAACCTTGGTCGTCTCAATTTCTTTATACCTGTACATCTTGAGACATCTTGCGTATGAACTACTTGTTTTGTACCTCTTTTTGTTTATGTAAGCAGGCCTGCTGTTTATCTGCCCATATTTGTAAGTCTATTTTCCACAGAGAGATAGCTGTTATGCCTAAGTAGATTCTTAACTGTACTGTATGCAGTAAGTGATAATCTGCTTCGAAAGAACTTTGATAATAAATTTGGAACTATGAAAATGGCTTCATACATTTTGATAAAGATTGGAGCCCATGTATTTCCCAATTCACAAACCTTTCTTCCACCAATAGAATGACTTCTGTAAAGTTAGGAAGACGTTGAGCGCAAGTCACACCTTCTTGCAGAAACGTCTCTAGAATTGAGTCTTTAGTTTTAGGTTCACATCTTTTGATTGAGAATTCAACCATCTAGACAGGAACATGTCTTACCAAAGCAATGCTGACTCAAAATACTCCTTTTTATGCAAAACAGTCTCAGCTGGGGAAATTACTTAAACACAAGCAAAACCATAATTTAGAAGATAGGCATTAACCGAATAGGATGATCACAAAGATTAACTGAGCTATTGTTAAGTGAGAGCAAGGGAAAATCGTGTGGGGGGGAAAAAAGCGAAATATAATTCTTATTTTTTTTTTATGGGGGAAACGTCACTGTCCCCTCCAGACCAGCATCCAGTGGTAACTAAATTCTCTCCATACCCTGCGGGTGCAGGCTGCCTGTTGAAGGACCCACATTTTCCAGGAAGGCTTTGTCAGAATCCACCTGTGAAAATAGCGATTTCTTTCCCCGATAGTCAAACGTCAATCTCACACAGATGCCATAACACCTCCATTCATGAGCTCCTGCCTGTTATTCATTAGCTCTTTCTTCTTGGCAAACATTTGTGGGCTCAAGTCCCAAAATATCCGCAAACTTTCATCTCTCGTTTGACTGCATTCTGTTGAACTGCCATGCGCTGGATTCGACCCAGTATCTCAGCTGACCACCACCACAGTGGTACCAGAATTCCCCTTTGATTATTTTGAGTTAGGTGTAGCATCTGGAAGACTTTGGTCGCAATGCTGCAACTTTCATAACGTTGCATAGCTAGTAACTTAGCCAGTATCTTTTGAAAGTTTGCTTACAATAACCTCTCCAGGCATTTCAGTTCATTCTACTGGGTTTCACAGAAAGAACCCTGCCAGTCAGATCCTTCAGTTTACTTCCAACATCTTTTAGCGATGTCTTGATGCTGTCCGCTTCTTCCTCTAAGCCACTGTGTTGGGCGTTAATGGATTTAAGGAAGGTTTTCTCACTTTGTGTCCTCCTAAATGTAAAGAGAGCAAATATTTCCCTATTGCTTTTCAGCGGTTCTCTTTGTGTCACAAAAAAGCGCTTCTTGCCTTGATGTAAACTCCAATGATCGATAGTCCCAAAGCCAGGACAAAAACGTAAAAATTCTATCATTTTGTCTCGACAGCAGGTATTGTTAGGCAGACAATGACGCATGAAGCAGTTAGTCAAATCTGCAGCCCCAATAGAATGGCCTCCGGTGGGTACTCTCCATTCTCCCCTTGTTCACATCCAGGCCCGTCTGTACCTTCCGTAGGGCTGACATCCGCCTCATCCACCACATCTAAACTTTGCTGAAATGTTCAGGGTGAATGCTGATTCCTCCAACTGTGCATACGCTGTGCCAGTTTCTCAAGAAAACATTGCAGCTAAATAGGCCTGAAATGAGGAGCTTATGCCAGCGCTTCCTCAAAAAGTAGCCGACCTGGAGCTCTGAATTCTTGGTCAATAGTATGTAGGCTGTTTTGTAAAGTGAATTTTTTGGGTAGGGAGTTTTAGGCAAGAGGATTGGTCTCATTTGACAGACCTTTAAACTACTTTCAAATGTAATTTGCACTTAAAGGGCATAATTGGACATCTGTTTTTTATTTTAATACATTTTTGTGAGAAAATTGGTTTTGTTGACGTTGCACTCACTATAAGCAAATAATATAATTTGTTTGCATTCGGGTCCTTAGCACCCTTGCCACGCTACTGTTGGGAAGTAGTTTTGTGTCATACGTATTCCACGATTCTGCTACATCTCTGCAATGTCACATGATTTTTATGTAAACCGCCTTTTAACAGAGATTGAAAGTTTCTTACTTGTATAAATTGTTGAAGCTCTCAAGGGCGTACAGCTATAATTGATTTCAGAGTTGATGAAGGGTTACAGGCATCGCGACACAGAAAGGTAACTAACTATATCCGCAAGAGGGTGACCAGTTTCTTGGCTGTAATGCCGTAACTTTTGGTGCACTATTGACAGGATCTTGAGTTGACTACAGGCTTAGTTGATTGAAGGTGGATGGGTCCTTTGTCCCCTTACCTGCTACAAATGTTATTCTAAGGTGAACGGAAAGGTTAAAAGGAAATGATGGAGTTTGCTGGAATACGTATTGGAGAAAAATGTTGACTAGTATTCACCTTTGTTGAAGAAAACAGTTTTACTCTCACATGACCATACTGGAATCCTGAATGGAACACTAGTAGTGTGTTTTGCCTAGATCTCTGACCTTATTGTGCTTGACTTTCAGACAGAGGGCTTGAATGTGCACATTCAAAACTCTTTTCTTTGTTTTGTCTCCTATTTAGAATGTCACAGGTCGGCTCATGGTTGGCCTTCGTTGGTGGAACCAGGTGGATGATGATGGGAAGAGTCACTGGGTCTTCGAATCCAGGAAGGTAAATTAATGTTAAATAGTGGATTTTTTTTACCAAAAGCACTTGTTTACAGTATTTGTTTCATAAGATAGTTTCTTGAATGTGCACTCTTGATGGCATCTCCACAGATAAAAGAATGCTTAGGGGTTCATATGAAAAAAACAAAACGTAATATGGGGAAGATATTCCAAGAAAAGCTTTTTCACAGTCTGATAGCAGGGACAGTTAGACTGTTCTGCTTATGTAGGTATGTTGCGGAGGTAAATGTCACAACGGGTTGATTGAGAAAAGACTAGCTTAAATCTGTGGGTTTGACCATTTTTCAGTGGTGCATAGATGGTTGTTGCAAACTTGTGTTGGCACGCGAGTTGAGTACGTTGGAGGGGATGAGTCTCAACAGATTCCCTTAAGCTCGGTCAGTACATGGGCCATTGTGGCTTGCCATTGTTTTCTGAATGCACATGGTTAGATCTGAAGTCTAAAGCACTGGTGAGGATATTCAATATTAAATGGTTATTTATTCAAGCTATTTTCAAGTTTTCATGAAGCCTGCTTGACATGCAGAGCTCAAAAACAGAATCTTAAGCACCCTTGGTCAATGACGGCAGTCTACTTCCATGGTGGAATACTTGTATTCCAAAGCAGCCCATAGTTGTTGGCTAACTGGTGTTAGATGGTAAGGCTATTGAAATTGTGACGTGCGTGCTTGAGATCTTTCATAGATTGATATTCTTTTAATTATTTCCAGTTGACAGGGTGGGAATCTTTGATAAAAAGAATTCATTAGCATAGTGTTAAATTCAGTTTCTCCTTCAATGTTATAATCTAAGGTATATTGTTCACTAAAATGGCCAGCCTATTTAAACTTTGTGGCATCAAGGCACATCACCAACTCATAATCTCAAAATTGTGTGTGGGTGTGTGTGTGGGGGGGGGGGGTGTGTGTGTGGGGGAGGAGGGGTGTGTGTGTGTGTGTGTGTGTGTGTGTGTGTGTTTCGTGTCTCCCTGTGGATTGCCTATTAGTGGGGATTTAGGCAGTTCATGGGGGAGTCCCATACTACACAAACTGAATTAAAGACTATTTGTAACAACCGAAATTTTCAGTCAGTGGCATAAAAAGTTGTTTGATGATCCACATTCTTCCGTACTACATACCAGAAGCATGTAATATTTAAAAGAACTTCTCCTTAAGACTTTCAAATGCTCTTACATTGAGGTGAAGGCTATTGGTCAGGTTATTACATTAGAGGGCCACTGCTGGCAATGATTCTACTCCGGGTTCAGCTCTTGCATTTTGGGTTCTGGGAAAGTTTCTAAAGTGGAAAGGCCACCACTGATATTCACTGAGGCAAATCCTGTACCTTCAAACAATCTTCAATGCCATCTCCTCATGAGGAGGCTCAAAAATCCAAGTGGACTCTGTTTGCTGTTTCAAGAACTATGCAATCTAAAAATGTCTAAGTGTAGGATTTCTCGTCAATCGTGGTCTTTTTGCCTTTATTGTTAACCACATCCTTGTTAATGACAAAGTCCTTGTCAATGATGCCATCATTGGCCACTGTTCTATCTGCTCGGGAATTGGCATTCAAGTCTCTATGCACCAGGAATCTGTTAAAAAGCACATCTGTGTCCACGTGCTATACGGGTTATAAAATCATTTTGGGACTGGTACTCCAGGAGATTGGGGTCAGGAGCCTTGTACTCCCCTGACCTGACACTATGGTATGCGTCACTACATTGTCCCCCATTTCCATCCAGGTGAGGAAAAGCATACCACGTCATTGGAATGTACTAAATGCAGATCAGCTCTCTCTAGAATGACCAATTTTCGCATTTTGTAAAAACAAAAGCATTAAGGATGATATGGTGCGAGCAAGTCTACCTTCCTACAAAACAAACTGTGATCTCAATGATCTATGGGGTCTCACTCCCCTTTGTGGCCACCATAAATGTGGGAACTGCAGTGTATGTGAGTTTCCTGTCAATACCAAAGAATTTGTACATAAAAATGTGAAAGTGACATTGCCATATTTTACAAATTACAATGCTACAAATGTAATTAACGCTATTACTTGTCCATGCAATCTGATTTTTATTGGCCGAACTACGCAGAAAGTCAGAATGTGAATACACCAGCACAGGAGCCACCTCCACTTCAAAGTTGCTAATGCTCCTTTGGTGGAACACTTTCGAACTTTCAACCACAGCAAAAATGACATCCAATGGCAAGTCATAGCAGTCGTGATAGTGCCAGAACGTAGTGGTGACATCGCATCATTACTTAACAAGGAAGAACTAAAATGGCTTCTAAGACTGGACATCCTTCACACTGGAATGAACAGGATGGAGGATTGGACATCTTTGATTTGAGCTCATTAACTCGAATTGATGTGAAGACCCCAACTGTCTTCATACTGGAGTATACTAAATGCGGGACAGGACACTTTGAAGTTATAGTGAGCCCCACAGATAAGGAATAGTACTTGGTTGCTACTCTCTGGTTCTTTTGATACAGTTCATTTGTTTCTCCTGGTTATGTCGTCTGACAAGCATTTTATTTAATCCTCCTTTCTCATGTTTTATATATGGTGATTAACTAAACTCTCTCTATTCGGGCTACTGTTTGTGTTTACATATACACGACCTCGGTTTAACATCACTTATGTAATTCTGTTAAGTTCATTTGCTGCCTATTTATTTCCTGGTTTCCTTGCTATTCCAATATGGACGATTTTGATTTTAGTATATACCTATTTAACATGCTACATGCGGGTCTTTTGTCTATTTCTCTGGCCCAGCCATGACAATACTCCACACCAGGACCCGGCCGACAGCTCTCTTACTGGTCTCGCACTGCTGAGACTCGGGTGAGCACCTCCCTTGGCAGTCCCTAACTGTTGGCTTTCTTAATGTTCTTTTTAGGACGTCCTTAGCTTTCCCACTCTCTGGCCAACCAATTACTTTATGTTGGAGTACACTGTGGTGTTTACACTGGCCCACGAGTTCCGCACTAATCAATGCTCTGGCCCATAGACTGACTGCTTTCTGGCCTGTTGAACTTTTATTAGCAGGTCATTTTTACAGTGCCTCCTGCCTTCCGTACCTAAGCTTTTGCATAATCGATGTCACGAACGTTGGAGAGGATGAGTCTCAACAGATCTGTCAGTACATGGGCCATTGTGGCTTGCCCGCGTGTTTTGAATGCACATGGTTAGATCTGAAGACTAAAACACTGGTGAGGATATTCAATATAAAATGATTATTTATTCAAGCTTTTTCCAAGTTTGCATGAAACTTGCTTGTCATGCAGAGCTCAAAAACAGAATTTTAAGCACCCTTGGTCAATGACTGCAGTCTACCTCCATGGTGGAATACTTGCATTCCAGAGCAGCTCATAGTTGTTGGCTAACTGGTGTTAGATGGCTATTGAAATTGTGACATGTGCATGCTTTGGATCTTTCATAGATTGATATTCTTTTAATTATTCCCAGTTGATAGGGTGGGAATCTTTGATAAAAAGAATTCATTAGCATAGTGTTAATTTCAGTTTCTCCTTCAATGTTATAATCTAAGGTATATAGTTTACTAAAATTGCCCTGCCTATTTAAACTTTGTGGCATCAAGGCACATCACCAACTCATAATCTCAAAATTGATACCTCTCCAATCACATTTGCTCCGAAGTTGATCAAAGAAAATGTGTAATTTAAATGGACTCTCTTGTATTGTATTGTGTGTGCGTGTGTGTGCGTGCGTGTGTGTGTGTGTGTGTGTGTGTGTGTTTCGGGTCTCATTATGGATTGCCTATAAGTGGGGATTTAGGCAGTTTGCGGGACGCCACATACTACACAAACTGAATTAAAGACTATTTTAAACTGAGATAATCTATATAAATTCAGACAAATTCTGATTAAAGCAGCAGAAAATGAGTGAATCTAAAAGCTTACTCAGGTGAGCTCCCCTCTTGTTGCCCACTGTTAGCACCTCCATTGGCAGTCCCTAACTATTAGCTTTCTTAATGTTACTTTTAGGACACCCTTGGCTTTCCCACGCTCTGGCCGACCAATAACTTCATGTCGGAGTACACTGTGGCATTTACACTGGCCCACGTGTTCCGCGCTAAATAATGCTCTGGCCCATAGACTCTGACTGCTTTCTGGCCTGTTGAACTTTTATTAGCAGGTAATTTTTACAGTGCCTCCTGCCTTCCGTACCTAAGCTTTTGCATAATCGATGTCACGAACGTTGGAGAGGATGAGTCTCAACAGATCTGTCAGTACATGGGCCATTGTGGCTTGCCCGCGTGTTTTGAATGTACATGGTTAGATCTGAAGACTAAAACACTGGTGAGGATATTCAATATAAAATGATTATTTATTCAAGCTTTTTCCAAGTTTGCATGAAACTTGCTTGTCATGCAGAGCTCACAAACAGAATTTTAAGCACCCTTGGTCAATGACTGCAGTCTACTTCCATGGTGGAATACTTGCATTCCAGAGCAGCTCATAGTTGTTGGCTAACTGGTTTTAGATGGCTATTGAAATTGTGACATGTGCATGCTTTGGATCTTTCATAGATTGATATTCTTTTAATTATTCCCAGTTGATAGGGTGGGAATCTTTGATAAAAAGAATTCATTAGCATAGTGTTAATTTCAGTTTCTCCTTCAATGTTATAATCTAAGGTATATAGTTTACTAAAATTGCCCTGCCTATTTAAACTTTGTGGCATCAAGGCACATCACCAACTCATAATCTCAAAATTGATACCTCTCCAATCACATTTGCTCCGAAGTTGATCAAAGAAAATGTGTAATTTAAATGGACTCTCTTGTATTGTGTGTGTGTGTGTGTGTGTGTGTGTGTGTGTGTGTGTGTGTGTGTGTGTGTGTTTCGGGTCTCATTGTGGATTGCCTATAAGTGGGGATTTAGGCAGTTTGCGGGACGCCACATACTACACAAACTGAATTAAAGACTATTTTAAACTGAGATAATCTATATAAATTCAGACAAATTCTGATTAAAGCAGCAGAAAATTAGTGAATCTAAAAGCTTACTCAGGTGAGCTCCCCTCTTGTTGCCCACTGTTAGCACCTCCATTGGCAGTCCCTAACTATTAGCTTTCTTAATGTTATTTGTAGGACACCCTTGGCTTTCCCACGCTCTGGCCGACCAATAACTTCATGTCGGAGTACACTGTGGCATTTACACTGGCCCACGTGTTCCGCGCTAAATAATGCTCTGGCCCATACACTCTGACTGCTTTCTGGCCTGTTGACCTTTTATTAGCAGGTAATTTTTAGAGCGCCTCCTGCCTTCCATACCTAAGCTTTTGCATAATCCTAGTCACTAACCCCGGACCACTGTACCTTTTCTAAGTATGTCCTGGAATTGGTCAGCAAGCGCTGACTGCTCTACATTGGCATCGTTTCCCGATAGCTACATTGACCGCAGACCTTGTGCTTAAAGGTAATCCATATGGCCCTCACTCTGATAGTATAGTTCCCACTGACGTATGCACCACTTTTTAATGTAGTTGTTTCTGGTACACTCTAATGTGTTTGTATGTTTTTTCCACCCACTAGATTTTATCCATAATACTGCTTTCACCGTTCCTATTAGAGCTTGGTTCCATTTCATCTTGTTTCCTACCTTGATTACGAAGTGTAGTCCTTGTGCCTAAAGGTATATTGCATGGTTCTTACCTCCTCCTTGAGATTACATAATTAGCAGTCATCACTATTTTAATCATCTAAGCTGACTCATTACTCCTATATACTTTATTGGATCTTGATAGCCTTGGGCGCCTATTGCTCTAATTGCTGTTAAATCAACCTCACTTGTTTGGTTAGCCACCTTCGTGACTTCTTGCGCTGTCATTGACCCCTGGAGGCCCTGTAGGCACCTTAACTGTACTTTGTACTGTATAGCTTTCTGGCTGCCCTCTTCTTGCTGATTAGTAGATAGTTTGTGCATGTCTATGCTTCGTATATACCTGATCGGCCACTCATTCTTCTCTTTTTTTTCCCTTTCTTCTCTTCCTTATTCTAGCTAACTCTTTGACGATATGTGTATTTAATCTCAGGCATGAATTTGAATGTCCTGATGATCATCTAATTCTGTGTGGATCGAAACGTTGTTGACTCTGACACACTAACCCTACTTATTTTTAGGTCTCGCTAGCGTAAGGCTGCGTGCATGCGCAGTCTCGCTGGCGAGATTTAATGTCGATAGGTATTTTCTGTAAGGGGCTTTAAGCCCCGACCCTCTTTTCCATTGGCTGGCGTCACCGTTTATGCTAAACGGTGGCCAGCCATTGGAAAAGAGGTGTCGGTGACGTATTTGCTTGGCTTTCCGAGCCGTCCTATTTGTACGGACCCGCTTGCTTTGCGTTGGTCGCAAAAGGTTTCTTATCTTTATGGGGCCAAACACATGGCCCCATAAAGACAAGAAACCTTTTGGCAGGCGAGAGCCGTCCAAGTGGGGCGGCTCAGCAAGCCGACCAAATACGTCCCGTCCCCCCCTCCTCCCCCCCCTTCCCTCCCCCCCCCCCTCCCCCTCCCTCCCTCCCCCCCCCCCTCCCCCTCCTGCCGCGTGAGTTCTCTTTCGTTTCTGAATGCGCGTTAGGATGGACGTGGGTCTGCGTGGCCTGTTCGAAATCGGTATGTGGCAGCATGTTATCAGCATGTTACCTGCCGGCCGTGTCAAGGCCGGCAGATAACCAGCCCGGAAGACTGGGTATGCCGCCCCTTGCAAATGCAAGGAGGGGGGCAGGTGAAGCGTGCAGGTGCCCTCTGAGCAGAGGCCGTTCAGCGCGTGCACTACTGTGTGTTTATTAACTCGTGTTTTGCAAGGGCAGTCTCTGAGCCAGCCAGCACGTGGGTATGGAGTACAGGTCAAGACTAGTCCGGGGGAGAGCATTACCCATACCAAGATGGCCGCCGGCATAATGCTGACCGTAAGTCGGCTGAGTAGTTCCTGTCCAGTTAGCATGTTTACCAGCGAAGGTTGAGTGGCATAGTACAAAGACGGGATGTGTCGGAATTTTCAGGCATTTATCTATCTACTAGTTAGGAATATTTGTAACGCATATTACAGTCCCTCAAAACGAGTGGATTTGTAAATATGTCGTTGCCATCGCATCTTAACAGATTTGCGGGGCCTTCCGAATGCACGTATAATCGGCTGGCGCTTTTTTTGTCTTATCAGAGTCTGAAAAGATACATATGCCACAAGGGATTCGCGCAGTTCCCCTCATGGGTCTGCGAGTGTAGCGTCATATTCTTTTGTCATTGGGCACAACTTTTAAGTGAGAATTTGGGAAAAGTTGGGTGACTTTATTTATACTGTTGGCTTGAACTGAATTAAGCGGAAGGAAGTACAGTGTTTGCAGATCAATGTACTTTTATTTATTTACAGTGTTTTATATAGCTTGACACGAATCAGGTATCAGAGCGCCTTACATATCACCAGTTGCATTATATGAGAACACATTCATTTTTGTGAGGCACAGGGAGATTAAGCGATTTGCCCAGAATCACAGGATGTTCAGCGTCATTGCCGATTTGAACCCAGTTCCCCACATTCGAGGTCGAGGGCCCTAGCCGTTAAACCAACTCCTTTCCTATACTGTTTCCTAGTTCTGTCGCGTTGGCGAAAGCCATTGCGTGATCTCCCTTAACGGCTGGCGTTCAAGAATTTCTTATCCATAGGGGGCGTGTAGTGGCGGATCATGTTTCCGACAGCTTGTATTTAATTGCATCCTGGGTTTCATTCAAGTTTATCTTTCGGTAAATGCGTCTGTATGCATGTTTACTAGTTTGAAAGCTGAGCGCGGAAGGGTAGTTAACAGTGAAAGAGGCTTTTTTCAGTCGCTTTTGGCAAGGGCAACCGCGTGTTTATTTTTGCATCGCGCTTTCACTTAAAGTGAAAGCCGATGCAAATATAAACCAGCGGTTGCCCTTGCACAACGGCGAGAGCTTGTTATCTAATTCTTCACACTGCTGATCGGCCTGTTTGTATGTACTCCCAACTGTGGCACACAATGGAAGTGCAGAGATTGCTATGATAAATGACTTTTCATTAATAAATGCTGCACGCGTAATTTAAAATCTATAATAATACGTTAGGACGAGCGTGTGGACCGCGGAAGGGCAGTTAACAGTGAAAGAGGCTTTTTTCAGTCGCCTTTAGCAAGGGCGACCGCGTGTTTATTTTTGCATTGCGCTTTCACTTCTCGTGAAAACGCGATGCAAATATAAACAAGCGGCTGCCTTTGCGCAATGGTGAGAGCTTGTTTAATTTCCTACCGCGGCGTTCACTTCAGTGTACAGACACCTTTACGTCAGTGCCTGCAATCAATAAATATATTTTTTATTATGTTGGATTGCTCGGTACGCGATTTCTAAAGGGCTCTTCTGGAGCGGTTCTTAAAACTCGAGTGAGAAGTGAAACGTGAAAATCCATTGCCTGCTGCTGCATTTCGTGTTAATGTCACACTGTCCAGAACTGTGAAGTGTGGGTGAGATTTATTTCAACTGCTTTTTTTTTTTATACAATTGTGCCGCACTAGTGTGATGTTTACTCGCTCTGAGACTCTATCTCTTAAACACAAGCACACACAAGCGAAGTAATCCTTTTAATATGTTTTTTTTTAAAATAGAGCCTGGTTGTAACAAAATATTTGACTATAACCCGTTTCGTGCAGTTGTTTTTAATGCCGACGCTTTAAATTTGTTGATACTAACACCCCTTATTTAGAGCGCTAAAAACAACAATGCTGTGGCAAGCGCTACAAAAACAAATCACATTATTGGGTACAGAACCCTGCTGAGTAATTTCACGTTGCATAAAATTACATTAAAGTATACGCAAAGAGAGGAGTGAGATGTTTTGTTTGAGAAGTGGGGGTGGTGGCCATTACACTCAAGGCCAACACAGGAATTAGATTTGGGGACCCCCGCTGCGCTGAGGAGTGGATAATAGAGCACATCTCTCAGTGTATTACTACTCCAGAACTGACGGCTGTACATAGGGAAGTGTTTGATTGTGTTTTGCGGGATAAACCTACCTCCCCACCACGTACACAATCTCCTCAGATTATACTGCGTTAATCCGGTGAGTATCAGGGTTTTCACCGGTATGCACAGCGCCCTCCCTTGCCAGGGAGCCGTGACCCCCGGAGCCGGTGACTGAGGGTCGCAGGCGCCTCCCTGCACAGGCATGGGTGGACTGGACGCTAACAGGGACCCCACGGGTGGAAGGACGCAGCTCTCTGGGTTTTGTGGGCTATCAGTGCAAAACAAAACGCAGAGGCTCACAACCCAGGCAAGTAAAATGGCACAGGACAGAATACAAATATTATAAGCTTTTATTCTTGGGCAAACTGGAAGAGTGAGGAAAACTAGTGTGCCCAACGCAATGTACGTGTTGTGCCCATGTGCTGATATTTCCGCATTTCAGAGATTAAGAAATGCACAGAAAAGCATGCAACGTGCAGCGCAGCACAACATACGCATTGCACATATTTAGCAGAACCCTTAACGAGCACACACATGAAATGTCCAGATAGAAGTCTCTGAGACACACATGTGACTGTTCTTCTTCCGTATCCAGTAATGCCAATGAGGGGTTCCTGTGGCACAAAGTAAAATCAAAGGGAGACTTCAACAGAACACAAAGATTGCAATTTTGGACTATAAAATAAAGGCCAATAGTTTTGTACATTTTATATGAAATGAAACATGCAATGGCCATCTTCCTATTGGTTTAGTGATGTAAATCTAAAGCCGCGAACTTCACTACACACCACATACACTCCATAACACATGTATATAAGACATTGTCATTTACAAAGCCATTTACAACGCCAATAGCTCTAATTTAGGCAATTGCACGACCTATTGCATTTCCAATGCTTGTTTTTCTTTGCAATGCTGCTGTAAAGCACAGATTGAATCGGTCATCTATTCAGACTTAAGGCACTACTACTGCTAACTCTAATGACTGTAAGCACCAATGATAAAATAATACATTTAATAAACCGTAGGAGATGGAACATTTTAAGGATAAAGCAAATGAAGAAAGCTGAGCAAGAAACTAAGTGTCTTGAATTTCCATGCATTGTTTCCAAGGGAGGATTTTTTGTCCTGCAAGGCCCAAGATGGCTGCTTCATGTGGCAACCAAAGCACATACTTTCTGCTTCACTGCCTGCCTTCCTTTTGGGATGTTAATGTGTAGTTGAAGATTTTGGTGCTTTTGGAATGTTTCTGCTATGGCAGTGTTGGACTTGGCCCTTATTGTCCAAAAACTTTTTGCTTTTCCCCCTAGCCTTTTTTACCATGTGTGAAATAATATCTGCTGCGCAATGGCGTGCGCAGATTTATTTGTACTATTAAGCAATGTTACTTTTAAAATGGAAGCCATTTCTGTCTGCTTGTGCCGCCTGCCTGAGGTGGGTTGCCAGTCTAGTCGTTTGTTTCGCAGCACCCCCAGCTTTTGGAGGGAAGCCTGACACCCAGGGTGCTCTACACCTCCCCCTTAACCAGTTGGGACCGGTTTCCCAGGGAATCATCTGGAAGTTTCTAACCCTTTCTGGTAGGTGGGGTGAGGTGTGTATAAATAACGGAGCTGGGATGCCATGTGCTCAGACTGAGCGTGGACTTGATTGAGAGGAGACACTCTGCCAGGAGGTATCGCCGCAAGGGCCTGTGTGCTGGCTTCTGAGTCCATCTGTACCCCTCTACTGTCCCCACGGCTGGTGTGAGCCTTTGCTGGAGTGAAGACTGCTACGTCCGGAGGAGTGCCACTTTATGGGAGATGACGGCTTGTAAGATCTGCGGTTCTGTACTGATGAGTGCCCACTGACTGCTGATCTGGCCCAGCATTGCCTGCCTGCTCTCCTGCCCCAGCGCCTCGTGAGCGCTACAGTTTTATTTTGTGGGACCTAGCGCCTTGGGAGCGCTATATTGGGCTTGACGGTACTCCCAGAGGTGAGGAGCGTGAGCGCTACTTGCTGTGTGGGATTGTGTGCCTCTGGGCCTCTGGGCCTTAGCACCTCGTGAGCGCTGTATCTTACCCCCTCCCCCACCAAGAAGAAGAAGGAGGTGAGGAGCGTGTGATTCCTGCGGCGCCATGAGGCCTGGGAGAACTGCTTAATTAAAAAGAGCGGAGCCCACCCCGCATGTGTGGCCTTTGCGGGAGCCTACCACGTGTTATTGCGGCACTTTTGCTGAGTTGAAATTAGCGGGAGACCACCCCGCGTGTGTGCCGCGTCTCGTGCTTATTTAAAACAGCGGGAGCCCACCCCGCATTTGCAGCCTGTTGCGGGTGCCTACTCTGCATGTGTGCCGCGTTCCTGCATATTTAAAAACCAGCGGGAGCCCATCCCGCGGTTTTGGCGCCTCTGAAATTATTTAAAACTAAGCGGGATCCTACCCCGCGCTGGCGCCAACTGAACAGCAATCACCGCCGCAACCCGGGTATTAACTGAGGGCTGCCCGCGGTGACACGGAAGGAGAAGGAGCGACCCGGAAGTCAGGCAGGGGCCCCCGTGAGCTGGTGGGAGCACAAGCCTTTCCTTACTTTAAAACCGGAGCGGGAGTCCACCCTGCCGGTTCGTGCCCCCGCAGGAAGAGAAGCTGCTGTAGTTGGCGGGGCTCCCGTGAGTAGAGGAGAGCCCCCCGCCTGCTGAGCCTGTGGAAAGGAGACGTCGTCCGGAGCCTCACGGGCTCCGCATCAGAGTCCCGGGTCCCAGTAGGGGGCCCGGGTGAAGCTGGAAGAAGCGCTGCGTTGGTGGGGCTCCCACGAGAGGGGAGCCCCGCGTGCTGAGCCTGCCACAGGAGAGGTGCCACCCTCCCCCCCCCCCTCCCCCCGAGGCACACTGTCTGTGCCTGGGACCGTCGCGGAAGTTGCCAGGAGAGTCCTCGACGAACCGGTGAGTCTGCCGGCTGCCGCAACAGGGAAGAGCCGATTCCACAAGAGGAGCCCGATGAGTGGGGCTCAGGCTTTACTCGTGGGGGTGGTGTCGGGGCACATTGTCTGTGCTCGCCTCCCCCCTATGATGCTCTGAGGGACTCCAGCCGTGCCAGTGATCTTGTGGGGACAGTTTTGAGTTTAGCTGCCCCCGAGTGGGGTTCCTAGTGGCTTGGGGGCCTCATTGTACTCAGCTGCCCCGCCAGATAGTGGGCAGCTGCAGCGTCCGTGACCTTATAGCTGTGGAAATCCTGGAGTGGGGCCTCAGGGGGCACTTTGAGTCTCCGAGTCCCGGTAGAGGGGCTCCAACCGTCCTAGTACGGGATTGACTTTGTTTAGCATACCTGCCCCGCTGGACAGTGGGCAGTTGCAATGTAGGGAGCACTTATGATTCGCGCAGCTGCTCTCTATTACATTTATGCTGGTGGTTTAGTACCTGCTATGTCCCTGCTAATCTGATTATGCCTAATGACCCGGCACCTATGCTAATGAGGTTTTATGCCCACTTAATGCTGTGGTGGTTTTCATGCCTAAGGTGCATGCCTGAGATGAGGTACTGATTTCATGCCTACTGATGCCTAATGCATATGAAGTTGCCTAATGTCAGGTTTTGATGTTCTAGGTTATGCCTCATGCTAAAGCGATGTATGTAAATGTACTTGTATATGGTTATGCAAATGTGCTTATGCTCATGGTATAGGCCCCATCTGAATATGGTTGCAGAATGCATTTGTACCTAGGATGATGCCGAATGTTTTTCCCCTCAGGATTGCAGTGTTGATCTTAGGCCTAATGTGTTCATGCTAATGCAGGTCCTGGGTCTAGTGTTTTCATGCTACGGAGATGCCGCATGCTAATGCTGTTCCTTCAATGTTCATATGATGTATGCCTAATGGCCTTGCAGTTAATGCCTACATGGCTGGTTTTATGTTTAGGCCTAATGGTTTAGTGCTAATGTGATTTCCACTTGCATGTTTTTGCCAATGCTAATGTGATTTATGCTAAGTGCATGACCTAGCCAGTAGTTACTGGCTGTTTCTCATCGAAAGCTGATGGACTTTACATTTATTTTTTACACTTACCTTTATCCTAATTGTACGGGTGATGGTTCTGGCAGCGGCCTGCTTGGCCCTGCCCTGTAAATAATTCCCCCTGTATATGATTACCAGTGCTGGTTGGCACAATGTTTATGCAACTGTGATTACATGCTGACGTGTTTATTTCACAATACACAACTTATTTTCATATCACCTGGTGTGGTCTCGTTTTGTAGTGTGCTTGGTGTGTCGCCTGTGAGTGCTGCGTGGATGCTTCACACATTTCTTCTGGAGTTTGGACCACCCGCTCTGTACCACGCTACCCGTTTTGAACAGGCAGTGTTAACTAGTATTTTGCCTAATAATGGCTCTTGTCTTACAGTAGTCTGTGGACTTTTACAGGTGCCACCATTCAGGTAAAGAGAATAACTTTTGTTCAGTAAAGACTGTGATTTCCAAAATAATGTGCTCGTATTGGCTACCATGATGAAGTGGGAGAGATATGGTATTCTGCCCAAATATAGAGATCAAAAAAGTTATTTATGGAAGTTCCTAAATGAATCTGACCCTGTGGTATTACTGTGGCTGTATACCGGACCTTTATTTTTAGGTAGCCTTTACCATTAAACAACTGTACCAACCTTGTGCAGGTCATCGTTGGTCCTGTATGCATATGAACAGTACAGCCCAAAGTACTAGGCCTCGTCGCTTCTGGCTTCCTTGGCAACGAAGGCAGAACTCGTCCTGGACTGACTGCATGTGTTTTTGGTCAGAGGGGATGTGAATTAGAATTTGAGACTGACTGTCCATTTTGGTGGTGTGCCTAGACTGATTTGCACAGTGGCATGTAGGGCGGCCTGCTTAATTACCGGTGGACAAAAGTAATTGTTGTTCCATGCATCACTTTTTCTGTTGCTCTTTTGAACAGTGGACTATTCCACTTGGTCAGTATTTTTCCCATTGCCAGTATTTCTCTTTGAGTTATTCTGTGTGTGTTTTGGCTTAAAGCAATCGTATCTGTAAGCGTGCTACTTTCTCTGTGGAATCAGAGTGGGTCTAGAGTGAAAACTTAGTTGTAGGTTTGAAAATTCTTAGACATTTTTTATTGAGTGCAGTTGATTGTTTTTGTCCAGGAGATAAAGAACGGCCCTGATGTTAAATGTTAGATTTTTTTTCATTGACATTATGTCTGAAGTAACCTTCGTACTAAGCCATGTCCAACGTGTATGTGGTATTTTTGCATAGTACATATAGCTGACAGGCGGTGCAGGGGTCTACTGTATCAAAGGCTAACAAGCGATTTGAGGGGTAGCTAAGCATTTGGCTGATGGTTTACCTTTTGAGTTGTAGACACTTTTTTTCTACGTCATGTTTTTTTAAAGCTACGTGGGACTCTTCTTTTTTACAGTTTTGAATGTTTTCTCTTGGCGGGTTTCAGTAGTGATACCTTCCACTTAAGTTTTTGATGGCTAAAACCCCAAGTAAGGAGGATGTCGTTTAGCATTTTGCCATTGTTGTCATCAATTTATACCAGCATTTTACAGTGGTTACTCTGTTATGGTGCATGCAGTTTGCTTCACATCTGGCACAAGTCATGCTATCCCCAACTGGGTGCTCATTTGTGTGTACGCTGTCAGGAAAACGAGGAATACATTTTACTTCTTTGAGCATTTTAATGAACATAGTTCCGAAATGGCACATTTATTGCTATTCACATTGTCTTTGGAAGTGTACTTTGGAAGGATCCATTGAAATTAACTTCTTAAATTGCAGGCACCTGCTCAAGGAAAAAAAGTTTCTTCAGATTCTGAATCCCGGATCTTCTGGTTGGGGCTGGTAACCTGTCCCATCTTCTGGGTGATCTTTGCCTTTATTACGCTGTTTTCATTGAATATCAAATGGCTGGTAAGTTTTATTTTTTTTTCTTACTGAATTTTGGTTAAGCATGGGCCACGTTCAAATGGAGTAAGAATGCCATGTATCTATGTAGGAATGGTAATATAGGGCTTAATTTCAACTTTTTAGTTGATGTTGGTTAATGAAGATTACAGACACTACTGTTCATGTAAGGAATTTCTCATTTATACATAGTATTCTTGTTGTTTTGCTTTGCAGTCCACTTGGAGGTTATGACCAGCTTCTTTAGATGGCTGTGTTTTTGTCTTGCACTTGAACTATTTTCCTTGGTTGCCTGATTTCTTTATAATAGCCTAGCATTGTCATACTTTACAGGAATTTGAGCAATAGATCACACTGTACAGACATGAGGGCTTATTGCTACATATCGAGAGTGCACATATGACTCCACAGCTTAAGCTTCATGGATTTGTGCTGAACTTTATCCCAAGCTAACTAAATGCCTTGAGACGTAGCCTGTCGGCCACTGCTTGGCAGTTGTGAGGTATTTTAATGGGAAAGCAGGGAGGGCAGGGAGCTGGTGAGAAGTGCAACTGCAGAGATTGTTTTGAGTAGGGAAGGTTTTGAGTATTACCCTTTAAGTTCTAAAGGGGGACACATCTATGTGTGGTAAAACTAGATGTGGTGAGGGTCTGATGGGTGGCTAATACTGGTGTTGAGGACAACCTTAGCCGCAATATTTTCTCTTTTTGCATGGTTATAATGGGATGTTGGTGTGTTTGTAGATGGTTTTGTTTAGTTTGGTGCATGATACTTTCGTAACTGAAGCCATTTTAACTCTCACATAATTTCTGTGGAATGTTTTATCACAGCCTGCTGGTTTGTGGGGATGTTTCCTTATATGTTAACTTTCTAGACTTATTACAACAGAGGACTATCTCCTTTCTCCTGGACCCAAGAAATCCTAACCAGATTGGACTTGTTAACACTGACAAATCACTGTGATTTTCCAGTGTTCACAAGTTCAATCTGGCTAGAATTTCTTGGGTCCAGGAGAAAGGAGATAGTGTTCTGTATTAAATGCCTTCTAGTGAGAGGTTGATTTTGGAGATTATGGCCTTTGAGTTGATTCTGAAGTAGAGTTGTCAGCTATGTTGATGCTTCGCAACTAGATTCAATGCAGTGATTTTATGTGGAAAGAGGGATCCCTGTTGTGTGATTCAACCATCTCTACATGTACACCTTGGCACTGCCTTACAAGAACAAGGTGAATTACTTTCGGTATATGCCATTATTGCCCACCCATGGAGTTAAGATATTGAGGAGCACTCGGAACTTGGTGTCAAATTGGTGATGGGTCTGTAATGCCACAAGAGCCAGGTTCCCAGCATGCAGAGCATATAGTAACTTGTCGACGGCTTCCAAAGTTGTGGTTTCTGTGATGCAACGTTGCTAAAGATAAGATTGTATTGAAATGCTGCCAAACGAGAGGAAGTGAAGTATCTTCTCTTTTGAAACTTTTGAGTCTTTGTCAGTTAGCATGTACCATTTTACCACATCTCCTGAAATTGGTACATGACTGACCATCAGTCAGAAGTTCTGATGCATTTGTTGTCCAGAGCACCATGACATTCATGTCGTCATCAATAGTTTAAGATGATCATACAGTCTGACATATGACTAGCATATTCCTGCATCCCTTCCTATTGGATTAATTCACATTTAATTACACAAGTACAGCCTTCACAGAAACATTAACTGCTCATTTGGTTGTAATCTTGTTTGAAAAAATTGCAGATTCATTTTACTCAATGGTGCACACATTTATATTGGCATGGTGCATGCATAGGAAAATTCATACTTTCAGCGCTGACCACTCCATACCTCAAACATGATGATTCTTCTAATGGGCCATTCAGTAGGCTCGGTGCTCAGGCCCTTCTCCCCAGTCACTGACACAAACTGAGTGCAACCATGGTGACCTCTTTGAGTCAGACTTGTGCTTCACACTGAAAATATATTTGCATACACCAAAAGAGCAAAGGAAATCCTGATAATAAACAAGAACATCCTAAAAACGCCTAATAGTGTTGAAATAATTTCTTATGTATAGCTTTTGCAGCATTATCCAAATTTGTTTTATCTTGTTTTGTTGGCGCCATTTTGAAAACATTTACAAGTTGTTGAACAGATAATTTAGTAAATATGATAATATTTATAGCAGTGAAAGCAAAGGGTCGGTTTTAGTGTTTGGCAGAAGGAAGTGAATCCATCAGTATGGCGAAGTAGACTTGACCTAAAGGTATTGGAGCGTTTTATATGAGCATGAGTTACACAAGACACATTCATTTTTATTTATTTATTTATTTATTTGTGATTTACCCAGAATCACAGGACAGTGACCAAACACTGAGATCCAAACCTAGTTCCCCAGTTCAATAATGTCCAGGTCTGGTTATTAAACACATCCTCTGCTCAATCTCCCATCCTTTACTTTACTCCTGCCATACGGAGTGTCCTCTGCCTGCCAAATTTAGAGATATCTGCCGGCCCAGCAGACATCTCTTAACATTGGTATGAGCCACCGTCACGGTGGGTCATGTCATTGTATTAAAAGTTTGATGGACAGTACTGTAAAAAAGACGGTACTGTTTTATCAAACTTAAAAAAAAAAAAAAAAAAAAAAGTCTTTTCAAAACTAAATCCCAATGTGGGATTTTGTTTTTGGAAAATACAAAAAACGAATTATTCCCACACCACGATAGATTTCTTTTTTGATGTTTTCACTGCCCCTTACCACCAGAATGTGCATGGTGGCAAGGGGCAGTAAAAACTGGTCATTCGACTACCCACTCTAAATTTGGTAGGCGGTCGAATGGCCAAACCTGTGGTGACCTTTACTCCTTCGGAGGAGTATGTCAGATATGGAGTAGCCCCTGTCACTGACGTACTTCAAGTCAAGCTGTCTGTAAATCTGGTGGGTGAACCCTCAGTTTGGCAGGGAGGGTACTCTGTTGCTGTTGCGTGGAGTACCCTCTTGGCCAAACTCTAAATCAGGCCCAAAGGATCGAAATGAAGGTTCTACAACATTGGTCTAAAATCCTGGACTGTGTAAATGCACAGAAAAACAAATTAGAAACCTGTTTTGGAGACCAGAAATAATCAAAAGTCTATATGTTGGAAAAACGCATTAACATAAATACAATTAATTCAAAAATAATACAAGAAAATACAAGGACTTTAATCGAATAAAAGCAACTTTTAGAAGAAAACAAGTTGTGGACCTGTGAGAAAGTGAATTACTATTTGGGGTGGATGGTAGATCAACTCAAGTAACAAAGTCTAAAACCTGTCAAAGGTTTCAGTAATTTAAATCTAAGCTCAGCCCCTCTTAGCTATGGCTCAGAGGAGACGGGCCTAACTTGGAGAAAATATCTACAGCATTTAGAAGTAACAAAACAGTTAAAGTTGAAAACACAACACAATAAAAAAATCCCACTCCAATTTATAATCTAATAAGCAAAATGACACAATAAAAACAAAAAAGTAACATGCCAATAAAAAGTACTGTTCACGTGTGATTAGGATCTAGGCGTGATTTCAGGGCGACTGTGATGGGAGCATGGGTCGGATAAACCAAGCAGGTTCATGCTGGTCAAATATTTTACTGTAGACTTAGTCTAAAAAAAATGGAAGTCAAAATTCTCCAGCAGGACAAGACTGCATGCTATATCTGAAAAAGTTCTCCTGAAGCCTGATACCCGATGGATACGGTCCCGCTCATCAGCCAGGTACTTTTTGCCCAATTAAGATTTCTATATTTGGACTCAGTCTCATTTTTTGGAGCTCAGAATTCTTCAGCTTGTCAAGGCTCCATGCTGCATCCAGTGATAGCTTCCAGAAGGACCGGTTCCTTCTCATTAATTGTGTCGGACTTGGCCCTCTCTGCAAGGTCATCCCCAGACCTTTTGCCTTAACCCTCCTGTTTTCTGAACCTGTTTTTGTTAGATTTTAGGACTGAACACCTCAACGTTGCTAACCTGTGCTTAAGCTCTCTTCTTTAATCATGGTAAAATTGGCTTACTCCCAATTGGCACATTTAAATTATTTTTAAGTCCCTAGTAAAGTGGTACTACATGGAACGGGCAGGTAAAGGAAATGCTACTAGTGAGCCTGCAGCATTGTGCCACCTACTGAAGTAGCCCTTTAAACATCTCGGGCCTGCCATTACAGCCTGTGTGCAGGTTAAACTGCCATTTCAACATGCTAAATAAACATTTTGACAGGCCTGAATCTTACATATCTTGGTTGTGAAAAACTCTTAAATTAGGTTTTCACTGCTGCAAGGTCTGCCTATCCCGTAGAATAACACTGGCTTACCTTATTACATTTAATAAGTCATAACTTTCAGTTGGGAGCAGGTAGGCATGTTGAGCTTGGTCTCTAGAGAATTGTAATTTAAAACCCTCTTTAATGATAAAGTAGGATTTTAAGTCACAATTCTTAAAATGGCACTCATAGAAAGTTTGCATTTTCTTGTCCCAACCATTTAGTGCCTGTATTGTGGGTCACATGACTCTGTGTAGCTGGCAGTTGGTCTTTGTGTATTGCTCTCAGACAATGAGATAAAGGGCGAATAGGTGTTGGCTGGATGGGCTATCTCTGACTTGAATGGGGGTGGAGCTCTCAGCTATCAATATAGCACATCACAAAAACTCTGCCTCAGCAACTCGCAAAGGTTTTCACTCTAGTCTTTCGTGTCACCAGACAACTTGGGGCTAGGGCAGGGAGGCAGGGAATTCCAAACACCTTTTCGGGGTGGAACCCTCCAGAAACTTTTCCTACTTCAAACCTGACACCAAATATAACTAGTGGACCCTCAGACCCAGCTCTTCAGTACAACTGTGGACCTGTGGAAGACTCAGAAGGGCTGATGTGCTGCACTGCTGCAAGGAGAACTGCCACTTTGCTGCCCTCCTGCCTGAGTGAAAACGACTGGTCCTGCATCTTGAACCCAGGACCACCAGAGTGACTCCAAAGTGCTAGTTCACTGGCCTCCTGCTCGGAGCCTCCGATACAGAAGAGGCTCCAACCACCTTGAACCCAGCACCTGACCTCTAGCTTTTGTGCATCTTGCCCCCCAATTGTTGTCACCACAGTCCTGCACCCTTGGAAGTGAGCTTGAAGGTGCTCTGCCACTCCAGATGTGGTCCAAGCAGAACTGACACATCTTGACTCATCAGAACTGCCACTGTGCGAAGCTTCCCTAATGCAGGACTTCGCACCTTGTCGATCCTCCACTGTGCCCGCAGCCTCAACACAAGACCGTGCATCGAAGCCCTGCGGCTCCTCGGAACCGCTGCTGGGCAATGCATCCTTGACGCAGGACCTCGCATCACAGCTTTGCAGCTCTTTGGTACCACCACTGCACGACGCATCCTCCATGCACGATCACGCAGCGCAGCCCGAAACACCTCTGCTCAGTGCCTCCTCGATTCGGGACCTTGCAATGCTCCTCAACCAGGATTTAAGGTACTTTACCTAACTTAAAGGCCTAACTGTGTCTCTGTAGTGCCTGCGCTCCATCAGGGTCTGGCGCGACCAGATAACTACAGTTCGCGCTTTGTGCTTTCATGCACTATTTTTACCTAAATCTTTAAAATTGCATATCTCCAATTCTAATGATTAAATTATTTGCCACCAAAAAAACAAAAATCCAAAGTTTACAATATTTTTCTAAATTGGTGTGGGATTTTTCTTGTATTGTGTTTTGAAGTTCTACATAAATACACATTGCCTCTAAATTAAGCCAGACTGCTTTTGTGCTAAGCTACCAGAGGGTTAAGCACAGGTTTATTTGGGGTTTACTTGTGTTTCACCCTGACCAGAATTGTGGTTGCTTCTTGAGTAGGGTTAATCTCCCTCAGTCTGTAACCCAATTTCCTACAGAGGGCCTGCTGAAACAGATTTGCTGTTGTTGAGAATCTAAAAGCGGGAGGAACTGTTATATTTTTTTTTTTTTTTTTTTTTTTTTTAAGTTCAGCGGTCGCACCTTGGCTGGATCGGCCCAGATAATTTGGTCCTCTTCCTCCAGCGGCTGGAAGTCCAAAAATGTTCTAAGCCACAACCTTTGACGCAACCAAGCGTCCCAGGCCTACTGGGCCAGCATGTAGAGATTAAGTGTTGCTCCAGAAGAGGCCGCCAGCAGGGTCCAGTCCAGTCCAGGTCAGGGAAAAGACCTCCTGCAGCTTGTGTCCCTGTAGCCACACAGGTTGTCAACCAGCTGACCCTTGAAGACCATTTCTTTGTCCTGGGTACAAGTGTGAATAGTCCAGCCCTTCACATCTCCTCACAGGTCTCAAACAGCAGCTGCAGCTCTTCTGTTGTTCCACTGGGCCAGAAAATGTTCTGAGAAGTGCGCCTTTGGGTGCTACATTTATGGTTGGCACTAGGTAGTGGGTGGGGTGACTCCTGGCTCCTCCCTAACCAATGGGGCTGAAGTTCCCAGGGTGAACCCTATCCACGTTTTCAGCCCTTCCTGTTTGCTCTACTGCAAACCATCTCACAGTACAGTACACTACACGGGAATGCCTGATGCCATGTTTCCCTTGTCACACTGATGGATGTCACAATAGGTGCTGCAGGCCACGGTGACGTTTAATGTCCCATGCCAGGGGTGTAGTTTCTATACCATATACTATGGCTGTACAGGATAGGTATATCTGCCAATCAGGATTTAGCCAATTTTCCATATTTTAGGGGTCAGAGCACATACACTGGGCACTGGACAGAAGGGCCCCAATGTGCAAAGTCTAAATAGCAGTAATACATTTCAGGAAAGAAATGGGGTTGGCCAAGCAAAAAGGGGCCTTGTCTCTTAGGACTCAATGTAAATCCTAGATTGGTAACATTTAAATTTTGAAGCAGAAACAAGAATTAAGACAACAAAGACAAAGTGAAGCGTGGGTAGAGTGACAGGTCAAGGTGAGAGATAAAGTATGGAATACACCCTCCCCCTCATCCTCTAAAAAAGTGGAAAACGCAGAGAAAATTAAACACTTTTAAAAATAGGTGAAGGAGAGTGGTTGTGCTTTTCCTCCGTGTGACCTCCTCCAAAGCAGATAAAGAACAGGGCAGGTAGAAAAAGATAAAGGAGGGAGTGAAATGTTACTTAGAAGGGAAACGGAGTAGGGAGAAGAGGGAAGTTCCAGTAGTTTAAAAAAAAAAAAAATAATGAAATGCTTCTACTTAATAGGACTTGTGAATGTAAGAAGGGAAAAGGGTCTGAGAGAAGTATGTTGAAAAACAGGCACAGAACAGTTTCAAGATTAATAGCAATTACACCTGAAAATAAAATGTAGGCCGTTTTGATTTAAAAACATATTCATATTTTTTTTCTTTTCACTGAAAAAAACAAAGGCCAGAGTGATATTATAGTTGGATGGAAATTTCAATTCCAACGTAAGTTTGAACTAAAAACACTCTGCACACAATTTATGACATCACTGACGATATCATTGATGACATCAGCCAAACTACTTTTTTACACATTACTCTAGAAAGCAGTCTGGCATAATAGGTATGAAAGGAAGTAGAAAATACCAAATTTGGTGTAGTATATATACACATATATTGACTTCTTTTAAGCACTGGGTCTTGTTTGGTGTCTTAATGTCACCGCTACCGCCCACATGTTTTGTTCGATATAGGATGTGCATATTGTGAGACTGCACTGGATAGTCCTACGGCTATCTATTTCAGAACTGACCGTTAGAAGCATGTCATGCCCAAAAATAAAGTAGAAACTCTGAGATCATAGTCAAGAATTGAAAACTAAAGAAATGAATTAAAATACCCTGGAAAACATCATTGCAATTGTATCCAAGCAAGTCTAAAAATGCACATAACTGTGTTTAAGCCTTGAAAAACTGGTTTTCCATGAAAAACGTGTCTGCTGTAGCAGTGAAATTATAACACCTTATCCAAGCCTATTTTTAAGACAAACTGCACAACAAGCTATGTCTGATTAAATTCAAGTAATCATTATGGGAGATTATCAATGAATCCATAGTGATCCACCTAAATGTTATGCAAAGCCAATACGTTTTATTATATTGTATGATGAATATTCAAATTGTTTTACATTTTTGTTGAAGAAAACCTCTTAAACCTCATAAAAATTCATAAAGTTGGGCATATTTTCCAGATGTGGCTGGTATTGGAGGCTTCGAGTCAAGTGATATTTTTTATCCCACACTTTTAATGATACCTGTTACTGGTCATTGTCCTTCAGCTTGAACATTTTGAAGTACTCCACGTAGAATTAAAGGAAGACTGTCCAAACGACTTTGAAGAGTTTCTCCTTCTCCCATTGGATGCCCCTCTTTCCTTGGTAGATAAATTACATATTTCAGACATCCAGCCTTCAGTTTTTGCAGCGTTTGCTGGCGTCCAATGTTTCAATGTTAGTGTTTATCCTGTTCACTAAGATTTCTTAATCCATAGCTGGATTCTTAGTGTGATCTTGTCCTCATTTTCTACATAGTCAAACAGTTCACACTTGAGTATTTGATCTCCTCAAACCAATTGGATCTTTTTTATTTTCTTTCTATTTTTCTTGCTAGTTGGCACTCCTCACCAAGGAGCAGTCTGTTTGTTAGGCGTGCTTGACAAAGTGCTTTACCACTTCTGTACCACAGGTGCCATCACCAGGGTTCGTCCAATCAACATCCTTCAGGAAATTTGAAGTGTGCGGATGGGAGCACATTGCCTGCTAGCTTCACCAGTCCACCTACCTCATTCTTGTGGATGCAGTCCTCAGTAGTGTTTATACTCGCAGTTAATCAACTGTATGCCACCCAGTGTTGACACTGCAGTGCTGGATATACTCACTAACTATTTTCAACATACATATGCTATTTGGAGTCAAATATATTCTGCAAAAGACCTTCTGTTGCAGTTGTCTGGGGTGCAAAATGTGTATTTAAGGATATTTCTCCTAGAAGCATTCAAAATTTTGAAATCGAATCCCTTACCCAGTCCGATATATACTACTGAAACTGTTGAAGACTGCCCTTGCTGAATGGACCTACATATTTTGGAGTCATGTCTTTTTAAAAGTGGAAACAGTCTATTCAGGCTATTGGTCCTTAGTGCTCTGTGTCACCGGTCTCTGAGTAGGGCAACTAGAATATTTCTCCCAATCTGCCAAAAGCCACAGTCGTCTCATTTAGTAACTTGATCCAAGTCCGTGGCAGTCTTCCACCTTCCAACTAATTTCTTCCCATGTTATGCAAATATATCTGTTGCTAATAATCACATTATTGGTTTATTCAACTTCAAGTCCTAGCTCTTTTGTAATCTCATTAATCACAAGGAGTTTGTAACCTGTGCAGCAGGAACCCATATTTCAAAAACACAAAATGTGTGCTTCGGATCCTTGTAGAATCTTTGAACGCCAACCACTTTAGTACCTCATTGCTTGGAGACTATCCATTCTCTAGCCTTAGTCAAAATGACTTCTCCAAATCAGATCTGCACTATCAAGTATATTTCCAAACCTTCGGTTAAAGAGCTTGAACCTTTAGTCATAAAATAATAGTGACTTTTTGGAATGCTTAGAAATGTGGGGATACCTTTTGCTGTTAAATCGATGAAAGCATCACTGAACCGAAAATAGCAACAGCCGGTGTGCAAAGCGGTTGTAGCGCCAATTGTTTCAAAACTACTCTTAAAATACTTGTGTATTTATACTTTTGTGGTTTTAGCAACTAAACACACACTTAAACGGAACGGTTATGTATTTTCTAATTTTCATGACCAACAGGTAATGTGAGTGTCTGAAAGACACTGAAAATCCCATGTAGTGGACCAAATACTCTTAAAAATCGTCAAGCAATAACTGTTTACTAATCCAGGTTATTCTATCAGATAAAAAAAAAAAATCTGCAGCTAGAAATCTAAAGAAAATAGTGTAAAGTTGTAGAAATCGATTAAAACAAATATTGCTGACGGACTTCTCTTTAATGCTCCTTATCAAGCTTGCCACCTTGTGAATAATTCTCCGATTGGAACTAAAATAGCATCGTTTGAGAAACCCCGGCATGCATTTTCCCCAACAGCTTTAGTTTCCACATCGTCTATTATTAGTGAATTTAAGTTTTGCCATTTTCCTAATTTTATTTGATAGTGACAGATTGTGTTTAGAAGCCTTTAGGTCAGGAGGAATATTTATTAAGCAGATACAATCCCCATGAAACGAATGGTAACTTTTCACCACCAACTTAAACCTAGACTTGAGGAGAGCAGTGATTTGTGATCTCGCAGAAGAAGTAATTATTTAATTTAGAAAAGGTTCGTTTGGAAGTTTGGTCTCACCTAATGAAACGTAGTAAGGCATGTATCAAATAAAAGGCTCCTGATGTCTAATAGAAACCGAAATGCAAGCCATCTGTAAGAAAAAACAGTGGATTAGTGTATTTTTGACAAGCACACACATTATAAAATTCCAGATGTGTTTTCTGAATAAAGTGTAAATGTAGTTCCAGTATTCAAACACTGCTCACCAGTATACATTACTCTGTCAGAATAGAAAGGTATTGGTTCAGACCATGTATTGTGCTGAGACTGCAAAGGTCCAGGTTTATTCAGGTTTTGATGGTTTCCCCAAAGACCACGTAGATATAATACTTGTATATTGAAATGGAGATTGAGCAAGCAGGAGCACATCATAAACTAAATCCACTTTGGATCAGTGTTGTCTTTGCCGATACACCAAACAAACGTTACTATGCTAAATTACAGGCAAAAACGTTTATGTCCATCTCTAAGGTCTTTGCAAGTCAGGTCATGCCGTCCAGCTGTAATAGCCTTACTAAGAGGGGACCCATGCAGCTATCATGCAAGGCTGTGAGGTTCCTCAACCTCACTTCTAAGAAGCTGGAAGAGCATAGCATCTGATCTGACTCGCTCCTCCCACTTGATTTTTCAGTTGAGTGCTGCTTTTAGAGCAATTAACATTGCCCATCGGCTAACGAGGGCCTCATTCTGCACAATTCAAACATCGCAGCAGTCTTGCAAAGAGGGGCCCTAGTCCATCCACTGTGCCAAGCCAAAAGGACTCACAAGTTAGCCCTTAAGATGCTGGCAGAGCAGAGCACCTAAAATGAATTGTTTCTCCAAACTGCACTGCCAGTTCAGGGACTGCAGCAGCAGATCTTCAACATCGTTCTGGCAGCAACTCAGCGGGGTCTTAACCTGCCGTGGAGATGGCACTGCCAAATCTTCTGGTCTGGAGGGCACCACTACATTAATGCATTAAGCACCATGTACTTTACTCCCTCGGACATGCTCTTACACATCCATGTTCCATCAGCAGAACTCCAAACGATCTGGCAGCAACTCAGCTGGGCCTCAACCTGCCTTTTGCGAGGTTACTGCAAAATTTCTGGTCTGGCACGCGCCATCTCTGTAACGTACAAAGCACCATGCACTTGTCTACCTTGGACTGGCTCTCATACACCCAGGCTTCAGTCATGACCAATTCCTGGACTGGTTGGCGCCACTACATTAACGCACAAAGGCTTTAGTCCTCTATTGAGGTACAAATGAGGTTTTCATTTTTATGATCGTTGTTTGCCCACATATGCAACCTGATGCCTGGTCTGGTTTGTGCCATCACACTATCGCACAAAGCGCCATTAATTTTATTTCCTTGGTTTCAGTCCTCAATTGAGGAAGGAATTAGGTTTTTAATTTTCTAATCACTCTGTGCCCATAGATGCGTATTGATACCTCACTACCTTATATAGTGTTATAGTTGTGCTTGTCTGGCTCCAGTCCTCAATGTCTTATACATGCTTTTATGTTTTATCGATTGTTTGATCATGTATATTGAAATGATTTTAATTAATCTATCACCGAAGAATTACTTACTTCTGATGCTTAAAATATAACTGTTATAGCCTGATGTAAGGATGCTCATTTTATCGCAGTTTGAAAAATGTCTGAGTTGGCCCGCAGATACCTTTCTCTCTTGGACACAGACACACACACACACATGGTCGCTCTACCCGCTTTTGAACAAAGCGTAGTGTGATCTATACTAATGAATAATGCACACTTGATCGGTTCATGTTACACGCTAGAAAATCATACAGAACAAACAATGCGATATGAAATCTGTGGCCAAGATATCAAAGGGGGAACAGAAAATAGCCAAGAAGCAAAAACATACCCTAAGGAAAATAGAGCCCAAGGACAAACCATGGCAGATGGACCAAGCTAGCCTGATTAATTGAGATGAATTCGATCTTGGAAAATGGGCACAGGGTCTTTTTTTGTGGCCCCACTCTCTCTGGGCTTAGAGTTGGTCACACTAGAACCATTGAACAGTAGTAGGAAAGGAGATGAAACTTAAGCTTGCAATGATGCTGTCAATCCGGATACTGATTAATTAGTACTTATTCTTATACTCTCGCGTCTTTCTCACTCAGGCTGTGGTCATCATGGGTGTCGTTCTGCAGGGTGCAAACTTGTATGGCTACGTCAAGTGTAAAGTTGGCAGCAGGAAGAATTTAACCAGTCTTGCTACTGGTTACCTCGGAAGTCATTTCTTACGCCAGGTAAACATTGTTTTGGTGCCCATCAAAAGTTAATCCAGCTGTGTTTTTTTAACTCTGGTTTGTTTAAAGCAGGTCATGTAACTTCAAGGTGACTTGCAATATCATTTTAACGTACGGTAGAGGGTATTTTTCCAGATATGTGGTCGCACAGTCACGGTTTCCACAAACCGCTTAAATCCTTGTTGTCTTTCTGTTTCATATAACAGAGATAGTGTGGTTGCAGACATGAAGAATGATAGCAGAATGTTAATTGTGAAATTAAACATGCCAAAAAGCAGCTAGTATTTTCTTACAGAAAAAACATTAAAATATGTTTGTGAACCAGATTTAATAAATTAAATGCTCAGAATGTGTAGAAACATGTAAAGAAAAAAGCCAGTTCTCGTTTTTGTTGTTTACACTGAAGCTGTAATTATGTTCTGTGACCTGACTTTCATCTTGGCTGCTTGCAGCAGGCATTATGACAGCACAACTCCTCTGTAATAATTTTTACATATGAGCAGCTATGTCATTTTCTTATTGATAACTGGAGAAGTTATAATTCAACTGTAATAAATAAGTTAGAGATGGGCTTTTGTAACGGGATTTCACTCTCCTATTATAAATAGCAATCCTCATTTTAAAGGATATCTGGGTCCTGCACAAACTAAACAAAGCAATCGCCAAATCCGTAAAAAAGACTGACAATGACAAAAGTAAATTAATTTAACTATGCAATGCAGGCATCTATACGTTCTCCTGTATTGAGAAAAGTGATAACGCACCCACAAATTTGATAATCCGTCCTTTAGTGATAAATACTAGACCGCTTCTGTGTGTTTTTTTTCTTAATGCTTTGTGTTTTTTTTTTTTTCTTTTACGCCCTGAGTGGTGCTGTTGGCAGAGGTTACTTTTCTGAGTAAGCTTTCCTGATTCCCAGCGATCTGGGCCTGGCAAATTCTCACTGTTCAAGGAAGTACAACTGTGTATTGTTAATGCAACGGAGATAGCTTAAAAATGGCAACATTTGGTAACTGTTTTTGCATCTGCATTGCTGATGATGCAAGCCTTAATGTTGGCTTACATTTGTACAAAATGGTGCTGTGGAAATGGTGTGGCATTGACAAGCATGGCACATTTTTTTCTCTCTTTTGGGAGCACCGCATACCCTTGAATTCGTTTGCAAAATACACTGGTTTCACAAGTTATGAGGAGAGCACATACAGGCCATTTCTAACCCCGGCAGTCTGTGCCACGTTGTGTATTCAGTAATTTTACTGCAGACAGTTGGCTGCTACTCTCTGATATACGGCACATTCCCTGCTGAATAACCAGCACTGCAACGGAGCAAGGAAGGGATGTGCAGACATTTTTCCCCAAATCACCTTTATTTTGAAACTGAATTAGCAGCAGTGAAGAAGGCTGGAATCCAAACACCTCTAATACCCCAAGAAGATAAGGCGGAGGCAGCATTGAGACACCAAAGAGAAGATTTTAAATGTGATCCTTGTAGCCAATGGAGGGCCTCTTAATTTTTTACAAACCAAGTGAGACACCCGTATTTTAAATACTGTGGACCTGGACAAAGGAACTTTGAGGAAGACCTAAATTCAGGAAGTTCGAGTAACAGAGAGGGGAGTTAAAGCAGGACTCCTACTGTACTTTACAATTGGCCTAAACCTTTCATGGAAAGGAGTACAAGCAGCCCTCATCTGGTGAAGATGATAAAAAATTTCTTTGGTTGCTGCTTAGATTTGGGTAGGAGTTTGAGTCCAAGGTCAGAAAGTATCCCAGTATTCTCTATAGGGCCGTCCCCAGTAATTAATTAATGTGATGATAGATATGAAGGGAAAAGCATGGAGGATTTCTTCTTGACCCTTAGATTTTATGAATTGTGACTTTGATGGTATCAAGACTATCCTCTTGAATGCTGTGTTGGTGCGTACGGGCTGAGGAAAGAACTGTGAGTCAACATGAATACATAATATGAAATATGAATGTAAAAGATGTTATGGAACAGTGACTATATATGCATGTGTTGCCGAAAAACAGGGCAAGGAAAGTTGAGCTCTGTGAAACCCCACTCAAAAGTAAATACCTATTGAGGGGAGAATAAAGCAACTTGGGTGTGATGGGACGGATTCATCTGGTAGTTCTGGAACCAAAGTAAGGCAGCTTTGAACGTCTATCAGCTTCCTAATCCAATTTCCCTTGACCATTTTGTGAAACTGAGCTTTTGGCAATATTTACTCCAGAGGCATTCATATACACATCTTCTGAACGTTTACTAAATAATTTTTTTCTTTCCTTCTTTCTTTTTTTTCCCTTCTTTTTTGTTTGTCGGTTCCTTTCTCATTTTTTCTTTCTCTTTACATAGCTTTCTTATTTGTTATTCTGTTATTTTTGTTTCAAAAACACGGTTTCTTCTTTATTTCCTGCAGGTGTGTTGCTTTTAGGGTCTTCTATGTTTCTTCTGTTTACTTTAGGAGACTTTGTTCCTGTTCACTATCATACCACAGCAAATGTAAACCTGTTTGCCTGCCTGATATGGAACGGTGATGTTTACTTTTAATCTAAGTACTTTGTTAATGCTGATTTTATTTTACAGACCTTTGCAAAAGAAAATCAATCGGAACCGTGAAGAACTGATGAAGAGACCCAAATGGGCGTTGGACTCAATTTGTATCTATGAATAACAGAAACAAATTTCGAACTATGCATTACAGCAAAGATATGTGTTCTTTGCTCCGGTGTTTTTCTAAATGCTCTAAAATTCCAGTGTGTTTGGTAGTGCAATGCTGCATTAGGTCAAATGCATCCCTGCAGTCCGAATTAGGAACGTAATCCTCCTTTCTTGTAGAGGGTTACATTAAGTCTAGAGACTTTAGTTTTGGGTGCTGAACTCTACAGCATTAAACCTTTGTTTATGAAGTAAAATTAATTGTGGGATCCTTTCATTCCATTCGTTAGAAATGAATGATGATAGAAACAGCAAGCAATCTCCCAGTATCTCCCCAATAATAACTCCTCTATACATGGTTGTGACATTTTTTTTTCCAGACTTTGTTTTATTAACCTCCTAATATTTTGATGATGATCAAAAGAGTTTCAAAAGTTTAGCACAGCTAATCGGTATGTTTTCAAATAGCTAAGTGAGCATGTGCTAAAGGAAAGAAAAAGGGCAGTGACAATGTATGTATGGGTTCTGCAACCTTTTCTACCATATGCTGTAAGGAGGCTTTTTTTCCACAATGTTCATAATGGTATTGTGCTATGCCTTTGAGTTTTCAACATGCTCGATTCCTCATGCAAAAATGTTCACTGTTGTTATCTGAAAGCCAGTTATCTCCGTTAAAGATCTATGTGGTGGACTGAAGGAGAAAAGAAAGGACTGCTAATACAAACCTCGAATTCGACACATGAACAACATTGTGGTTGGATGATCGGGTAGGAACCAGTACAGTCCAGGGATGGTATTTCTATAGCTATACAGAATCCAGGATAGGCATGTCCATAATGCAAGTGTGCCCCGATCACATGTGTTTCATACTAAGAGATGATGACTCTGTGACCTTGGTGTGCTCCTCTTGTCCGTTGTTGCAACATTTCCCCAGCTTTGGGTGCAGGTGTCCAGTTCCGAATGTTCTGATTATGTAGTTGCGAGGCCAGCCGTTGCTAAATTGTACATTCTACAAATACTGGTCTTCACTTTTCTTTGCCCCTTGAAAGAGTTACTGTAGCTTCTAAATTGCTCACAGAAATGTAACTTACTGTGAACACAAACAACAACATTTTTTGCTCCGATTTGAAAACCTGTTATATTGACATCAGAGTTCTAAAACAGTTAGTAATATTTTCTCATCCTAAGACTATAAATCTGTTAGTTTTAGTTTGTGGCTCAGTCGTTTCTAGGGATTCAGTATGCTGCTGTTTCTCTAGAATCCCTACCTATTTTTTCACTTGTACCATGCTTAATGTGTTCTTGCACATTTGTTGTGAGAATAGTTTCTAAACTACGTAATTATTCTTGCACTTCCAAGTTGTTTTCCTCTCTTCTGCATCCAAACTAGCTAATAATAAAGGAGACTACAGCCTGGAAAGTTGCCACCGGTAGTGACAGCAGCACTTTTGATCAGGTTGGCAGCTATAACAAAAGATGCTAACTTGCGTTTGTTTTACAATTTAATGTGCTCCTGAACGGTCTATAAGATAAAGAGCTAATAGGTAAACTTTAAAATGATCAATATATAGATGTATTTAATATATAATAAGGAAATCCTTATAACACCAGAGTACCGGGTTACTAAATATATTAAAGAAAGGATACTGTGGTTCATGAGTAAAATAAAGCAAAAAGCACAACTAATTTGTGAAATGAGTAGATTTAACAGAAATGTTAAAACTTTAAAAATCTCTTTCTTAATGGGATAAGTCGATGATAGTTTAATTTGATTTGTTGCCTTCTTCAGGACTAGGTTTATTTAACTAACAGTCTTGGAAAATTAACAAATGTAGAAATACTGGTAGAAATACTGGTATAACTAATATTTTTAAGTACTGCAAAAGTGCTTTGCTGTTATTCACCTTAAAAAGAAAAATTGAGTTTTTTTAATGAATAATTACTGATTTTTAACAATTTACTTTCTTGTAACACTCAGATTTTATTGATTCTCAAACTTGCAACCTTAAATATTTAAAATGCATAAATTATTTAGCTTCGCAACTGAGTAGTAGTGGTACTTATGTCTCTGGAAGCAACCCATAACGAATATAGTTCTCTTCACAAGCAGTAGTCTTTTCTTTTACAATTTAGAGATGTATTCAAGATGTCTGCTCTTTGCGAAGCACTGCCATCGAAGATACTAGAACTGATTACATTGTTTACTTTGTGAAAGGTGTCCTTTGTCATTTACAAGGCCATTACTTCAGCTCTACCTCATAAACCAGATCAGGAGAGCGGTGTGGCAAAGTGAGTCACACTTACTAACTCTTGCTCCCCACCATCGACATTTCAGGGAATAATATCATTAAGGACATCCGCTAATGCATCATGTTCCAGAGTCCTTTAAACTAAGGACTCTTCCTGGGACCAGACAACACAACTTTATTACAAGAGAATGCTTGATTTAAGAGCTATCAGATTGGAGAAAAACAGTACTAATTCTGTGTTCGTTGGCACAGCTTCTGCTGCTGAGCCTTCCTTACTTTTGTTCAAATCAGACTACTGGTGGTTCTACAACAAGCTGGAGAGGGTGTTTATTAAACCACTAGTGATTTATGCTTACCAGGGGCTTGAAGCTAGATCGCCATATTTAGTGACTGGTAGCACTTGCTTCAGAAAGTCATAGTCTATGCCTACTATTAATGGGGGGAAAAGTCATGTCTTTATTAAAACTGATATGCTATTCAAAGCTTTTGGTATAGTGATGTATTTTATAACTTGGGCATAGTATATTTCAAGTATGCAATGGTGATGGAATGGGGCACCAAAATTCAGCTATATTTTTACCTTAAATGACCGGTCTGAAGGCATAAATAGGCATTGTTCTCAGTGACTGAATTGATGTTGTTCCTAAGGTTTCTTTGTAAATCTGCATTAAACTAGTCATGGCTTATGTTGGATATGCTCATTGGCGCAAGGCAATGTGCACACCAGGTCAGTTGCCCGGAGTTATCCATCATTATATTTCAGTGTAATCCCAAGCAAATATCAGTCCATAACATACATGCCTTTACCTCCCAGGCATTACAATGCGCTGACCTTTCCAACACCTTGTAATACCACGTTGCCTTTACCAGGCAATTCCGTGGTATTGACCAATATCTGTGTGTGTGTGTGAGAAACATTCCCAGATTTCCCCTTTAAAACAATATATACTTATATTTCGAGCCACCTATCCCCCAATCCCCTCCATTGAATATATATGTTTAATTTATAGGGAAACTCCTTTTTTATTCAAAATAAATGCATATTTTTTTAATATATATTTTTCTTCCCTGCTACACTTTTTCATTTACCCAATACTACTCCATACCCTTACTCATCCCTGAACCCTACTGACCCCTTATTACCCCATACCCCTATTACACTGAACCCTTACCCAGTCCATAAACCTGAAATGCCCTCCCCCTTTTTAAAATGACATAATAATTGTGTCATTAAAACAACATGCCTGTGTGTTCAGTACCAAAGAAGGCCTGCTTGGTACGTACCTGAATAATACCTTCTTGATAAAGTCCTGCAGGGAAAAGAGTGCAGGGTAAAGTCTGTATACCTTCCCAAGCTATTCCTCATTTCTCTTACGGTCTCTAATCAACTTTGGAGTGTTTACCATATTCCTAGGGCGATGCAAAGTAGATTTTGTTATGTGAGCACTTTATTTAATTTTTCTAGGTTATTGGCCTAGTAGGCGCTTGTAAATTTTCCTGCTTTGCCTATGTACTTGCATAGTCTAATCACACAAGATTTAGCTGATAGTCAGTAGCTCACAAGCATTTTGTGTGTGAATTCTCTCCTTTATCTTTTTCTTGGGAATGACCCGGGAAACGTCTAATTCGTGCAACATTAAAGCGTTTTGTATGTACCTTGGTTGCTTTTCCTGGCATGTGACTGAGCATAATTTAGACTTGCATACCAAATGTTTGCCAGTCTGTTTTTACTGAAAGCCCGCCACACAGAAATACTGGGTATGGAGAGTGTTTTTTGCAGTTTGGTGAGAATGTGCTCCCCTTAATATTTTTTCTAACTCCTGTGCATGCCCCTTTTGTCCCCCCCCTTTTCATATCTAGTTTCCTCTTCTGCGTGTGTATTGGATTTCTATCCCTACCCTCGATGTCCAATATATATTCTGCCTTTTTTTAAAATAATTTTCTAGCCCGCTTCACTGCCAATGTGTTGTATAATTTATTCTCTTCCTCTTTTATTACATCTATCAATTCAAATTTCCCAGTGTGCTATGTTTGCTTATTTGCTGGAGTCCTTTATTTGTTCCTGCCTAAATGTCTTGTTCCACGCACTGCTAAATTTCCTACACCTCTGATTGGCCAGCCCATTCTGTGTTTTAATGCCAGCAAGTCTTCCTCACCCCAAAATGCCAAGGAAGATAATGTGAAGTCCTTCAGTGCTGGGTCCATGCCATTATTTCATTACAATCAACTAGGTAAATGATCCCTATTTAGATTGTATGTGCATGTGTTACCTTTGAATATCCTGAAAAGCTGGCCTTCATGGACCAGTGGACGACATGCAGTACATAGACAATGGTCCGTAAATGCTATGAAGGCGTTAAAAAAACATGATTTAAAAAAAATACCAACACTTAGTGGATAACAAATATCACCAGAAGGTTTGTAATTACTTCATTATTCTACTATGCACATTATCTGTTAATTATTTTGTATATTGCGTATAAAGAAAAAACCAGGAATTCCAAATGGTTGGAATCCTTAGTTCACAGGGCTATTTGAGCAATAATAAATGCAAACATGTATTGTAAAACTATGTTTGGCTTGCAGATTCTCCTGCAATAACTTGTGAGTTGGTTGTTCTGCTCTAGAGCTGATAATACTGTATTGTATATTTGTCTTGTAAAGACTGTTTTTGGCTGTCTTTAATTTAAACTTCAGTTGTCCGCAAGTGCCAAGTGAATCTGCACAAACTTCCCATTGTAACATATCAAGAAGTGAAACTCCATCCAGACAATGCCCTATCACCAGTCTGAATGCATATATAATTTATAATGCACTCCCAGACTGACTCCAAATTCAGGATATTTTAATTCATGAGCGGTTCACTGACCATGAAGTGAAATAACTTTGTCTAGTTATGGAAGTCCACAGTGACTTGTCATTTTCAGTTTTTTGTACAAGATTCATGATACTTAAATGTATTGTGTGTTGTGGTCCTCGGAAACAATACTTGTGTCTTGCTATAATATGCATCAGTAAAAAGCATAAGGCAGATGAGTACCCTCCATACTTGTTCATTTAAAGGTTTTCACGCAATATGTTAGTCTAAAACTGTTCAGTGTTGTGGCTGAGTTCATATGCATATAGCAAATGTAAGTGAATGCTTTTAGAAAGGTGTCAAATACAAGGAAATCTTTTCCTCAGAAAAATGATGGAACACGTTTTAGTGGTGGTTTGGGGTGTTACATTGTATGTATTTTGTATTTAAAAAAAACTGACCTAGACTTGCACAGTGATTTGAACTAATCAGACCAATTTTTGAATATATTGATTGTGCTGGATTCTGGCCACATTATTGACAAACTGTCGAACACAATAATAGTTTGAAAAATGAGTATACTTATGATAAATGATCTGCTCAGTTGATTGGAGAGTTCTAGGGAATTGATTGGTGTGATAAAGGATTTTATCGGGAATCAGAGCGCAGTTTAGTGTAAACAATGCTGTATATTTTTCAGTTTTCCTTCATGCTTTTGATCCTTCTATGTAAATAAATATTTAATTGTTTTTTGTAAATGAGTGGAAATATTGTTTATTCTTCGTATTAAACAGTGCCATATCCACGCTATTGCATATGTTCAGTTTGTTAATTAAGCACATTGCAGATTCCTCTCCTTGTGATCCCTGGCAGCAGATCTGTTTTGCCCCGGATATGATGTTGGGACCTCCGTGTGCTGACGTCTGTTCCTTTCTTTCTGCGCCTTTTAATGTGGATCCAGAGCTTCTCGAATCCTGCTACCCTGACCGAATATTGTTCCTCAAATTTCTAGTGTGCAGACATATCTCTCCCCAATACTACAGGATTTAAGCCATGTTGAGGTTGTCATTGGCAGATGTTGATGACAAACATCCAGTTCATCTGTCTGTGGTGTCTTGGATCTAAACACGACTGCATTGTGTGAGTGTAGCAAGAAAATGAATCCCAAGGCTATCTGAGATCACAAAGCAAAACTCGCTGATGTGCTAATAGGCATCTAGGCAAAGCAAGGCTATTCCCCCCCCCCCCCTCTATGATCCAGACTTCATATTTAAGCACCCCACGCCAGAGTGGTACAAGCATCTATGAGTCTCCTGAAGCCCAATGCTTTTCTCACTACTTTGCCTGAAAAGGAATCTAAGCAAACAGAATTGTTTGTTAAACATGAATTCTCCTCTACCAGCCTTGCCCTCCGGTCCATGAACACGTCCGGTCTCCTGGGAAGATATTTGGTCACTCTATGGCACACAGTGGTGGACATCTTTCCAGCTGTCCCAGATGACATCCAGCAATGACTAATTAGAAATTGGCCAGGGCGCTGCAAAATGCTTGGCTAGGACGCTGCAAAATGCTCCCTCCATTCAGGCTTGGATATGACTAGGCTGTCCGGTTTTAGGTTTAAACCTATAATAACTGATAAAACCCCACTGATGGAGAAACAGCCCTCACCAGTGAAAACATATAAACACTGAAAAAACACCTGCACAACCACAAACTAAATGCCATTCAAAGAAAGGAAAGATAGAGTGAAAGAGTCATTTTTTTCTTCCCGAAGGGGCCAATATAATGTAACTTTGTTATTCAAGCTAGTAGTAAGAAAGTATGGGCTAACATTATTCAGCTTGAGTTTTGTTGTTTAGGGGTGCCACTAAAATATTGTTTCTTCTTCCTTTTGTTTTTTCAGTTTTGTGGTCTTTGGTCTAAAGATGCAGGGTTTAGAAGCATGTTTTAGGTCTTGATTAATTATTTTATAAACTGTAGAGGATCAGGAAACATCAAAATCATATTGGATATTTTGGCTGTGTTTGATTCTTTCACTGATAGGTAAAATAACTGGTTTCATAAGAATCTTTCCAAATATGTGTCATCACATTTACCCGCAGAGAATAGGTAAAAACCCTTAATACATCAGCCCCAAATTTTTAGTGAGTCAGTATTGATAGTAAGTGAATTGCCAA
This sequence comes from Triturus cristatus, assembly GCF_964204655.1. Taxonomy (NCBI): domain Eukaryota; kingdom Metazoa; phylum Chordata; class Amphibia; order Caudata; family Salamandridae; genus Triturus; species Triturus cristatus. Next base: position 480,888,203 of record NC_140590.1, on the reverse strand, counting down.
CACCTCAGGCTTTAAACATTCAATGCAAGGTATAGTGACAAGAATATGTGAAAAGAGTGCTATCACCAAGCATCTGGGATAGTGGTAAAACATGACACCAGCCTTTTGGAAAACACGGAACGCAATGTCACTTGGAATGCACTGCATAAAAGGTTATTTCAAGTTCAACAAAGATTAGAGTCTGAAAACACCTGTGTCTGCCAAGTGTTCAGCGTAATTAGTGTAGATGTGAAACATCTTCTTGAGAGTAGGCTAGGCGACACCTTTAGTGACTTTGGCCCTGCAACATGTTCCATGTTAGAGTGCTTGCCACTTGGTAAGCAAAGCAATGGTGAAGAGCAATTCAGGAACTTTTATTTTATAATGTATGAGAAATGGCTTACAGTGAAGCATAGAAATGTCCCTCACCACCAATGGCAAGTGAAGTCAATGAAACCTCACTATGGTACTCTGTTCTAGATCCCTTCCGTAAAGGGGAATTTCTTCCATAGTTTCAAAAGTGCTGCTTCATTTTTGACAGCTTCAATATCTCTGAGTGCACAAGCGCCCAGATCAGCGCAAAAGTTGCAGAACCTGCCCTGAGAATCGCAATCTTCAAATGAACGAGTCTTGGCATGGAAAACTATGTCAGTAGACAGAGTTAACATATTGTGTACCGGCTGGTTGAGGGTTGCACATCTCAAGTGCCAATGTTGAGAGGGCCTTTTCACAGACGTTTACATGGGAAGGAAAGAGAGAGCACACTTGACCAAAGACTCACTGAAGAAGTATTGTATGGTGTACTACAATAAGTTTAATTTGCAAAAATCTATTTGGACATCATATACACTATACTTACACTGTCTATATACCTACGCTATCCTTACAGAAAGCAAGCAATAAAAGTAAAATATTCCATAAACACCGGAAAAACACTGCTTCTGCAGTTTTTAATGGCACGAAAATGTGTAACCACTGATAACTACTGTTTTTTAAAAGTATTGAAATCACTTAAAAACACTGAAAAAACCCCACCAGAATTGACCAAAAATAGAAACTGAAAACAGGAAAGCCTAGATATGACTAACTGCGGGGGGTAGGGCGGTTGGGACCAGCATGGTGCTGAGGCACCACGTCTGGATTTGCTCCTTGGGCTTTTCATCAGACGTCCAATAGTCTCCTATAGACATTCCCTTCGGCTCTAGGCTGTTAGGAGCGAAGGAAAATTCATACCTGGAAATATTTAAAGAGACCAACGCCATTGATCGATCTCTGGGCATAGTTTCACTTTTTCGACAGACCCCACAGCAACCATTCCTCTTTCGAATTTTTGCCCAGGATCTCAGCAAAGCCAGCGTCAATATGCCCCTCAACAGCAAAAGGTTCCCAGTTGGTTTGGGCTAAAGGCCAGGGATCCAGCTGGCAGCGTCCAATCTCCCAGGGGCAACATCCTACCTAACCCTTAGCCCTCCCTCCTGCAAATACACTTTAGACCAGCCTTGGTGGTGCTCCAGATTGTGGAGCATGGTTACTCCTTACCCTTCCTGTCTCAACCACCAGTTATGCCTCTCTCACTGAAGCACCTCCCAGAGAATTTCTTGTCCATTCTCTGTGGAGATGTTCAAGCTCTCTTGAGCAAGGGACCAATAGAGAGGTTGCCTGCATCAGAGGTTGGGACTTATTTTTATTCCCGTTATTTCCTGGTGCTTTCGCCCTATCCTCAAACTCTTCCTTCAGAATGATAAGTTTAAAATGCTCACCCTGGCCCAAGTCCTGTCTGCCCTAGATCCAGTAGACTGGATGTTGGCATTCGATTTGCAGGACCCCTATTTCCACATCCCTGTCTTGCAGTCCCATAAATGCTACCTGTGAGTTCAGGTGGTCCACAAGCACTTTTAGTTCACTGTGCCCACCTTTGGCCTTACAAGTGCTCCTAGGTAATTCACAAAGGAGATGGTTGAGGTTAGGAATACCAACCTTCATGTTCCTGGATGACTGGCTACTGAAAGTGATCTCTCCTCAAGCAGTCGCAAACCACCTCCCGACAACTTGCTGACATTGTTTTTGCAGCAGACATTGGTTCCCTTTATTAGAGTCATCCTGAACCCAGCGCTATTCTGAGCCTTTCATCTGCCTGAACGAGACCAGAACATTTGGGCTGATGTTTCAACCCTTGACCTGGGTCTCAGTGAGAGCGGCTCTTATGCTTCTAAATCTCTTGGCCTCTTGCATGCTGTTTGTGGATCACCAGGTGGTACATGAAGTCGCTGCAGTGGTATCTAAATTCTCAGTGGGCTCAGTACCAAGGGGACCTGTCAGAGTTCATCCAAGTGGCAAAGGAGGCTGAACGATGTGCAGTGGTGGCTGCCCTACTGCTGTTAAACCAGCAGCAGAACCGTCTTTCTATCTCAACCAGAGTTAACAGTCGTGATGGATGCTTTGTTGCTGGGTTTGGAAGGACACCCAGGAGAGATGGAGATCAAAAGACTCTGGTCTGTAGTGGAGGCTCACCTCCACATCAATTGTTTGGAGTTGAGAGTGATTTGCTTAGTACTGAAGTTATTCTTCCCGGCCATCAAGGTGGAATGGGTACAGGGTCACAGACAATTTGACCACCATGTGATATTGCAACATACAGGATCTCATGGAGTCTAGGGTCGTGTACCAGGAGGTTCTACATCTCTGGGAGTGAATGAATGTTCAGGGCATATCCCTGATCACCCAGCACCTGGCAAATCTTTAAATACCAGGGTGGCCAAATTCAGGTGACTTTGCTTAGGGCATACTGAATGGCAGCTACAATTGTGGGTTGTTCAGGGCACCTTCCAGCACTGTGTAGAAAACTAGCTCAATCTATTCGCCACCGCAGAGGACACACAATGTCAATGATTTTGCACGTTGGAGTTCCCAAGGCAGTTCTCACTTAGAGATGCTTTCAGTCTGTTATGGGAATTGGAGTCCTGAACACCTTTCTACCCCAGCCTCACCAAACCAGAGCTGAAAAAGATCAAGAAAGAAAGGCCCAAGTCATCCTGGCGGCTCAGGACTGGACGATGAGTGTGTGGGACCTTGTATTTCTGGGCATAAGTACATGTCCTCCGATCTGGCTGCCCCTTCGGGATAATCTCCTGTCTCAGCAGCAAGGTCTGGTCCTGCACAATCTCCACTTCCATGCATGAAGATTGAGCAGTGACAATTGATGGCTTTTGATCTTTTTCCAAAGTGGTTGCTGTTATCTTGCCAACCAGGCGCCCATCCACCAAGAGTGTATACACAGGAGGCTGGAAGAAGTTTGTTGTTTGGTGTTCTTCCAAAAAATCAAACCGTCAAATGCAAAGTTATCTGATGTTCAGTCTTTCTTTAGCCCTGTAGTGCCTTGGTGTGTCAGCAGTTAAAGGTTACCTTTCTGCCTTTTTGGCCTTCTTACAGTTGCCGGACCAGCCATCCCTTTTCATATCACCAGTTGTGATGCAGCTTTTGAAAGGGTCTCATCCATTGTTTCCACTAACACGATTTATCAATCCGCTGTGGTACATTAATTTGGTCCTCGCCTACAAGACGTGCACTTCAAGCCCATGCACAGCTGGCCTCTTCATCTGCAAGCTGTCAAGATGTCATTTCTCATTGCCATAACATCTTTGAGGCGAGTTGGAGAACTGCAGGCGGTGTCTGTGGTACAGTCATTCACTTTCAATCGATCAACTTGCTAACCTTCTATGCAGTGTTCCATCCCTCCAAGAACGAAGAACTCCTCCACTCTCTGGAACCCAAGAGGGCCCTGGGTTGTTACATTCTCCGAACCAAATATTACCGACAGGAGGACCAACTTTTCGTCTGTTTCTCTGAAGTGAAAAAGGGTAAAGCGGTGCAAAAGAGAACCATCTGCTGATGGATTGTATTATGCATATGATATGGGCTAGCTAAAGAGCAACCCCCAGAAGAAAAGCTCACTAGTTTTCACCAGAGCGAAGGCTGCTTTTACTCCACTAGAGCACAGTGTGCCAGCTCTGGACATTTGCCAGGCAGCTATGTGGGCATCCCTCCACATGTTCATGAAGCAATATTGCCTTGATAGCCAGATCCGGTGGGATGGACACTTTGCCCAATCTGTCCTGTAGGATTTTCTTGCCTGAGCTATTCCACAAACCCTCCACCATGGAGATACTTCTTTAGAATCTGTTCACACGATGAGGAATATGCGGTTAGAAGTCTCTCAATGGAGCAAGTTACTTACCTTCGGTAACGTCTTTTCTAGTAGAGACAATCTTACTGGAGGCCCCCCACCCTCCTACACTTATCGTTCTGTGAAATGGTCTCATTCAGCCCATTAATAGGATCCCAAATCTTTAAGTCTGCACACTACCATATTCAGATTTTAATGGGTCCATGTGTGACGCCGAGGATAGAGATCAGAAATGAACTGTCTCCCGGTGGAGGTGGTGCATACATGGGGGCCTGAAGCCGTATCCAGGGCTGAATGGATCCGACGCACAAGGGAATTGCCAACAAAAATTTTACGAATCCAGTGTGATGCTTGGGGAAATTTAGGAAGTAAGGAATCTGCAATTAAATAGTTACCAGAAAAGGCGCTACTGAAGGTAAGTAATTTGCTCTTATTTCCACTTGAGGTACTTGCATAGTTTGAGGGTAAAATTGAGACACTTCTTTACCACTTTAATTTGTTTGCCTTAAAGATTAGGACATACAGAATGCTTAATTACAGACTCGAGTAATTTGATCTAGGGACTGTTTCTTTAACTACTGAGGGAGGCCCTTAGTTGGATTGACATACGTGCGATTTTAATTTGTCCAAGTTTATATGGCAATAAAAGCAGTTTATGTATTAACAGTGATATTGTAAATTTTGAAAGAATACTGTGAGTTCCATGGATTCGGTCCATTAGAGAGTGGCTGGTTGTGACGCGGTGGGGGTAGGGAGGAAGGGTATGGAGAGGGCTGACATTGGTTTTCACTTTATGGAACACCTCTAGGTTGATCATTTTAGGCATGCTAGAATTCTGCCCGTCAGAACAAAGGTAAGTCTGAACTGCTAGCCGAGTGTCATCGACAACATTTGAAAGTCAAAATCATTGTCACCTTCACAAGTATATGCATGTTTGTGTTGAAAGCTTGCGGGAATAATGATGAGCTCTGAGGTATTCTGCCAGATAATTATTTGCACAGTAGAGCAAGGATCTGCTCCAAGCAACTGAGTAGCAGTAGAGGAATTCATTCAGTAAAGCAATGACCGAGATGTAGTGAGTGACTCAAACTCCCAAACATCCAAAGGAGAATAGTGTTTTTGTCTTCTTTCCAAGTTCAGCTTGTTCTTGTTCCATTCATCTAGGATTCGAGGTTGGTTCAATGCATTGAATAGAACTGAATGAAGCAGACATAACAGATTGTGAAAAACAATGCCATGTAAGCAAGTTAACTGACGATACTCCAATACGACTATCAGTCAAAGCATACCAACTGGTAGTGGTAAGGGAAGGGACCATTAACTATAGTCAGTCGACTATTTGAGTTTACTAGCATTGTATGGAACAGCAGCAAATCAGTAACCCCTGCTAAAGTGCATAAAACTGAGTGGTTGGCCTCATTAATAGTATCTGCAAACACAGTAAGATAATGTTAATGGACACATATGCAGAAGTAAGGTGCAGCTAACGGTCAGAACTAGAAAATGACACTAAGGGCAAAGAAAAAAACACGAAGTGATTGGGTTGACAGTTTTACTAGCTCTTTAATGGTCCAACTCTAGAGGCTGGAATTTGAATTAATGCCATAGGATCAAGGGCGAAAGGAGTTTGGCTTTATTCAGCATCAGCATTTACAGGTGGTGACCCCTTGCCCAACCAGACAATAACTAACACAGGAGAACACAGGTTCCAAACATAATAAAGCTACAGCATGATTGTTAGTGGTGGGTAAACTTCTGTTGCCAATCCAGCCTTAACAAAAGATGTGTTCTTGTCTGGAAATGTATACCCATAATTGAGTTTATCATTGAAAAGCCTTTGGCCAAACTTGATGACTTGAAAAATGTACAGGTTATGTAGTAAGTACTTGGTGCACAAAAATTCTGTCACACAGCTTTTGAGCTCAGTCTCTTTCAGTCCCCTCTTCATGGTCCTTGCAATCTTGTTGTCTTGTATAACATGCATTGGCAAAGACCATTGTCAGCCGTGTTTTTTTAATAGAGGTGTTTCGTGATTGATCTGTTAATTTGTTTCTGTGAACGAATTGGTAAGATGCTTCTTGTAGAAGACTGCAATGTTAGTTTCAGAAAATTGTCTCCACTCTTGCAGTGGATGCTCACTCACCTCTGCTGTCTCCTATTAATCCATTCATGCATTAAAGTACTAATCAATCCACGCTCATCCACTCATTACCCACCCCATTCAGTGATGCACCTTTTCATATAATCCTTCACGAGCACATAAACCATCAGTTAAATTATTAATCACAAGAAAATAGCCTTAGCTGTTTCCTTTGCCAGTGTAGTGTTTTCTTCTTCAAGCTGTAGCTACGTAACGTAAAGCATGAAAAGGTCCACAAAATCAGCAAGAAGAAAAAAAAAAACTTTTACTGTTTAAAGATAAAATGTTTCTCATTATAGCATTCTTACTATATGCCAAACAACTGTTCTCGTAAACCACTAATGTGAACATGCTTACGGATAACAATTCAGTGTTAATCGCAACCAACCCTCCCAGTACAAACAGCAGTAATCTGTATTCTCTTCCTGGTGTGTGTTCACTGTGGACTAAATACAGTCTTTGGCGTAGACCCTAATCAACACAGGTTCTAGCAGAGGCCGCCCCCGGAAGTGAGCCTCTTGGGCCTGTGCCATAACAGCCGGGAACCCGTAAAGGCGGGTTTGTACCGCCTCCGCGTGCCCAACAACAAGGGGGCTTTGGAGTCTCCCCCTGGTCAAGAGAGTGCGCCAAAGGTGGCATGCAAATACCTGGCCGATAGTTGGACAGGTGATGTTTTGAACCCCTCCAATGTAGAGGGGGGGTGGGGGGGGGGGGAGAGACACCCCTGCATGCCAGTCGGGGCAATTGGGGGTTGGGGATTATTAGCGCACCGTCGTTCTGAATAGTGTATGCCTTCTTGTACCTACAAGTTCTGGAACCCTGAAGCGGCGTGCACACTGGCACCTTTGGCGTCCTGGCGGAAGCTGCCGTACAGAAGCTGAGAACACGGCAATCCGACCAGAGGAGGCGAGTGCCTCTGTAAACATCCTCTATGAATAAGATGCTGATCCACCCTCAAAGTATTATCAGTGAGAACTCCCGCCCACCTGAGAAGGCACCGTCTAGTGCCTACATCATGCCAATTTGTTCATCCCTGTTTATTATATATATGCTCAAGCAATCCGTCGCAGAACTCCACTTCACAGGCGCTGCACAAGAGACGGTACGGACCCAGATTTTCGTGCTAATTATTTTATTTCATTTCAAACCAGCACTGTCGCCATGACGCGTTTCGGCTTCAAAGAAGCCTTGATCACATGACGCCCAGAGGAGTGACCATGAAATTTAAAGTGCCAGTGCAACAATCATGTGATTATGGGTACATAGACATCGACAAAATACTTTGAAGTTTAACAAATGTGCAAATTGCTCTTTTTTTCTTCGTGCAAAGTTGCATATAATGACAAAAATGCCTCCGGAATCAAAATTATTGGCCTGTAGACATCTACAATAAAAGTTGACTAGTGCAAATACTGTTTAGAACATGTGCAAAATGCTGCTCTTATTTGTGCAAATTCGCATTTGGTTAAAATATCTGTCTATTGACTTCATAAACACGTTAAAAACCAAAACTTCAGAAGCCAAGACAATTGTATATTACTATCCTGAATATACATTGCATATAAGCAAATAACTATAAATTATGTGCAAAGTTGCAAGGATTTAAAACAGTGTCAATTAAAAAACACGTTAAAATCAATCCTTTGTCATAGCTTAAAAATAAGTTTGAAACCCCATTGTTCAATTAAACAATCATAGAATGCTCGTAATGACTTAAACGCAGATTAACATTCAATATTAACAACAATCATATACATTTATATAGTGTTGTGTCATCGTAATTGACAAAAAATGTTAATCTTTAAGGACGCCCTAGTGAGATGGACATCTCAAGTTAGAGAGGATACCAAAAATTAATATTGCTGTCATACAGCCCGAGTGGGCTATCTTGTTGTATCCCACTTGACCAATCGCCATGTGTTAAATATGCCATCCACCTAGGCGTCACTTCCCATGCATTCTACATATGGTATCCCCATATACTATATAATGATATTAAATAGAATATGTATCTTTTGTGTGTTTCAAAGCTTACAGTATGCAATTTAGCCACTCAATAGATAAATCATTTTCGAAGGAACCCATAATTTCAAAATTTCAAAATAAGTGCAAATGTGCAAAACTCTATTAATACAATTTTTAAAAGGCTATATGTTGACTCACTCGTTACATATAAAAAAAGGCATAGAGTTAAAATTTAGATAGTAGAGGAGGTGGTTGAAACTCATCTCAAAGTTGTTGTTTTAAATCAATAATCAATTATTACAGAAAGCATATATAGTCCCTTTATAGACAAGTGTAGAGATCTTCACTGGAATTAAGCCCATTGGGCACTTTGGAATCCAACTCCAGGATATACTTAGTCTCTAATTTTCTAAGAATTGCCTCTCGATTACCACCTCGTCTGAGTGGGAGTACCGTATCAATCACGTAGTAGCTGAGGTGGTCAAGACAGTTATTGTGGCATTCTTTGAAATGACGAGTGACAGGGTACGCCGCGTCACTGTTATTGATTGCCCTTATGTGCTGGAGTATCCGTTTGTGAACCTGCAACTTGGTACTCCCCACGTATTGCAGGCCACTTGAACACTCCAGCACATAAACGGCGTATTCTGTCTTGCAGGTTAATCTTTTCAGAATGGGGGTAGGAGTTGCATTGAATGGACTAATGAACGTAGTTTTATTTTTGCCATATTTGCAAGCTTTGCATATAGCACACTTGCGAAAACCTTTAATGTCCTGCAGCCATGTTCTAGAAGCTATTATTTCAGGGCTACTTTTGACCAACATGTCGCTCATTGAGCGTGCCTTGCTAAATGTGATAGCAGGTTTTTTAGGGCAAGATTCCCCTATGACTGGGTCATTGCGTACCACTACCCAGTTCTTGTTGATTAGTTTACGTACGGCCAAATGTTGCCTGTTGTAAGTTAAAATCAACCTGGGTGGATCATTGTTAGTAGTAAAGTTGTCACTAGGTTGGATGGACTTTTTAGGCGCAAGGGCTTCTGTTCTTGAAATATTCATAGTCTTATTCATTGCCTTCTCTAGAACGTTCCTAGAATATCCCCTGATCAAGAATCTTTTCATACTCTCAGCTTGTGCCAGTAGACACTCAGACTCAACACTACAGATTCTTCTGATTCGCAGCATTTCCCCATAGGGAATGCTGCGAATCAAGTGCTCAGGGTGGTGGCTAGAAGCTTGGAGTATTGTATTGCCCGCTGTTGGCTTGCGGTGTAGGGCAGTTTCCAAATTGCCATGTTTGGTATAAACCTCTACATCCAGGAAGTTGACTCTTTCCTTGCTCACATGTGCAACAAAATGTAAATTAAGTTAATTGTCATTGATGTTGTTTATAAAAGTCAAGGCATCTTGTGCATTGCCTTTCCACACAAGGAATAAGTCATCTATGTAAATGTAAATGTCAAGGTACTTATAGAGCGCACTGTCACCAGACGGCCACCTTGCGGTGTCGCCTTTGCGGTTTCCTGGCGCTGATACTCATACTGCTGTGGAACCCCTCCTGGCTTTCCCTGTGAAGTGTCCACTCCTGGGCGCCCCCAGGGTGAAGCCAGGCATCCTTAGCGCTGTTGGGGCCGGTGTGGAGGCTAAGCAAGCTATTGCCCAGAGTTGCAGCGTGGGGCCCGTGATTAGAATAGGCACCGAGGCGAGAATAGACAGGTCCGAGGAAATTGAGCCCGAACCCCGCCGAGGCGGGAATCGAACCCTGGTCCCTGGCCAGAACTCTGCTTCAGGGTCTGCCGCTCTAACCATTGAGCCACACAGCGATACCATCTAATTACATTGTTGGCCATCACATTCGCAAATTTGTTATTGAGGACTTGCTCCTCCCAAAGGCCCATATGCAGGCAGGCATAGCTTGGGGAGAAGCAAGCCCCCATCGCAACACCTCTCATCTGTTGATAGAGCTGATTGTTGAATAAAAAGAAGTTATTGGTTAGGCAAAATAAAATCATATTCAACAACATCCTATTGTGGTTCAACATGCATAATGGTCTTTTGCTCAAGAAATAGTCCACTGCTTTGATGCCATCACGATGATGGATGCTGGTGTACAGCGTGCTAACATCTAAGGTGATAAGAAGATAGTCATCCTGCCACACAATGTCATGGACCTTTCGTAAGAAGTCACTGGTATCTTGTATGTATGATGCCAAGTTTTTAACATGATCTTGCAGAAAAAAATCCACATATCTGGACGTATTCTCTAGGATGCTGTTGCGGGCTGAAATTATCGGCCGCCCAGGAGACTTGTTGGCATCCTTGTGTATTTTAGGGATGAAGTAAATGACCGGCATCACTGGATAGTCATTTTTTAAAAACTTGAATTCATCCCCACTGAGTAAACCAGCGCTTTTCCAACCTAGCAGTTTGATATAAAAGTCACTCCAAGCCTGCTAGACTGTTTTTATATCACTGATTTTGTAACAGTCTCTGTCTTTTAGTTGACAATGGGCTTCCTCCAAGTACATCTCACATGGCCATAAGACCACGTTGCCGCCTTTGTCGGCCTGTCTGACAATTATGTTTTCTTTGGATTGTAGTTTGCGTACCAGTTGACCATAACAGTTATTGCCCCTTGATATTGTACGCCTTGATTTCAGCGTGGAGATATACAATTTTTTCAACTGATTAGTCATTAATTCATTGAAGACATCCAAGTTGTCATATAACCTAATTGGATTAAAGGTCGATTTAGCCTTGAAGTGTGTTAAACCCGCAACGTCAGCGGTTGCTGTCATGGGATTGCCACCGGTTTGGGAACACTGTGAGCTGGCACTTTCTTCACGCAGTTCTTGCAGATCTTGTAAGAGCTCCATATCTCTGACTGTCAGTATGGGTGGACTGGTTGCTTCCGGAATCGTGGATATTTCTTTGTTTGATTGACCCTTCTTTTGCAACAAGTGAAATTTGCGTAGTTTCAATTTCCTTGTGAATTTATAAATGTCAATGCGCATCTGCACGTAGTTGAAATCGCTGGCAGGGCTATGGGACAACCCCAGTGCTAGGATATTACGTTCATTGTCGTTTAGTTTCATATCTGTGAGATTGATGACTGATAGACGGTTGTTTTCCATGGATGCATCTACTTGCGGTTCCATTTCTTGTAGGGTTTTCTGTTGTTTGGTTTCCCACCATTTGTTGCTTCTGTGGCTTTGGCGTCGTTCCTTGCGCTTGTGGTTGCGTCTCTGCCGTCTTTGGATGATTTCTGTGTTCTTGGTCTTAGGGTCTGCCTTCTGTCCTGGCGCAGGCAATCCACCTCCTGCGCCAAGGACCTTTTTGTAAACCCCAAATTGGCTGATGCTGTTGTCAATTCCCCCTCAGATTCACTCCCAGGAACAGAGCTGAGATCGGATATGGACGTAGATGCTTGCATCAGGTCAATGGCTCTGTTAGTGCTGCCCAATTGTTCCTTTGCCCCTTTAAAAGATTGAAAATTTTGTGGCAAGGGTAAAGACTTGCCCATTCTGATAATCAAGCTTATCCCTCTGGAATTTGAAAGCCTTCCGATTTTTGAAGCGGCGTGCACACTGGCACCTTTGGCGTCCTGGCGGAAGCTGCTGTACAGAAGCTGAGAGCACGGCAATCCGACCAGAGGAGGCGAGTGCCTCCGTAAACATCCTCTATGAATAAGATGCTGATCCACCCTCAAAGTATTATCAGTGAGAACTCCCGCCCACCTGAGAAGGCACCTTCTAGTGCCTACATCATGCCAATTTGTTCATCCCTGTTTATTATATATATATATATATATATATATATATATATATTCATTTAAAAAACCATAGGTTTCACACAAGTTATAGTTAGCTGTACATTTCACTCGTAAAAAACCAATGAAATTCCACGTTATAGTTAGATCAGGTAACTATAACTTGCGCGCCCACAATAAACTGCTGATGACGTCACATATTACATCACTTATGACATGGTCAGTGACATCACTCATGACATCAATGATGACATCTGAAATGACATATTGTGCATTGCGGTCGCGCAAGTTATAGTTACCTGATCTAACTAGAACGTGGAATTTCATTGATTTTTTACGAGTGAAATGTACAGCTAACTATAACTTGTGTGAAACCTATGGTTTTTTAAGTGAATTTGCAAGGTTTTTTAAATGCTAATTCCTAACTAGAACGTGTGTGAAACCTATGGTTTTTTCAGTGAATTTGTACGGTTTTTTAAATGCTAAGTTATGTATTTATTTTTAATTTTTGTGCACACCTCGCCATTTTTTACAAAATATCAATTGTTTTTTTCTCCCTTGGGGGTCCTTAGATTTATATATTAAATGTGATTGTTAATTCTTTTTTATTTTTTTATTTTTTCTTACCGTACGCGTACGGTAAGCTTACCGTACGCGCACTCCGCGATTTTTTTTAAAAATTATTACATTTATTTTTCATACTTTTTGGTCCTTCGTGAACCCCCTGACGAACGCTAGGGGGTCTGCAACTCTCTTCGTTGCCCCCTTTTCATGTTATCAACCTTTGTTTTTCAGTGCGAGAGACAGAAAATGGCGGCCGATACATTCTGATTTCGACCGATTCGAATGTTTACAGTCATGTAACCACTAATCAGAATTGAGCTCGCGCACGGCACCGTACGCGTACGGTAAGCTTACCGTAAGCACACGGAGCGCGCCTATAGATATATATATTGATTTAAATGCTATTTTCTCAGGACCTACTGAACAGATTTACACCAGACCTGCAAAAGGCACATCCCTGACCTGAGGACTACCTCTCTGCCCAATTTCAAGTAATTCTGTTCAGCCGTTCGGGCTGTAGCTCGGACTAAAGGTCCTATGGGAAAATGCATGGGGAAAACGTGTTTTGGGACCCCCCTTTTTTCTCAGCCCCCGCTTGACGAATCCCCCCGAGACTTTCAGGGTAGGAGCGGAGCGTAGCGCCCCATTAGTTTTGAAAAATTCGCGAGGATTCGTCAACCGGCGCCAAAGTTATTCCAAATAGAATGTTGCGGATTTCCTATGGAAACACGGTCCTAACTATAACTATCTACTGGCGACCGCCAGTAGATAATATATATATATATATATATATATATATATATATGTTTGTATATGTAGGCTCTAATGTTCTCTGTACGTACGGAGAACTCCAGAGGTTCGTCGGTGACCGGGGGTCAAAGGGTCGAAGCTGCATGTTTGATCCTGTAGAAAGGTTAGCCAATTTAAGCATGACAGTCCTGAAGGAATCCCTGTTGGCATTACAGCTTGAGGAGGCTTGGCTCACCCCTGCAACGTACTCTGGATTCAAAGTGTGGTGAATAATGCCATCAAGTGGATCTCTGTCAACAGACAAAAATACCTTTGCAAAAAAACATGCTTGAGCTGTGATAGATTTATCCGAGGCTGAAGCCACAACCGTACCTGACTGAACATTTCTCACATCAGAAAAGGCACTATCTGACGTTGCTACGAATGGGTTCATTTCCCTCAAAGGATCTGATACCGAAAATGGAAACATACATGGCCATCCAAGGAATGTAGTCTCTGCGGTCAAGGGGACGAGTCTCGATTACACCTACTATGTACTTGCCTTTTCTTAGTGGAAACTGAAAACCATTCTTCGAGAGGCTCTAAGGAAGGAACAAATAACATGTAGAGCAGCAGTCATTAGGTGCCTTGGAGGGTTGTCGATTCCCATGTCATGCAGAGCCATACAATTCTGGAAAATCTTGCTTGCTGACACATACTCCTCACATGTACTGTTACACCAGTCAACATTCTAACCTAATTAATCACCCACTGTCTGCGGTCACGAACATAAAGCTTTTTAATATGTTTTTAAATGTACACCTAAAGTACCGTGTTTTATGATTGTTTTCCATCCTTTTATGATTTTCTAAGGAATCAAATAAAAGTATTTTTGATTGATTGATTGGATCCTGTAGTAAGAAAATGTGTTTAAGTCTGAGAACTGCCGTGAGGAACTTGCTTTTCCAGTTCCCTGTTTAAGCCACGCCCATAATTACATAGGCCAAGCCCCTTTGAGAGTCCCCCCAGCTTTATCGTGACACTTAAAACCCTGAGTAGGTGCGCATGCCGCCCTCCATCAAGGCCAGTGCTGTTCAGTCAATATAGCGTTCTATATCCTCTTGGTTGATGGTAGCGTTGGTACTGTGTAGGCTTGTGCGGTGTTTTTTTAAAGCTGCGTAGCTCGTTAGCAGTTCTAGTTATGGCTCCTGTGTCTGACTTCAGGGGTGGACTACAGTTTGCTAATGACCGTGTTTTATTTGTCATGCTAGGGTCCCACTTCACCATATTTCCTGGCTGTAAGTGGTTAGTTCCTTACCGAAAACTGCATTCTTCTTAGTTGCCTCTATGACACCAGAGCCCCTTTCAGTACCTCGAGGGTCTTGGGATCATGAGTCTTCTTAGCATGTTCTTGTTCCAAGTCTGACCGTGTTCGCTTAAATTTTTCCAATTGTGTTCTTAGTGTCATCTGTGCTCTAGAGCGTTTACCTATTGTGTATTCTCTTATATAAACTTTAAATGTTCCTCATACAGTAGATTGTTGAGGCGCTGAGCCCACGCTGAAATTGAAGAATGTGCATTTCTGAGAGGACTACCGTCTCTTTGGGCGCTCTGGTCCGGGAAGCCCCTCCTACCACCCACATTGATTACTTCATCTGTCAGAATAAATGGGTAATATATCCATATAATATCTAAGAAAGAGAAAAGTTATTGCCAACATGCAGCCACGCCGTCCGATCCCGTCCTCCAAAGTACAGATGGTTCTAATAATCAGCTCCAAGTGTTCACAATTTAAGCAGTGTGTTTATACCATCTGTAACAGCAGTGTAAAGCAAGGCAAGGCATCTATAGATCCATTGAGAAGTGTCCAAGTGCGGTGGGGACAGAACGAGGCAAGTATTGTGTCTGATACTGAATGGAAGGTTGAAAATCTTGCGAGGTTCAGCAAGGTGGCACTATTGGGCTTCATGACTTCAAGGCGGACCTCGGTCGATGGTTTACGTAAAGTACTTGTCTTTTATTATTCGTGTCGGTCGGGGGCGAGAGGCGTAGCATCAGCTTCTCGTTTCTTTTGTTATACAAGCTTCAAAGCGTCTGACAAGGGAAATGTCATGGATATGTGTTCCCTAGACCTCTCGGCGTCTGCGATCTCATGTCTTGCAGTCTCACGCCTATAAGATACAACTGGGCTCTCCCTGCTAAAACACTGTGAGACACATCACAAGTTCGCCGTTATCTTCTTGGAGAGGTACCTGGGCCAGAGTTAATGATTTTGTCCAGTAATCTGCCTGTGAAGTAACAGTTCATCTGTTAATTAAAGTTCCTAGAAAGGGGGATAAACTGCTGGATCCGGAATTACCAGGTCCTTTTGCGCACGTTTTCCCTAAATCCGGGAATTTTATAGCAGCTATTAACCAGCTGCTCAGACCAGGCAGTAACAACCTGAGGGCAGGACAGTGGGGGTTCATGGGGTACAGCGTAGTTGGTGGAGAGGATGTTGGCTTCCTGGGGAGACTGTAAGAGCTCTGGGTAGGGTGTTGGCATTTGCTCCCAAACTTCAAGGGGGCAGACAGGAGCTGGGCTCTGCCCTCCAGCCCCTGCATTGATTTTGCTAGGTGCAGATGATGACACCTGGTAAAACTGGTCCGGGGAAATTTCTGATTCTAGACACGCTACACACCTCTTAGAGTTGCTTCGCGAATACGACAACGGGTAGCTCGAAATGAAGTGTCATAAGACTGTGCCCGGCCTGATCACCTGATGTACTATTGCAGGAAGTTCGAGACGAGTGGGGTAACGGGCAGATGCGGTCCAGAGAGACCGCTAACATCTTGAACAATGCAAAACTTGCATCGGAATTTGGACTTACCCACTTGACCAAATTGTGTGACTCTGGGCAAATCACTTACTCTGACTTATTATTAGAAATATCTACAGTCAATGCATTTTGCGGTGTGTGTACATTAAAAATGAAAAATAAACCTCCAGTTACTAAAAAGCAGGGTCGGGAGCGCTTGCACAAAGAAAGATAGTAGAACACTAGTGAATGGTGAGCAGTTCTGAAGGGTGCTGCTGACAGTGTACTGCTGCTGAGTGGGCGCTGCTGCTGTGCGGGCGCTGCTGCTGTGCTTGATATATTATGAGTCATAATATAGCAAGCACAGCAGCAGCGCCCACTCAGCAGCAGGACACTGTTTTAGGACTGATGTGAAGATGTGGAATTTCAGACACCACAGTCTCAAGTCGCACCATGTGTTTATATGAATCACACGCAGTAGTACCCAAGACATTACAGAGACCACATTATTATATATCTCAACATGGGCATGTGGTTTAATTACTTTTTGTTCGAAATTAGAGTAGGAAGGCAGGCAGTAATGTGTCATTAAACCTAAATCTATAGTAGTTAGCTGATTGTATGAATACAGTTTTACCAAGCAGTATCAATCTGTCCCAACTTACAGAGAGCTCACGGTCATCACAGGCCTCTGGGACTGACCCTTGAGGCACTGGCTTCAAGGGGGTGCCATGGCTATGTGGTTGGTCTGGTCCTGATGCTGCTGGATCTGCACCCAACTGGGGAGCACAGGAGTTTAGGGGTTCTCAAGCGAGTGGATGTGTAAGGTCACATCTAAGGATTGCCAGCTCCTAAACATGAAATAATTCACCTTTATTTTACAACACTGCATATCAGCCTTTCGCCTTCTAGATCCATCTTCAACTGTCCCTCTATCCAAATCTTACCAACATTCTAACCCTTGACTCCATGACATCACAATGAGTGAGGTAGTGTAGAAAAGCAAGCAAACACTATACATATATCCCCCCTTCAAATAAAATAAACCATTAATTACAAATAAATTCGAATGAGTGTTGTTGTGACATTTATCCTTTGTAGTTTCCACACCTACATTTTCCTACAAGAGAAATGGAGATGCCTTCAATTTTGTCCCTTCCCTCACCTGTTCTTTCACGTCCGGCTAGATGACTTTAGTGCCATACCTTCCCATCACTCAGTCTAGCAGAAATTCTCAAACATTTTAAAACTTTCAAAGGTTCTGAGAATCTGCTTTCACCTTCAGGGAATTTTACAACTTTGTTCATACATACTTATACCCCATCCCTCAACTTTGTACTTGTAGCACCATATTTAGTATCACAGTGGTTATTGTAAACTTCTTGTTCCTTACTACTTTTGGAGACCATGCGATCTGCCTTGACTCACCGTCCAACCATGGTCATCTACTCATTAACTACTGTATACTTTTCATTAAGTCAAATTGGTAACCTGTGAGAGAAGGTGTTAACCGATATGCCCACAACATTTTCTTCACCCCAGCCATCCATCTTTCATTACAGCTAATTGGATAGCCCCTTTGATTAGTCTTAAACTGCTAAATAGCAGTTCAAGACAAATCAAAGGGGCTAGATGGATGGTACACTGAAGTAGTAAGGTGAGCAATGCCACTCCTCCCCAGATAGTCTTCAGAATCATAGGTTTAAACTAATGATCCTTCTTGGCAGATCCTCTCTTACAACAGCTTCATTTACTGCTCCCGAATCTGCCCCTGCAACTCCTTCCAGTTCCACCCCTTCATAACAATGATCCAGCAAAACAATAATGTACTTACACCATCCTCAGTCTGCACAGGACCATTGATAATCTTTTCTTTCTGTCTCAATGCATTGTAGGACACACTGTATAGATTAAAGCAGGAAGGAACTTATCCAAGGTTTTATCAGAATGACAACATTCTGAGCAATTTTGCACACGTCTTTCAATATCAACGTCCACCAAACCTTTAACCTTTTTATTTTTATTTTTGCATTTCACTATACCACAATGTCTGTCATGACCGCTGCAGAATCTTCTTTCTTCGACTCAAAGGAGGAAAAATCTTTCATCCTCTCATTATGAACTCTACAACCATGTTCAACATCGTCTTAACTTCCCCCAAATTTTTGAGAACATTGAGTTTGTTTACTTGGCCAAACCCTGTTCACAATCTTGTAACCTCATTTAAATTGTTATCTTCCATGTAGGCATTCACACTCTTCTTTTGACAATCTCTCATCCATTCCAATTGCCTCAACGTGTTTTCTCTGCAAAATCATGTACACATTTCGAATACTATTTAGTTAAATGCAGAAACGAATTTAATTTTTCTTTATTTGTAAGAGAGGGAGCATTCCTAACTGGTTTGACCAAGTCATTTTTAGGTTAATGCTTTCTGGACCAATCTCATGCCCCAGACATGTGACCTATTTAGTTTCAAATTTGCATTTCTGAAATTCACCTGTAAGGCTTTTTGCGTTTATTATATGTGGAACTTTCTTTATACAGTCATGTTCCACTCTGTGTCTGCCCATCTCTATCCCTATATATCCCTGGAAAAATGAATATGCCATTGATTCCCATGAAAATTTGATACGTAAGCCTCTGAAAAGTGGCTGATGCCAGGCCGAAAGATATCCTAAATTGAAAACAACCCACATGGGTAATAAATGCTGGCAATATTTTACTCTTCTTGTGAAGTGGCACTTCATGGTAGGCAGACAATAAGTCAATAGTTGGAAAACATTTATTCCACTTGGTTATGGCCAATAACTAGTTGATCCTTGGAAGAGGAAATTTATACATCAAAACATTTTTATTTAAGTTTTGCAGGCCAATGCAGCATCTAATTTTTCATTTGCCATTGCACCACAACCAAAGGGGAAATCCAGTCTGAGGGTTCCACTGAACCTTTTTAAGTTTTTGCTCCACTTCCTCCCTAACTTCATTGGAATATTCCTGACTTTACGGACCACAGGGCAAGCATCACCAATCCTGAAAATTATCTAGGGAATTATTTTCTTAATTTGCATTGTACCTCAACACTCTTGCCAACCGTCACAACCTGTTCTTGGCTGTTAGAGTCAAGTACTATATCTAAATATCTTTGATCTAGCCAACCTAAAACTGAAGGCCCACTCTCAGCTGTATAAAATTTCCCTTAAGCTGTTCCCTTAATTTCTAGTGCAACCCTCCTAAAACCCAGCATGGGAGTGTATTCTCCAGTAAGCTGTCTGGCTGAATGCCAGCTGGTTTCAGTTCTTCTCCAATACCATTCACAAATTTCTCCCTCCATACCGGTTTGTAAACAATTCTGTAAGGCAAACCTAAATTGACAATATTCATCTTAACACCAGGGATGGCCAAGATGGCACCCAGGATGGTCGTGAAGTAGAAGAGCTCGTCTTTGCAAGTCCACCCAGCAAAATCCTGATTGCTTTCCAACCATCTTCCGAGGCGAGTGGGACCAGCACTCTGGTCCTCCCAAGCCCATTCTGACAACACCTGACGGGGTGCTTCCTCGGTAAACCGGGCACAGTGCGAGACCATGACCTACTGCGCACTGGGGCCGCAGTGTCACGTAATTCCGCAGCCTGTTGGTGCTGCACAGAGTGCAGACTCCAGCCACGTCTTGGTGGACCAAGAATAGCACAACCCAAGAGGACACTGTGCAACCCTTCCTCCCAGCTGCTACAACATGCGTGGGGGAATCAAAAGCTTGATAAAACAAGAAGAGAGGGGCCCCGTACCACAAACTGGGTAGAGCACCAAATAGACAATAGTCAAAGAGAAAGTTCCCCTTTTGGCACAAATGAGCTTCTATCCACACATTCACAAATACAACCAATTTGTCACCAGGACAAGACACCAAAGACTATCCCCAGTCAAGTATTCATATGAAAAAAATCAATGTATTTTATTAATGATCATGTAGCTTCACACAGTTACAAATTCATGCAGCACAAAGTTAAAACAATTAAAAACATAAGAAAATGTTCGTTATCATGAATGCTCAACAATACACAAAGGGAGAAACAGTAAGAAAAAATGTTTTCTTATCAACAGGAATAGGGAGACATATGATCAAGATCAACTCTTTTCCTAATTGATTATCTCAACATTCAATAGTTCGGAAAACAGATGTCATAACAATCTATAATCTCCCTCCTAAAATTGTGTCGACGCGTTTCGGTGGAAATCAAAAGATAAACGACCACCTTCTTCAGGACAAATGTTAAATTCTCCCATGGGATCTATATGCAATCAAAATCAAATAACAAAATATCAACATTAAAAACATATCCAACATTAGTTAATTCTATACACAATTAAAAAACAGCATTTTACGTCCCAAAATATTCGAACACTCTTCTATACACAGACATCTTAATCAAACCACATTGATTCTTGCCACTGAACCCATAATACCCATTAGAAAACTTTCTAATAACGAAGTGTTGTTCTCCTGGTGATTCCACAGACGGCTCACTCAGCCATAATTCATTAACAACGCAACCAATTCAGATTGTACCATACAGTTATACTTCTATTACGATGTAAAATTCAATTGTAACATCATCTATTTTTATACCTTCTATATGGGACGGTACGTTGTATAGTGGTGAATACTCAAGGGATCCTTGCCTCCTCGTGTCACCTCACCAACGTTATTCGATGGAGTCACACATAAATATAAATTGACCCATCTGTCTAAAGAAATTAAAACACTTATATTTTAGATAGAATCTTATTCTTCCAACATTTAGAAACTCTACAGCACCCGTCTTACTGCTAAGATTACCTGTCGTCCTGTGCTCATACAGTCACTAGGTTCAAGTATTAGAGACGAAATGTTCTGAAAAGAAGGTCCAAAACATATATTATTCTTTTACAATTCCGTTGGGCCCCTTATAATCAGTATTACTAATCTCAAATTTAATCATACAGTGCTTTTACCTTTATCGTTTCAAAGAGATTGTATTTTCTTTTTAACGAGACGCAATCATGGGGAGATTCTTTTCTTCCCTCAAAGTATCTCAACTCAATCCCGAGATTCTTTTGGTGCTGAAAGAACACGAATGCCAATGTGAGTGAGTATTTCATCAGCTTCTATAGAAAAGTCACTGCTAACGCAGCGGTATCGGTTACTTGTTATCTCTCAACATAAAACTACTAGAGCCTCCCTACTGCTCCCTAAAGATAACTCTATCAGAAACGAACCCCTTATTCTAAATCCCTTATCAGAGAGCCTATATGTGAAACTCAAGCTCAAATCTGAAGCACTCTATAGAAGGGCAGTATAATTCCTTTAGGACCCACTCGGCCATAAATCCCCATTACATAATTCCGTAAACTTCTTATGTTAAGCTAAAAAAAGAATCCCTTGAAGATAGCGGACTACGGACCTAAAGTCTTTGTTTTACTCACCTCATTGAACGCACGTATACGCCTCGTAGCAGTCTACGGGTCCCAGCGTCTCAACATCTCCCTCAAAACTGACCTACCTTATATACCACAATTCTAAGGAGCCCGCTCGGTCAACAAGCCACAGCTGTTATATGTTTGTTCAATCGCAACGAAGGACTTCCAGTGTGGTGGCCATCTTGAACTGTCCTACATATAGCCAAAAAGAAATGAAAATGCCGAACTCTTAACGACTAACGCAAGCCAAACATGGAGTAGAGTATTAACAATATTAACTAGTCGGCTGTGTGCATGCTCCAAATATCGCAACTAGTGTTGAGATACATCCATCTCTGCGCCATGGATCAAACGGAAACTGTGGCGGCCATCTTAAAGTTCCATATGGATCGCCTGAGCTCCGTATCGTTCCAGAATAGATGGCCATATCAAGGCATACCAGCATCCCCACAAGAGAGAGATTGATTTAATAATCCTACATAGGGTAGTATCCTCAAAAAGAATTTTATCTTAATTTTTTGCCGGGGTTACCTTAACCTATTGCGATAATGTTATCAACATAGTATCTATAATAAAATAACCATCTTGATCCGGAGTGCGATCCAGCATATGCTGGACTCTATTCAACACTCGGCAGTATTACGAAGGTGCAACGTGCTATATTAGCATCATAAATAATACCACCTATAATGTAAAAATATATTTGTAAATATCGACACCAATGGGGTCCTCTCCTACAAGTACGTACTTAAACAATTGGTGGTCCGTTTGCCTGATCTTAGGACTCACCCCAGTACCACTGTAGGTTGGTACGCGAAACCATACTATTGGGACTTTGGAGCTCATAGTACACATCATATGAGATATACGGTGTGTACACTTCAAAGAAACACGTGACCCCACTCGGCGGTCCACTCCTATACGTCAGTCACATATTTCGCCAAATAGTACCTAAAAGTTATACGGAGAGAGAAGAAAATATCTAGTGTACACCTCTCCTATCTATACTCTCAAGGCCACACAAGAATGTGATCATCTAATCAGACGTTCCCACTCTTCCTTAGAGTTGAGGCCGTTCCGCACTGTATTAAACAGAGAGATGTACCATTGTTCTCTCGATTTCCTTTTCTGTTCCATATTACCCCCACGAGCCCCCATCCAGATTTTCTCCAATATAAACCACTGTATATCGGAGTCACTGTGGCCCAATTCAGTATAGTGGGTAACTAAAGGGGCATTTACCTTTCTCGTTCGGATGGCTGAGCGATGCTCTTGCAATCTGATCCTCAACTCCCTGCCCGTTTCACCTATGTATCCTTTCCTGTACGGACAACGAAGGAAGTACACAATATTCCTACTTCTGCAGTTATTTAAAGATCTCGAAGAGATCTTACAGCCATTATGTTCCAAGGAATCAGACTCCATACATAAGGGGCAAACATTGCATGTGCCGCATCTCACATTGCCCAAAGCAGGATTTCTATCTAACGTACTCTGTACTTTACCTTGGTTCTCTCTATATGTGTGGACAAGTTTGTGCCTTAAATTCCTATTTCTTTTAAAAGCAAAAATTGGTTTCTCTAGTTTCCTTTCTTCATCGTTGTTGATAATATGCCAATTGCTGTTGATCACATTTTTAATTCGATTACTGATGTGAGAGTACTGGCTAACAAAGACAATCTTCTCAATCTTTTTTGTTTTTCTCTGTCTTTATGAACATAGCTTCTCTGTTATAAAATCTCGCACGCTTAAACGAATGCGTAATCAATTTTTTCGGATAGCCTCTCTCTTTGAATTTCTTTTTCATTGTCTCAGCATGCTTATAGAAATCATTAATATCTGAACAGTTTCTCCGAAGACGGAGAAACTGACTAAAAGGTATATTGTCGCGTTGAGATTTAGGGTGAAAACTTGAGTAGTGAAGCAGGGTATTTTTGGCCATGCGTTTAGTAAACAATTCCACTGCCAAGCACCCCTCCACATCTTTAATTGAAATGTCTAAAAAATCTTCCCTCGATCTACTCCACTGAGACGTAAACCTTAGATTGGGGTCTCCTAGATTGAGCCAAAGTAAAAATTCCTCCAAAGATTGAACCGCACCGTCCCATATGAAAAAAATATCATCTATATAACGATACCAACCTACCACATTTTCAAAAAAAGGGGCTAGTTCGTTAAAAATATGTTTCCTCTCAAATTCACCCACATATAGGCAGGCCAAGCTCGGCGCACATGTGGCCCCCATGCTGGTGCCTTTCTTTTGTTTAAAGAGCTGTTCCTTGAACAGAAAAATGTTGTTCATAAGAACCATACTGGCGCACTCCACTATAAAGTTCATCTCAGCTCCTTCTAAGTCAATACTCTCAATGGCTCTGCGAACCACCTCAACTGTCTCATGCTGAGGGATGTTAGTGTAGAGAGACTCAATGTCCAGTGAAACTAGACACTGAGTCTTCCCACAAAACATCCTACCCTCAAGAAGAGAGATCATATGAGCAGAATCCCTGACATATGATTTCAGGCCCATTGCAATAGGACGCAAAAAATGATCCACATATTTACTTAAGGGCTCGGTAAGGGAATTAATGCTACTAACTATTGGTCTCATAGGTGGGTTGTCACGATTTTTGTGAGTTTTGGGGAGTCCATACAATGCGGGAATCCGTGGTTCCTCATTATTCAGAAATTTGAATTCTTCATCACAGATCCATTCTTTTTCTTTGGCTTCATTTAAAAGAGAGCGACAATCTTTTGTGAGATTAGCTAGTTGGCTTCTGGAAATAGGCTCATAATGTTCTCTCACAGCCAACATGTCCAACATCTTCTGTTCATAATCTGAGGTATTAAATACCACTACTCCACCACCTTTATCAGCCGGCTTTATAGTCACCATAAAGTCCTCTTTAAGAAGTTTCAAAGCCCGCCTTTCGTCTCTACTAGTATTACTATCAAATTGACTGGGGTTCTCTAGCAAGATGCATTGTATGCCGCTTTCAACTGCTTTTTCGAAAATCTCGTGGTTTTTATTGACCATAGCCAGGGTAGGGGTGAAACAGGACTTCGGTTTGAAGCCTGACACATTATTACAATCCCTAGTCGGGCGGTCTTCAAAAAATCTTTTAAGTCTAATTTTCCTAAAGAAGGCTCGTAAGTCCTTCTCCAATTGATATTTGTTGATACCTGAGGATGGAATAATTTTGTTATTTGATTTTGATTGCATATAGATCCCATGGGAGAATTTAACATTGGTCCTGAAGAAGGTGGTCGTTTATCTTTTGATTTCCACCGAAACGCGTCGATGCAAGTTTAGGAGGGAGATTATAGATTGTTATGACATCTGTTTTTCGAACTATTGAATGTTGAGATAATCAATTAGGAAAAGAGTTGATCTTGATCATATGTCTCCCTATTCCTGTTGATAAGAAAACATTTTTTCTTACTGTTTCTCCCTTTGTTGTGTATTGTTGAGCATTCATGATAACGAACATTTTCTTATGTTTTTAATTTTTCTAACTTTGTGCTGCATGAATTTGTAACTGTGTGGAGCTACATGATCATTTTTTAATAAAATACATTGATTTTTTTCATATGAATACTTGACTGGGGATAGTCTTTGGTGTCTTGTCCTGGTGACAGATTGGTTGTATTTGTGAATGTGTGGATAGAAGCTCATTTGTGCCAAAAGGGGAATTTTCTCTTTGACTATTGTCTATGGGGAATCAACAGCAACAGCAGCACCTGAACGCTGAAAAGATGGGAGTTGAACGGCTCCACCCGTTCCGTTCAGCCAAATCGGTTATTTTGAGGACTGCCCCTCCCAACCACTATTCCCCCTCCTCCCCCCATGCAGACCTGGTTAGATATCCTTTTCTGTCTCCTGTTTTGCATTAAAGGAATGTGTTGTCTGCAATTCTTGGTGCATGAAGTTAGAGTTCTGGAAGGCAGAAGCCACATGCAAGCTCAACTCGATTTAGGTATTGAGCTGAGCCAGAGCCAGGCATCTGGCATGAGCTTTCAGTGGCTTGCACACCTTTAATAAATGCCAGTCAATGCAGCCATATAACCTAATGCTCTAACATGGTTGGACTGGGACATAAAATAGGCCCCAGCCCCAAATTAAAAGTGGGCGCTATTAGCGAATCAGCTAGCTAAAAAAAATGCGACCCACGTTTGCAAATCAGGGCAGTTTCAAACTTGTAAAGAAAAGCTGTATAAGTGTTTTGCAAGATATGGAATACTGCATTTGTATGTGTTTGCCCAATGTTTGTGGTATGATCAGGGCTATCAATAGCAACAAGCATCAGCAAAGCCAATAGGTCTCACCTATGCAAAAACTATTGGCTTTGCCAATGTGTTTTATCCATGTTGTACACCAGCACGGCTAAAAGTTAGTGGGATAGAGGACAGCAGTGTGGAGTGTTGTAGAGAGGAAAGAATGAACTAGAGTGGAGTGGCATAAAGTGTCGTGTATTGGAGTGGCATAGAGTGAAGTTTTGTAGAGTGGTGTATAGTAGGGTGGCTCAGAGTAGAGTGGACTGGTGTAGAGTGTTGCAGAGTATAGTGGAGTAAAGTGTAGTGGCATACAGTGCAGCAGCAGAGAATTCAGTGGTGTACAATGCAGCATCGTAAAATGCAGTGGCATGGGGCATAGATTAGAGTGTTGCATAGTCGAGTGCAGTCGTATAGAGTGCAGTGGTGCAGAGTAGAATGGCATAGGGTGCAGTGGTAGAGAGTGGAGTGGTACAGACTAGAGTATAGTGCTGTAGAGTGCAGTGGCATAGAATGCAGTAGTGCTGAGTAGAATGGGGAAGAGTTCAATGGTGTAGAATGCAGTGTGGCAGAGTACATTGGCGCAGAGTGCAGTGGCATAGAGTAGAGTGGTGTTGAGTACAGTAGTGCAGAGTAGAGTGCAGTAGAGTAGGGTGGTGTAGAGTGCAATGGCATACAGTGGAGTGGGGTGGCATAGAGTAGAGTACATTGGTGTAGAGTGCATTGGTGTGAGTACAGTGGCATAGAGTTCAGTAGCATGCAGTGCAAGATTAGAATGTAGTGGAGTAGATTAGAGTGGTGCATAATAGAGTGCAGTGGTGCAAAGTGGAATGGTGTAGAGCAGCATAGAGTGCAGAGTAAAGTAGAGTGGGAAACAGTGTAGTGGCGTAGAGTGCTGTAGAGTGGCATAGAGTGCAGTGGTGGAGATTAGAGTGGAGTGGCGTAGAGTGGAGTGGCGTAGAGTGCAGTAGTGCAGAGCAGAGTGGCATAGAGTGCAGAGTAAAGTAGAGTGGCAAATAGTGTAGTGGCGTAGAGTGCTGTAGAGTAGAGTAGAGTGCAGTGGTGCAGATTGGAGTGGAGTGGCGTAGAGTGCAGTAGTGCAGAGCAGAGTGGCAGAGTTCAGTGGCTTAGGGTGCAGTGTTGCAGAGCAGAGTATAGTGGAGTGGTGTAGAGTGACATAGAGTTCAGTGGTTTAGAGTAGAGTGGCATACAGTGCAGTGGTATAGAGTGGAGTGGTGTAGAGTGCAGTGGCTTAGAGTAAACTGTTTCAGAGTGGCGTAGAGTGATGTAGGGTAGAGTAAAGTGGCGTAGAGTGGAGTGGTGCAGGGTAGACTGCAGTGGCAAAGAGAAGAGTGGCATAGAGTAATGGTGTAGAGTGCAGTGGCAGAGTGTAGAGTGGTGCAGATTAGATTAAAGTGGTGTAGAGAGAATTGCATAGAGTGCAGGGGCTTAGAGTGGAGTTGTGCAGTGTAGAGTGGAGTGGCCTAGACTAGAGAGGGGTGGAGTGCAGTGGCAAAAAGTGCAGTGGGGTAGAGTAGAGTGGTATAGAGTGCACTGGCATAGAGTAGAGGGGTGCAGAGTAGAGAGGTGTAGAGTGAAGTGACAGAGTGTAGTAGAGTGGAGTGGTGCAGAGCCGAGTAGATTGCAGTGGCACAGCGTGCAGTGGGTGATGTAAAGTGGAGTGATGTAGCGTAAAGTGCAGTGGTGTGGAGTGGTGCAGAGTAAAGTGGAGTATACATGGTGTGGTAGCTCACTGCCATTACAGATAGCACATTTTCAATTGAAATGACCATTACATTTGACAAACATACAGTTTTATTAATAAAACTATACAGCGCACAAACGATAATGTGTGGAAATGGCATCACCTAATGTATTGATTTATTTTGATCATATTAAAGCATTTGTTTCCAACACACTTCAGAATTAAAATGTGCTTCATTTGTGCTTTGCTAATTCCTGTATATTCTGAAATACTTGCACAATTCATTTAAATGTTGTGGTGTGCTAGAAAAATATATAACAAATCAAGAAGGGGGGAGAAAGAAGGAACTGTGATCCATTAAGCTTCCTTATTCTATATCAAAAAATCAAATGGGGAATGGATCACTTGTCCTGAGTAACCAGGGTTTTTTAAAATTTTTGTATACTATACTGATAAAAAAACCCTCATTTAAGTACAG
The DNA here is from genome assembly GCF_964204655.1 of Triturus cristatus. Taxonomy (NCBI): domain Eukaryota; kingdom Metazoa; phylum Chordata; class Amphibia; order Caudata; family Salamandridae; genus Triturus; species Triturus cristatus. Next base: position 480,860,165 of record NC_140590.1, on the reverse strand, counting down.
AGGTAGCGGTGACGGTATATCTTGGTTCTCCGCCTTTCTCTTTAAAAACGTGACCGCATCATCATCGGGTTAGTTTTTATGCTTCCTCCACCGGGAGGTGTACCACTGGTTAGTGCAGTAGTGATCGGTGATGGTTGGGTTATGTACAGTGAGTTATAGGTGTGAAAAAAAGGGAATAGTTAAAATGCTCGTACAGCCAGATAACATTTTTTAATAAGTCTGGATTCGAGATTGTCTAAAAATAGTTCCGTGCGTAGGGGGATTTATTATGACTCTCCTGCACCTAATGTGTCCATAAAAAGGTCGACATGTTTCAGCCCTTGTGATTGCCCTGAGGGGTCAAGTGGGCTTTCTTCAGGACCTAGAGTGAAAAAATGTAGGAAAAAATGTAGGAAAGGGGGTTATAGTGAGAGACCTATTATGTCTCTGTGAACTTAGACCATGTGTTGTCAGGGTCTTCGTGAATCTAGGTATATTCACCTGATTCTGCTTTGGTCAGATAGTACCTTATGTCCTCGTTACTGGACATCAACAGGTTTCCAGCGAGTAAGTCATCTGTCTATCAGGTTGGTGCAGCACGACTTGTACTGACTCTGCCTCTGCCGGGTCGTGCTGCACCAACCTGATAGACGGGTGACTTACTTTCAATTTAAAACTATACATCTAAGTATCTAGTTAAAATAAAACTAAAGATGAAAAACAATTTGCATATTGTCTATAGCTATCTATCAACCTGTTGGCCTATTCTATGGAAATCCATATATGAAAGTTGAGAAGGAACTTTATGGTAGGATGTTTCTCTCAACTTTAGGACAGGTGCTAGCTGGGCAGATTCACGTTTGCATAAACTTCATATTTGATTGCCTTGTACATTTTAATTGCTGTGCTGTAGGAATAAGAAAATACAGTGTTCATCACATTACGTGGCATGCTTTTGATAAAGCAACCTAAAACACAGTTAATCCTGCTTTGAAGGCTGGTTGTGAGGGGTTTCTTTTCTCTTCTTGTGTTTGACCATCAGTTGAAGTATGGCCTCTTTACTTATATCTTTCCACTCCTTACTTTTCAGGCACTCCTTTTTAGGTCTCGCCTGACCCAGCGCATGCACTGGTCTGGCGAGGCATGTTGTGAGGGCTCTAAAAAGTGCTACCAGGCCAGCCTAGAGCTACAGTGCATGTGCGCGGGTGCGCGCGTTGCGCTTTACCGCGATTACTTTCACTTTCACGGCCGCTTTGATGTTTGATCGCGATCACTTTCGCGGCCGTGCGACCGCTTTGATGTTCTCTGTGAGGCTTCAATAGATTGCAGCAGTTAAAACAAGCATTGGCATAGCCAATAGGTCTCGCTTTTGGGACCTTATAAGTGTTTAGTTATGCAACTGTTTCATGGCTAAACACTTGTAAGGTCCCAAAGGTGAGACCTATTGGCTATGCCAATGCTTGTTTGTTTTTGGATTAAGCACTTCATAAGAGTGCATGTGTTTTCCAACTGTCTCCCTTGTGTACTTCTCTTCGCCCCTTCACCACACTCCAGTTGCTCTTGCCCATGTGCTTATTCCCCACACCTTTGTGTTGCCCAGCATCTTTAAAGGGCATTTTTAGGATGTATTTCTACATGTATTTCATTTAAAGGGTATTTGTAGGACGTATTTCTACGTGTATTTCATAAAGTACATGTAGAAATACACCCTAAAACTGCCCTTTAAAGACGCTGGGCTATTTATGTGAGACATGTATATATGTGTGTGTTTTTAAGTGTTTTTAAACTGCGTGAGAAGTGACTTGAGATTCAGCATTGGGCAGCACAGCACCCACTCTAAAGAATGAGTTGGTGCACTTCGATAATTTGGAGAGAAAAATATATCACGGTGGTATTTACCGCCAACTTCTTTTTCCACATGATGGTGATCTGTGTTATACAGCACATTACTGTTTCATTTTGTTTATTCTTTCATTACAGGTTATAAGAAGTACCGATTGGGTATGTTTTTTGCCATGCTTATTTTAGCATGAACTGTGGCTGAATTTTGTAAGGCACTTGAATTACACGTAATTAAAGTGTGAGTGGAGTAGGGATCGCGCATTGTCCTGAAGAGAAAGCCAAGGGGATGGCTTTTGAAACATGTTGACCGAGTAGGAGGCAACTCATAAAAGTATACCCCCTACGTCTCCCCATTTTTAGGTCGAGGACCGTCCGGTCTGCCGAAGGCAGAACCGGAAGTCGGAGATTTAATGTTTTGGAGAAGAGGGGCTTGAACCCGCCCCTCTTCTCCCCTGTTCTCCATTGGCTGGCCTCTTGAATGCTGGCCAGCCATTGGAGAAGAGGCTTTGTCACTCCGAACAGGCCCCGTCCTTTTCGGATTCGGGGGCGTGTTTTTTCGTTACTTTTCTAATTATCTCCTCCAGCCAATGGCAAGAGGAGAGAAAAGCAAAACACGCCCCCGAATCCGAAAACGCCACTGCGTTTCTCCGAGGCATTTCTGCTTCGCCTCGGAGAAAGGCAGTGGTGTCTTCCGGTGCCCTCGGCTTGTAAACAGACTCTGTGTCACTTTCCCTTGCTCGGACATCACAGGGACTCCCCCTCTGCGGGCTCTGCTAATAGACTCCTTCCTGCTCTGTATCCACTTCTGCAAGCCCCTCCACAAAAGGTAGGCCATGTGAGCTGTGGCGGAGTCAGTTGTGTGTGGCCCGACGCCAGCCTGCCTTTAAGAGCGTATTTAGATGGACCACAAAGAGAGCGAGAAAAAACGGACATTTGGCCACCATGGGACTTCACAGCTCCCCGGTCTGCATCCTGTGGTGCGACAACGAGTCCTAGGGCAGGAACAAACCATTCAGCGCCTCTCACCTCTCATCTGACACTACAGACCACACCACCCAAAGCACACGCGCTGCACTGGAGCTAAAACAGCCTATCCCGGGCCTTCATCTGCCAGAAGAACCCTCTGTTCCCACCTGTGCTCGCGAAGGACTTCAAGGAGCTATAATACATACATTAGTTATATGGCAGTCTCTCCTAAAAGACCTAGACCCCAAATGCGTATCAAGAAGCAGGGCGGCCATGACACCCGCTCAGACTCTGACAGGAACGAGCGCTGTGTTCATTTCAAGCCTGGCTGTAGCCCAGCTGCGACCTTGGGACCTGTTTACAAGTGCGACGACGGGGATTCAAATGAAGTGCCTGGAACACAAAATCTGCCGCCAGATCGATCAATTCCTGCTTATTTATTTTGTCAAAATCAAAGCACGCCAAAGACTTGAATTTGTGACTTGTATATTTTAATCGTGGCCAGGGACCCCATGCCTATTTTTGTATATTTGTTTGTATTCCTTGCGACACCCTGTACATATATTTCTCTTACTTCGTTTTTGTACTTTTCTAAATTATGTCCTCGAAGCTATTGCTATTTATGAAAATTTGGATCCGTGGCCCATCTTCAATGGTGCTGTAAAAGTTTAAAGCTGACCAGAACTGTGAATGCTTCGTATATTTTGGAATAAATATTCGATATTATTTGCTACTTTTTCTGTTTCTTTATTCATTGAAATGTGAATTGAAAATATAGCATCATCCCCATTGCTAGAGTTCTGTGCTTAGTCCTGGCTGTCACAGTTGGTTCCAAGTAAATGCCACAGGAATCAGCTTATGATAGAACAGTTTAAGGCTTTAATTGAGGATATTAAGAGATCCACCTCAGTATGTTACTCCTTTCATCATACTTAAGAGGTGAAAGGGAGAGTCTCTCCCACTAATATTCAAATGTGTGCATTGGCTATTCCAGACTAGCAGCTGCAGCATTGATCTGGCTTCAGCCTTGGGAGTTGCAAACACCTTTTTGTGAAGTGTCTTTATACCAGTGAGCCACAACTGGGATCCCATTTCTTAGGATGCGGTCGCTAGGCACTATATCAGGGCTGTGAGCTTGGCAGGCAGGCACCTACTCCGCTGTAAACACCGCACCAGTGTTCCAGGTGCCCTTTCAGGGATCATGCATCAAACATCAAACACCCCGAGCCAGCGCAGACCGTGGCACTGAGGTGCCAGCGCCACGCCGGAGAAGGGCGCGGTGTGTGATATCAGACATGAAAGGCAGGGGAGCGCGCTGGCGGAAGTCACTTAGCTCGGGCCTAATCCCACAATAGTGACTCGGCTCGTTTCATGTCGGAGCTCTGTGTAATTGTAGGGCTTCGTGCCTGCTTCACAGGATTCGTGGCACCTTAGTTTCTAATTTAACAGCAATCTGGATTTATCAAAGCGCACCAGTCTGTCTATCTTTGGCAAATGGCGCCTGACAGATCTCACCTCATACCTCCTGTGTTTTAGGGAATAGAATGTGAGCAAAAGCAATGACTCTCATAAACCATCACATCAAGCACCCTTCATTTCACCATGACACCCCTCATTTCACCAGGGCACACGTGCCCGACCGATAGCAGGCGTTGTATCATTGCAATATTCTGAACAACAGAACACATTCATTATAATGCAAGAAATGTTTATCACGTTTATCTAAGTGAGTATATTTGCGGATCTTACTTTTGGAATTTAGCTTGTCTCTCTGCACTGCAGTTTTTGGTTACAAGAAGCAGAGAGAGGTGAAGTGACTTGCCAAGGATCACAGGCTTTCACCTCCGTTGGGAGCTAGGATTGATAGTGAGGTTTAAAGACGCACAGTCCCCATGTTGTCTCACCCCTCATGTATGTGTTTACTTTGCCCTCTCTTTATTCCCCTTTCTCTCCCCACTCCTTTTTTTCCTCTCTGTGCCCCCCCCCCAGTCTTTCTTTTCTCTCCCCTTTCTAGCCACTCATCCCCTTACTCTCTTCACCATGCTTTTCTTTGCCTACTTCTGCTTTATTTATCTCTTTCCTCCCTCTCTGTGCCACATGGACCTGTGCCTCCTAGAAAGTACCCTGATTGACACACGGTTCTTCCGGTTGCAACACACACAACCTTCCCCTTTCAGTGGCAAAGACTTCGGTTTTGTTCCTGAAGCAGAGGTCTTGGGGGAGGGAGTGTTGGGGGGGGCGAGGGGGGCGGTGTTTGTGTGTGTGTTTGTGTCTCCAATCTGTATTATGTCGCTTTTAGGTTTTTTCAAGCTCTTCGAGCCAGCGGGGTGCGGAGACGCCGGCATCCTACGGGCCCTGAAATGATAGCTATAGAATAATGTCATGAGCAATGCCAATAGCTCTAACCTTAACAATGCCGAGACCGTTGCATTGTAAATGCTTGTTAATGTTTCCAGCTAGGGAAGGCAGTAACATTTATTTTTTCCACTAGCCAGGTAACTTTTAATTCTGCACCACTATCTTTCCTGACCCTACCACTCCTACCTCTACACAACACATCGTTTTTCACTTAATTAAGTGCTCCACGTCTCAGTAGGTCGCAGCACCCACCCGCCCCGTAGATTGACGGGAAGACCCCTATGATGAAGCATGACACCGAATACATTTTTAGTGTGTGGGGGGTATTTAAAAAACATATATTGTTTCCCATGACAACTCTTGGGCCGAACACCATTTTCCCACCACCATCATTATAATTTTCCTAATAAGGAGAGATATATTGTAAGTGGTAGAATCATTCTGTTGAATTAGAGTATCTAGAGGAGGACGATTCTATCCTCAGCCCTCTTCACTCCCCTTTTTGTTTTTTTGTTCAGTGTCTGGAATCAGTCTGGACACAAATCCCTTAGTTTATGTTGTCTAAACTCGCAGATCCTATGTATTTTTAGGAACTACATGACATGGCGCCGCCAACTTTGATTTGGTTCTTATTTAACTGTCAAATCTGAGTAGTTCAGTCCTGCTTTCTCGGAGACCCCTACTCATATCTAACCTTAGATGTCTGGAGTGGGTAGGTAAACTCCGCCGCAGCTAAGTAGGTATATCCTATGTATTGGCTGTAGGAAGGTGTTCTTAACATTTCGGAAAATTGCAGACATGCACTTACAATGAATTTAGTAGATTATGGTCTCCCTTCAATAGGTGGGATGGTTATTTTCGTGATTGAGGCACATGAGGCAATCAGGACAGAGGTAGTCTATTCTTTGATCAAATTCCCACCTGCAGATGAACGCACACATTTGTTTCATAATTACGTTCCAGATGAGACACCTGAAGAATACTCTTCATACGTTACATAGAAGTCCTGTTAGCTTACCAAGGACATATTAATTGGTTTAAAGGCGCCCTCCCGCACACCACAGGAAATGTGAGACTCGGTCCGTTCAGCAGAGAAGGAGCGACCTGGACTATCCTAGCTGCTTACAAACCGCATCTAGAGATTGATACATTGCCAACAGCAGATTTATGTGCACTTTACAAACAGATAGTAAAACTATACAGAAACCTTACACAGTTCTTTATGCGAACACTTAAAATTCAACCTTCAAGGTTCACTCAAGCTGGTCAACCGCAAAGGACTTCAACAAAAATCAGCCCACAAACTCTGATCGTGATTGTTACAGATGCCCACTAGGCATGAGCAAATGCTGTTCTGGATAGCACAGAAAATAGCACTGCTTGAGGCAGTGTTTTCCCACACGGTCCCACAGTAAAAACATCGATTACTAACAATTTGCTTGCCAATGGGCATACCTCTCCCGGTAGAGGATTGTACCACTAGGGGTAGAGTTTTCGCTGCCGTTTATACCAAAACTCATGGTACCCCCTCAGTAGCAGTCATACCAGAAGTACCAAAACAAATAACAGAATGAGTACGGGGCAGAACCTGCCCTGGATTTGGGGATGAAATTGATAGGCAATTTTGCCCAGGTATCAACAAATATGTTAGGTAATATGAAAGGGGAGGCAGCAGCGGTGGCTATAAGCCATCGCATGAGGGAAGCCACTCTTGCACAACAAGACTGAGAATTACCTAAGATTATCGAAGAAACCTATGCTTGGCTCAGTAGAGATAACTTGGGAGCTAGACCTAGGAAACCACAAATAACGAGCAATCCTGAAAAGGATAGCTCAAAGCAAGCACCCGATTCTTCTTAAAAGAAATGAGAACAAACAATCAAAAAATAATAAGCAGAATGCTTCACAGGGTGGGTCCCCTCAACAGGAGGCTTCTGATAGAAAATACAACCTTAGAAACCATGATAATATAAAAAAAAACTGACGGGTATCAGGATACTGATACATGTTCCTCTCGTTCCTTTCAGAGTTCATCAATCAACTCGGAGAGGGAAGGATGGTCAGAACACAGATCAGAAGAGTGAGCTAAGACGAGAGACACAAATCGCACTTCAGATTACATTATCAGACAAAAAGATAAACCCAAAAGTAAACCTCAATTTGAAAAGAAGGTAGCTCTCATTAAAATAGAAATGCTCAGGCTACTAAGGACATTGTTACTGAACAGGGAATGGGCTCTGACGATGCCAGACAGTGCAGCAGTAGAAACAATAGCTCGCCAGAACCTGATGGAATTTCTAGTGACAGCAGCGTTGAATGAACATATCACGTTGGAGACATGGGATACAAGGGTAAGTGTGCCACATTGTTTACACAAAATAACGCTCCAAATAGAGGGGGACATACCCAGGAAAGTGAAAGGTCTTTTTTGGGAGAACCTGACATATGGATACGATATCCATTTGGCTGAAAAAGATTGCCACCTGAGTTCATCATGGAGTGCCCAGATGGGAACGATGTAATTTTACCGACCTTCTCTGATCTTTTTCTAGAGTCACTAAAACATTCATACTCGCAGGAGTGCGCGTTAGTGCTTGCTCCCGCACTTTACCGCAATCATGTAGGGTGGGCTGCTTAGTCACTTCACCATGAATTCACATTAAAAACTACTCGTACATTACAGAGGCACTACCCAATAAAACATGATGCAAAGAAATAGGTCAGGGAGATCTTAGATCAACTTGAATACCAAGATGTGATTGAGAATTGCACCTCCTCCATGAATAATCCTCTGTTTCCTGTAATGAAACTTGACAATTCATACCGTCTACTTTTAGACAACAGGCATTTGAATACATGTACACAGACATTTGCAGTACAAAATGCACACAGTGCTGCATTAATGAATAACATTGTGCAGAAGAAATACAAAACAACACTAGATTCAAAATTGATTCTTCTGCCATAATATTGCACCTGGAAGCAGACATTTGACTGCATTCTCTGCCCTTGGCTCTCAACACCAATTCTGTAGACTGCCCCAAGGGAATAAGAATAGTCCCCTATTGTTCTCATCAAAAGTAACGGAGTTACTTCAAAACTGTGATGAGGAGACATTCTCCTATGAAGATGATATTTATCTGACAAACAATGAGTTGTTGGATCACTTGCACAGGGTAAACAACATCATTTTGGGGTTTTCTATTGTGGGCTACAAATTTACCTTTAGAAAATCAAAAATTGCCTACCTCAATGTCCTATTTTTGGGATATGAGCGATCAAGAGAAGGGAAAAGCCTGACAGCTAATTTTTCAGAAAAATGTGTGCTGCTCCAACCTCCAAAGACTCTGAAAAGTTTACAATTTATTTTAGGATTCCTACATTTTGGCAGAACATACATTTTGGATTAAGCAGAAAAGGTAAATCTTTCTATGACCTAATCAGACTGGATTTTTCAGTTCAACATTGGACACAGGAACACACAGAAATTCTCTGTTCCGTACAAGCTGACATGATAGCTTCCAAACACTTACACACATGTCAAAATACTACTAATTTGGTGATCCGTGTAGTCGCGGGTCAATCAGGGTACACTTATCTCATCTTCAATGAAGGTGAAACAGTGCCCATTGCATACAAATCACATTTGTACACAAACGCTGAAATGCGTTTTGCATCCACAGAAGAAATTCCGACATCAGTACAAACTGCTGTAGTGAGAGGAAGAGCACTAGCTCAGAGGAAACGCATAATTGTCGTGGCTCCAGTACCAACCTTAGAGGCTGTTACTAAAGCAAGCATTCCAAACGTAAAAGCACTGCATCCACGATGGATACAATTGGCTAATTATCTCACTGCAACAGATGTAGACTACAAATTAAAATAAAACCAGAAGCATTTCTGCAGCACTAACAAGAATATCTGCTCTCGAATAAAATAAGGCCTCTAGATCAGCACGAATACATCATTTACACTGACAGATCTGCCCAGCCTGCCGTAGGAAGTAAACAGCAATACAGCGCAGCATGTGCGATTGTGAAAGGATGTATGCGGGACGGCAAGTTCGGTCCTCGCATTACACAGACGTAGTCTCTAGGAGATTGCACAGCACAGCTGGCAGAACTAAAAACCCTTATACTGGCACTAAATATATGGGTCGGGAATTCCCCACACTCAGTGTACGATTCGTTTTCCTGTGTCGAGTCATATAATGAATATCTTCACTATTGGGGCCAGAATGGATTTCTAGATTCCAAAGGTTGCACAATAAAGAACACGTTGATTTGGGAACAAGTGGCAAAGCTGGAAAAAGGCTTGCCACGGGCTCATGCAATTCACACTTTGAGTCATCAGCGTGTTGGTGTGCATATTGAAGGGAATTCACTGTCTGATGAAGCCACCAAGATGACAGTGCGAACTGCTGCCATTGCTGCTATCACTCATTCTAGCACAAGAATAGACGGACAGCTAATGATAGCTATGAATGCTACATGCAACAACAGTTCAGTCTTGCCAAAAGTTTTTCCACTCAAGTGCTCCTACATGTTGGATGCGCAAAACATTCTGTATGCTCTAATTCCAGGAGTGGGGGATAGAGTAATACCAAACGGATCGCAGATTAGGATTAATTCTAGCTGCACGCAAGGGTCTGGGTTCAGCACACGCAGGTATCGGTGCAACTATTTCACTACTAAGACAGCGTTATTGGTGGCCAGGTCTTACTAAACAGACCAAGGGATTTGTCCTTTAGTGCGACATCTGTCAGCAGATGAAAGGTTCCACCGTAGCATGTCCACCGCGAACACCATTACTGACATCAGACAGCCCTCTTGCATGTGTCTATTTGGACACCTGCGGCCACTTACAATCTGATGGGGTTTACAGATACATCCTGATGGCAGTGAATTCTTGCTCTAGATTCCTGTGGGTTTGGCTTCAGCACTTGGCTGATGCCCGAACTGTTATAAAGAATTTGCAAGTCACATAGGGACATACGCAATTCACACATTCCATTGCAACCGTGACCATGCGTTTAGCTCACAGGCTTACAAAGAAGCCATGGGAAGATAAAAATGCTTCTAAGGATGCTCTGAGCATATTTCGCAAAGTGAGGAGGAGGAAGATGAGGATTTACTTTGCTAGTTGCATTGAGGGCTCAGAAAACTCAGTTAAGGACATTTTTCATATCACAAACTCTTTTATTACTCTGGAAGCCATGGACAGCACCTTTCTCCCCTCAGCTACCCTTTGCACGAGTCTGTCTGATTTTTTTAAATTTATTTTTTAAACACTTTTTATTGATAAAAAAGGAGAAAAGAAGAGAAAAATATAAGGCAATGATAAAGCTATAGTTGGGTCCACAATACATGGTTACATACTTCAGTGCAGATTGCATTTGGAAAACATAGCACACCCCCTCCCATTCAATCATGGTAATAATGTTCGGCATGCCCATCAAGTAACCAACACAGAAAAGATCAAATTTGCAAAACAGATATATACACCAGTTGGTCCTTATTAAACGAGTAAACACAGCATTCAGTTGCGGGTGAGGGCACAAGATCGATACTTGAGATGATCCAGTAGGGATTGCCGTTCACGTTGCGATTCAACTGTAGGAGATAAACAGATATCACCTCTGTATCTATTCCACTTCGCCCATTTGTGGTCCCATTTCTTAGGGCAACCCCTATGTTTGAATACATACTTCTCGGTGATCATTGCCCTGTCCATGTCGATTGCCCAGTCACATAGGGTCGGGGCTGCCCCACCCCCATTTTTGCGCAATATTACGTTTTGCGATGCCCCACCCCACCCCAATGAAGCCCATGTTTTCTCTTTTTGCGTTAAATCCGTGGCATCCCAAATATTCAGGAGACATAGTTGGGGGGTGGCCTTCAGTGTCTTATCCCCCGCTCGCTCCATCTGCTTTGTAACTCTGCTTCAGTATTGAGCAGCCCCACAGGATATGGAAAAAGGTTCCCGGTTGATGACACTGCCGAAGTTCTACCACCCATTTTGACCAAGATCCTGGCATCCAAATATAAATGATGAAGGATCTTCAATTGGACCAGGCGCAATCTCATTGGGATAGCCACTTCTCTGGGAGAAGCCAAGGCATCGCGCTAATCATCCTCATCTAACTAACCCAGGTCTGCATCCCAGTGCTGCCGTAGTCGCTGCACAGGGTCCGGGCGGTTATTTAACAGCTTCTTATACATAAAGGCTATGGCTTTTCTAGGCATGGGGTCAAGTATCAATCTGTCCTCCAATGGAGAGGCCTCAGGCAGAGGGGCATCCTTGAGCAGTACAGCAGGGACTGCGTGGCTAATTTGTAAATATCTGAAAGTCTCAGTTTGCGCTAGCTGACATTTAATCTGTAAGTCTGCAAAGGTGGCCACTTTCCCCCCCACTGTCGAGATACCTATCCTGTCGGATCTATCAAACCCAGGGCATTTGCTGAGCTGACCCAGCAAGTCTGGTTCCCAGAGTGGTGTGGCTTTTGTAAGCCTGTTGTGCCAGCCCCAGTTCCTATTCACTCCATGCCAGACCTCTACTGTGCGTGCGGTGGGTCCTGTGAGGTTAAGCTTGCGGGGGTTTGTGTGGAGTGCCCTATTGTATTCCCCCCCACCCCCCGTCCCAGGAGCCATCGGTCTGTATGGAAATTTGGGTCGTCATATTCCCCGTGTACCCATTTATTGATTGCAACCAGTTGGGAGGCTTGGTAATAAAGCTGCATGTCGGGTAGTGCAATGCCCCCATCATACCATCCCATCGTCAATTGTTTCATGGCTATACGCGGGGCCCGACTGTCCCACAGCAACCCTCTCACATCTCACATCGTCCTCAATACTGGTATCTCATTAGGGGTGTTCTGCAATGCATAGAGGAAACGTGGCAGTGCCAGCATCTTAAAAAGTGCCGCCCGTCCCAGGTGAGGGGGAGGGATCGCCAATGCTTAGCGTTGGATCGGAGTCGGGTCTGGGGTGCTAACAAGTTAGACTCATAGAACAAAGTCAGATCTGGCGTAATATATATACCGAGGTACTTGAAGCCCTGTGATGCCACTGGTTTGTCATAGCCCCTAGGATTGCATGGCGGTGTACCCCAAAGCATGTAGAGTTGGGACTTAGTCCAGTTAATAGCATACCCCGAGTGGGAACCAAAGATGTGAAACATATATAGGACCTGGCGGAGGGACCGTGAGGGTTTGGCCAAATACAGGAGTATGTCGTCCACGTATAACGAAATACGGTCTTAGTGGTCTTCTGTCCACTTCAGACCCCTAATCTCCAGATCTCCCCTGACCCAGACAGCCAATGGCTCTAGTACCAGGGCAAAGAGCAGGGGCAACAGAGGACACCCCAGTCTAGTGCCTCTCCCCAGTGGGAATTGGCTAGAGACGTGATTATTAACCGTCACATGCGCGGTCGGTTGGGCATAAAGAAGTTGGATCCATTTTATAAAGTTAGGTCCAAATCCCATCCTTGTCAGTACTGCGAAGAGAAAGTCCCACTCAATAGTATCGAATGCCGTGGATGCGTCCAGTGATAGCAGAGCAGCGTCCTCCCTGATCGTGTCCCGTCTACCCAGGAACCCGTGCAATCGTCGTAAGTTCAAGACTGTGTCCCTCCCTGACATGAACCCGGATTGATTCGGGTGTACAAGCTCAGTAAAATAGGGGATGAGTCTGTTGGCCAACAGTTTTGCTAGTACTTTAGCCTCAACCGTGAGGAGGGAAATGGGACGATAGGCTCTACAATCATCTGCTGGTTTGCCCTGTTTATGGATGACCACAATAGAGGCCGTCCTAACATCAGATGGCAGGGTCCCTACGTCAAAGCTTTCAGTGTACATTTGCAATAAGTGGGGAGAGAGTTTGGAAGCCAGCGGCTTAAAAAACGTCAATTGGGAGCCCATTGGGTCCCATGGCTTTACCTGACCAGACATCTTGAATTGCTTTCTGAATTTCGGCCTCCGTAATGTCACCCTCTAGGAAGTCTCTGTCTTGTGTGGACAGGCAAGCGACTTTAATATTCGAAAGGAGGTCCGTAGCCATAGATGACTGGGACTTCTCAGAGAACGAATATACCGATGAGAAGAAGGAGGCGAACGTTTCGGCGATCTGCTGGGGATCAGTAATTATGTCTCCGTCGGCCCCACGTACTGAGTGGACACACCTGGACAATTGTTCTTTTTTTCTCCAACCAGGCCAGAAGTTTACCCGTCCATTCACCATGCTCGTATATCTTGTGGCGAGTGGTGTTATACCTTGCTTTGGCCACTTCCATCAGAAGACGCACCATCGCTAGCAAGTGTTGCGACTCTGGATCAGGGATATGTGCCAGAGCCTTTTCCCTGGTCAGGATGTCCTCCTCTAGTTTTGTTATGCGTTTGGTGAGTTCCCTCTTATGCCCAACCATCAGCGATAAGGCTCTGCCTTTCATAACGGCACCAAACGCCCCCCACAGCACTTGGGCTGAGGTGACCGGCCCCACATTTTCCTGAAAATAGCAGTCTGCTTCTTTGAGGAGTACTTCTTTAATGTGGGGTACCTTGAGCGCCCAAGGGTTTATAGTGAGGGTAGTGCGGCGCATGGGTAGTCGGAGTGTGAGCATGGTGAGGACGGGAGAGTGTTCAGAGACTCTGCGCACGAGGCACCTGGATTTAGTGAAAACATGGATATCTTGAGCGTGAGTAAACACATGGTCTATCCGCGATTGGCTATTGTGGGCCCCAGAGTAAAACGTAAATTGCACAGTGTTAGGGTTAAACCGCCTCCAAATATCCACCAGACCCATAGCGGACAGGAACCCTGCCATTTGAGATCTCCCAGGGGGTCCCTGCGAGGCGGGAGGCGATCCCTGGCGCCATCAACTGGCAGATTAAAATCCTCCCCCTCCCCCCCCCCCATCGCCAATAGTCCTAAGGGCAAATCAAGCAGGAGCGCTCCAAGGTCTCGTAGTGTGGGGCGCTGCAACCCAGGGAGGGATATACGTGGATACGATATTGAGAGTCTGTCCCTCCCAGGTGCCAGATATTGCTACATATCTACCTTGTTCCTCCGTCCAAACCCTGTGTATCATATATGGACATCCTCTGCATAGGAGCACGCCGGCCCCACGAGAGCCCGATGTAAACCCTGGGTGAGCAACCAAACGATAACCCCATCTATTCAATGCCCCGCATGAGTTGCCAATTAAATGCGTTTCTTGGAGAAGGACAATGTCTGGCGCCTCCCGCTTCAAGTATTGGAGAACTATGCCCCACTTGATTTTATACCCCCAAGCCATTAACGTTCCATGTAAGGAGTTTAAGAGCTACGTGAGGTCCCATGTGAATATAGGTAAGTGAGCATTGTAGAGCCGTGAAACAGGGGTTAAACCCATGTCTGGACAGTGAGGGTGGTGAATGTTGGCGGGCATATAATACGCCAGTAAATCAGACCAAATATTCAGAGGATCTGCAGGTGGACCAATGGACACATCCCTACATACTTCCCGTGCACCCCATAGTGATGCGATGGAAACCCAAATGTGGAGAGACAGTACTATAGAGAGGGGGAAGTGCTGCAACACATGACTTGACCCATCGATGAGATGAAGAGCAAACGTTATCATTGCACAAAAACAAAAAATAAAACAGTTTAAACTAACCCCTCCTTCCCCCAACTCCCAGCACCCACCCTCCACCCTGCCCCCCTGCACAATGGGCACAAAACCACCCACCACCCCCAACTTGCAGAGTGCCTGTCGCCACCCTTAACAGTATCGGGAACGTGATCCAACCCCACTCCCTGGGGCATCAATGAGTGAAAACTTTTGCATCCCCGGCGATCAACCCCATAATGTACGAATTGGACATATTAAGTGATATTCTACAAGATTCAAAAGTCTGCAATGCCATGCCTACAGAAAACCAACAGCAACAGAGATCTGGACTTATATTATCTACAATATGCTGGAGACTGTACGAAAGATGGTCAACACTAGAACAGCCTGCTTCTAACAAGTTTGTGTCTAAGAAGTCATTTGAACCAAAGGGTAGCCTCTCACACTTATAGACCACCGACCTCTATCCGTTCGTGTCTTGCGTTGCTGATTCACCACCTGGCGGGGACCCCTGCCACTGGCTTGACCTATCGGTATCACCATTGCCACCCACAGGTTTATGGGGACGCTTGCCAACAGTTCGCCAGCCGTCGAGCCAGTGCCATGCATCCTCGTGTCTTGTAAAGAACCATACTTTTCCTTCAGACTCAACCCAGAGCTTAGAAGGAAACAGCATGGCATACTTGATTTCTCGTTCCTGCAGCGTACGCTTCACGTCCAGGAAGCTACGACGCCGTTTCTGGACCCGCAAGATGAAGTCTGGGAAGAAGGTGACTTTGCTATTGTCTATCGCCAGCGGCGGGTCCGCTCTCGCCGTCTGGAGTATGGCATCCCTGTCGTGAAAGTTAAACACTCTTGCCAGGAGAGGTCGGGGAGGTGCACCAGGTCTGGGCCTACCCCCAGGTACGCGGTCTGCTCGTTCAATCGAAAAACATTTAGAGAGACCCATTGGTTGGAGCTGTTGGAATATCAGTTTCTCGACAAAGAGGTCAGCCTCCTGCCCTTCGGCTCGTTCCGGCACCACTAAAATGCGAATGTTGTTGCGCCTCATGCGGCCTTCGTAGTAGTCGAGTTTTAGGGCCATTGCTTCCTGTGTAGTTTGAAGTTCGGTCAGGTGTCTCATGAGAAGGTCTGTAGCATTCAACAATTCTTTGGTAGTGCTTTCCACGGCACTGATGCGATCCTACATTTTCCTCATGTCCGCTCTAATCAGAGAAACCTCCGTGGCAACTGTATCAATGCGGGCTTCCAGTGAGGTACGCACTGTTGTTATAGCAGTTAACATGTCCTGCAAAGTGGAGTCCGGCTGCCCCCCATTAGGTTTGGGGTTAGACTGTGTCTCATCCTGGCCCTTCTGCCAAGCGAATTTGTCTAGTTTTGCTTGCGTCGTGCCACGACCACTGCGGCCGCATGCCATGAGGTAACCAGTGGGTGCGATATATCGGAGAAGGGGCCAAGCCCTACCGGCTACTCACTGCCGCCTGCCGTGAGCACGAGCCCACACCGGCCTGTCGGTTTCCGCCAGCAGGGCCCCAACCAGAAAGTACCACTATAGTGAAGTAATCCCAAACTGGTGAGAGAGGGGAGGGGGGAGAAAAAACAGGAAACGTGAGGGGAGCAAAAACTGTTGATCGACCTGCAGCACAGCGAAGAGCCTCAAATGAGGAATATGAGAGGGCCTTGGGTGAGGTGAATGCTTGCTTCCGACTCCCACCCCTCCACCCCCTTGTAGAGAGTTTATATGGATGCTGATCACATGCCACGTGTGCCGATGACCGGCTGGGTTAAGGCAGAACATCAGCGCCCACTGCCTGGAATAGCGCTCAGTGCCCCCCAGGCTGCACCCCCACTCCGGGCCCATCGTAGGAGCTCGGGTTCCGGTACTCACCGCGGTGCTGCAGCACCTCCCCCAGGCGCCCCAGGCATCCAAAAAGAGTTCTAAATGCCCGTTCTCGGTGTCCAATTCACAGCTGCGTAGTGCGATTTAAGCTCTGAGGTGCCGCTGGGTGCGCCGCGGCTGGGGTGCACAGTGCCATTGATGTTGAGGCCCAGAGGAGGGGATGAGCAGTGTATGAGGTGCTAAAATGGGGTCGGCAGTTCTCTAGTGACACCCATGGCGGGACGCTGCTAGGAAGGTCTGCAAAGCCGGTCCCAATCCAGCCGTCTCCTCTCAGTAATTAAGCGTGCCTACTGCCGACTTCCCGCGGGGCACGCCAACACGCAGGGCACACAGGCAGTCAATAGTCTTGATACAGCGCCAGCAGCGGGGCGGCACTCACCGATGATGCCGCAAGAACTCAGGGCGGCCTCCTCCGCTCAGTCGCAGGCCCAGACACCACGCCGCGACCGCAGTGAAGATTAGTGCGCGCAGCCGGGAGGTGGCGGGACACCTCCAAGTCCTCCGGAGCCACCGCACTGTTCAGGTCTTGTTCAGCCTTGTGGATGCCTCCAAACGGGGCAATCTTTCGCGCAAGTGTGGGCACGATGTTGGGGCCAGGCGAGCTCCGTTACGAGCGATTTTGGCTGGGGCAAGATGTTGTTATCTGGATTTATCGGGAGTGGCGCGACTGAGCTAGGCTACCGTGCTGCCATTTCCCTCTGCTGCTGGTCACGCCCCCCCTGTCTGATTTTTTTGAAGAAAAAATCCAGAAACTATACTCCTCGTTCCCACGGGACGGGGTACCATTGGATCACCAGGAGCTTCTGACTGTTGAATCCCTCATTTTGTGCCCAGAATTTCTCCCCATCTCTCGGGAAGACTCATTGGCACGGTTTCTGAAATGTAAATCGGGCTCAACTATGGACTCGTGCCCTTCCTGCCTCTTTAGAATGATGGCCCCATGGCTCAATCCCATACTAAACCAAATTTGGAATTTCTCCTTAAAACTGTACATTTTTCCTAGTGACTGGAAACAAGCATTCTTGTGCCCTCTGCTGAAAAAATCCAACGCGGATCCAAGTATGCTCAACAATTTCAGACCTATTTCCCTGCTGCTGACTCAAGCAAAAATCCTCAAAAAGGTGGTTCAGAAACAGCTCACAGTTTTCGCAGAAACGAATAACCTCCTCCATACGCTCAATCGAGTTTCCGAGCAGGATATAGCACAGAAACCACACAGTTGGAAATTTCCAAGTCAGTGCGAGTCTGTAGATGGTGGCACTGCAGCCATGGTAGTACGCTTAGACCTGTCGTCAGCTTTCGACACTCAATCAATCTGGATCCTGCTGTAGCATTTATACCATCTGGGCGTGAGGGGAGTGGCACTCTCATGGCTTCTGTCCTTTTTGGAAGACCGCTCTCAACAGGTCTTTTTACAACCATTCTCGTCCTCACCAAAACCTTTAGTGTGTGGAGTGCCGCAGGGCTTGGCTTTGAGTCCACTGCTTTTTAACCTTTACCTGGCCCTGTTTGCCAGCATTATCTCATCCTGGAGCATGAAAGTAGTCTCATAGGCAAACGAAATGCAGCTGGTTTTATCCTTCAAAGAGTACTCCTGGGCGGCATTCAATAAATTCAAGGACTGCATGAAGCAGATCTCCACGTGGGTGTATGATAATTGCTTAAAATTGAATGCAGATAGTACCAAGGTCTAGTTCTTCAACCAGAGCTCACCACCACCATCCAATCTTTTGGTGGAGAACACCCCTCCAACACCTGCTCAGTCCGCGATGGGTATCCGGTTTGATACTTATCTCTCTTTTTCGACACACATCCGACAGGTGTCGGCCACATGTTTCTGGAAGTTACGGTCATTAAGGAAAGCCTTATGATATCTGCCCACGGAGAGCCATAAGATAATCCGACATGCCCTGGATACCTCCCAGCTGGACTATGCAAACAGTCTCTATACTGGGCTCCCAGCATATCTGATTTACAGACTACAGATTGTTCAAAATGCAGCAGCAAGGCTGATCTGCAGGGTGCCCTTTTGCCATCATATTTTCCCTCATCTGAGATGCTTACACTGGCTGCCATTGTGCAAGAGGATTGAGTTCAAGGCCTTGACGCTGACTTTAAGAGCCATGGGCCCTTGCTATCTTAAGCAGAGGCTTAGCCTTTACTATCAGGATCTCATACTGAAATCTAGGCACTTGTGTCTGCTCCGTGTGCCAAGATATGCTCAAAGAGCGGCAAGTGGGAAGGTTCTGCTCGATCATGGCAGACAAACTCTGGAACGCCTTGCCCCCCTTTATGCGTCTAATCAAGTCAGAACCAGAGTTCAGGGAAATCTTATAGACTCTGCTATTCTCTCAGATGTAGCATTTCCATTCTGATCTTTGCTGTCAGTCTGCACTAGGGCCGGGACACCTCCGACGAGGTAGCTGCTGCGCTTTATAAATGTAAAAAAAAAAAAAATGCATAGTTTGGGTGTGGTCTTGCGGTACTCCTCCCCGAATCATCCTGAGGGAAATTTTATTGTGGAGAGGAAAACCGCGACTTAAAGCATTTCTTAACAGCCATGGTATTAGGCTCCGGTGGGAGCTGGGTCAATCACCTATATGGGGTCCAGAGGGCACTTATCACCATATGAAGTTCTGTTCGGTATTTGAATGTGGGTGCCTGACCTCGACTGTGGCAGCACAGTGGCGGATGAAAAGCCATTTGACATCAATGATCGTTTGGCTGTTTTACAGGAACTCAATGAATTCCAGGCATTACAAAGCAACGTCCAAGCAAAACGCACCACCACTGGAGAAGTGAAAGCTGTACCAGCAAGACCTGTCTGGGTCCCGAAGATTGGGGACCTGGTCAGAGAAAAGACTGTGGACAAAAAAGAATTTGGGCCATCTCACCTGTACGGGCTGTCGAAGGAACAAGAACAGTACTTCTTCCACCCCTTGCTGGCAAGAAAGAAAAGAGATTTGTCTCAATTGATCTGATCAAACCACACTATCTGGCCGATACTCAATAGTAGGCCGCATGGGCTCCTGCGTAGCACCAGATCTCCTCTTGCAACCATACAGGAAGTTCAGATGGAAAGGTTAATTACGTTTTAAGATTCTACTTCACGAAGTGAAGGAGTTATCAACCACGGAATGCAACTTGTACCTGTTGAAATTAAACAACTCCAATTTTCAAATGACGGACAGATCTCAATTCGGTCTAACACCGACATCTATGTGAATATGTCTCAAACTGAGACATCTGCCAGTTCCACAAAACCTGCTGAGCTACGGAAGATAGATCGATGTGCGTCTGGTTACTTCATTGATTTTGATACTTTCTCTTTGGATCCAAGTGAACCCGAGTTACCGCCACTGACTGTTCTCCACAAGAAAAGAATTCGTGATTTCTACCTTTGGCTGAAAAAGAGTTGTTTTGTTTCTCCCTGGATACCGCTCTGGATTGCAATTGGTCTACTGTTCCTAGTCCTTTGGATTGGTATAGTGACTGTCTTTTTCCGGCTCCTGAATGGACATTACCTCCTAGAATGCTCTACAGTACCACATGTAAACTTGGTCCTGAAACCACATGCATCATCACACCGTGAACAGAGAGACCTGTCCATAATGAACATTACAGCAGTTCCAGTTACTGAAGGAATAGTTTGGGACAAAGTTTCCTATGATGTATATGTTCCCACTGAACCGTTAAAAATGCTACACTTATTTAACATTTCTCTTAGTGATATCACCACCTCTAGTACTCTCTCTGATGATTGGGACTTTGAAACTGTAAATACCATGCTGTCTGATTCAGAACAATCTGCTGCATTTTCAAATGATGAATTGTATGATTATACATCTAATTTTGACACCATGTTTTGTTACCAACACTATGGTCATCATTTCTTGCACAAAGCAAGCATCCCACATTTTAATTTTCACTTACCCTCAATGGGAACATTGACTAACATCGCCGAAAGGTAGTTCAGCTACATTTGCACAGAAGTTTGTTTATTTTTTAGGGTTTAACACATCAGACCCAATCTCTTATTATTTTAAGCTTGCTCCTACACCTGCAAAGAAAAATATGCTCATGACCCCGAAACTGATATACTCTGTTTCCTTTATTGCCCAGCTGTCTGTACTTGGTTTTGACTTTTAGAAAGACACTATAGACACAACATCTGTCTTGGGGACTAAAGAATGGCAAGTTCAGGGAACTGAGGCCTCATTTAGAGCATGCCTCATACCATATCAGATGATCTTCTTGAATGATACGATGCAACAAACTTCCTGTCTTGGGATAGCCAAGATTGAGGATTTGAACATACCTAGGATTCCTTCACTTACACACTTTGAGGGATGGCAAAATTACACACAGCAAAGTGAGGATACATTAGATGACAATTTACAGAATGGTTCGTACAATTCATCTGACCCCAATTTGAAGGGATGGTTTGTTTGGCCTATCGAAACGATTCAGGGGAACCACCGAAGGGTTTAGTATCCATAGGCCTGACCAGTGCTATGTACGGACAGAACACACGGGGTGGTGACATCTTACAGTGTTGGGAAGTTATACCTAGAGTGGCTAAAAACCTCAACACTGTCCTAGATGAAACAACACTTGTCCTGACTCTCTAGGGATTTTTTGTTAGGTCCCCAGAAGCCATGTTAAAAGCGCTTCTTGTACCCTATTTAAAACGAGGTATGGAAAATCTCCCAGCAGTAGGCTGATGAAAGATTGCGTGAAATTGATAGGGTTAACCTAGAAAAGGCTTTGGCAGTGGTCGAGAATGGTATGACCACATTTGCATCCAGAATGTATTCTCTGTGCAACATTGTGTCTTCTGCAATAGATATAATTGAACAGGATTTGTCTATTTTACAATATGGACAATCGCAATTGCGATCCATTCTATTATTTAGCTGGACTCTGCAATCATTGCATTCTGGGCACGTGCCCTGGTGTTACATCAACAACACAACTCTGTTTTCTGCATACAATCTAACAGAAAGACAGGTGTCAATGGCACAAAGCGATGCAAAATATACAATGCTGCACATTGAAACATTGGACCGATTACCTTTCACCGTGGCCGAGTCACTTTCCACAAAATATTTAATAGATGGCTATATTACACCGCCAGTCACGAAATTCCAATTTCAATACTGTCTACAGTATCATCAGGTAGGCAGGTATGAAGCGTGAGGAGAGGGATATATACATGAATACTGGGAATTACTGTACAGATACAGGAATGGAGACACTGAGGATTTTCTCAGAGTTTCAAACTGTGAAACTGCTTTAAGTGGGTTGCTAGTTTGCAAGGATATTTTGCTTCACGGAGCCTGTAATGCTTTGGTTGCTAACTTATCCTATCACTTGAAGGGTTACGCACCTGCTGTGATTCATCCAGTGTTCGAACTGCTCTCGAATGGGAGCTATTTAATGTTGAATGATCAAGGCTGTTGTGGGATGGTACCAGGCATCGCATATTTAGTCACAGTAAGTTCCAGGATGGAGCTTATCTTTTGATATTGTCTAAATAAAGGAATTGAAACACTAAGGAACTTTGTCCGCTTACATCATTTGAATATACATTCCAGTGGTGCACCTCTCCACTCTCATCCATAAGTTCCAGGGTTACTTGTTGTATGCAAGTATTGTTTCCACCAACCCACACAGTTAGGGAGGCAACGCTATGGTCTTCATTGAATGTTTCCTTTATACGGTTTGATTCTCTGAGCAGACTGAAAGCCATGCTTTTGCAGAAGGATGTGGCCTTAACCTTAGCCTGAGAGACTTTTGATCTCCAGGTTGTAAGGTCTTCATCTCCTAAGTGAAGGTGGGTAGTACACCATGCAGATAGGTGTGCTATCTTTCCTTAATTATAGTACCGTCCGTTTGTTCTCGTTGAAAGTTTCTGAAAAAGTGTTGGCATGAAATTTAAATACAGCTTTAAAGAAGATTGTCTGTTTTCATTTTATAAGTTTGTCTTTCTGTCTTTGTTTACTATCAGCCAGGGCAGCTCCAAAACACATTGTAGAGTGATTTCTTCTTATAATTAATGTTTAAGTGTTTACTCATAAGGGGAAAAATACTGGCATTAGGTAATCTTCCTAATTTGTTAGAAGAAACAGCCTGAAATTTGACCTCTATCTTTGAAACGCAGCAAATGTGACAACATAAATAGTTTCTGGCTAGTTCAAGATTGCCTACCCCAGCTGGGTTCTAAAAGTACTGAAGAGAGACTGAGGTTGTTTCTTGTCTGGATTTGGCTTTCAGTACTTTTACTTCTACATACTATTTAATCATGCAGATTGTGAAGTGGTTGGCAGCAGTAATATGTTGTCACCAGGACCCGACTGGGAAACAAAACCAGTTCTAACAATTTTAAAACAGTCCCACATTGCAGGAGGCCATGGCTAGAAATTAGTAATGGAGAGTGTCGTGGCAACCGAAGCAGCTCTGAAAGCAGCCACCTTGCTTTCAGTCCTCTGGGGAAAAGCAAGAGTGGCTTAATGGACAAAGGCAGCCCTGGTTGTCTCTATACCTTCTCGGTCAGCTTGACTTCATAAGTGATGCTGCTTAAATAGTTATACAGCAGCTCAGTCAAATAGTGACACAGCCAATTAAACGTATAGCAGTGCTGCAGAGGCATACACCTACTACCAAACCGAAAATATTGCATGGTTAGTTGAGACATAATGTAAATGTGGCATGTTTTATAGTTGGCAAGTTGTCCCATTTTGAACATGGCACCTTCGGTCAGTCCTGGAGTTTTAGCTAACAGCACATTTCATTATGATACTTTTACTTTTTACATTGCAAGTATGAGTATAAAAACACCATCATGTATAATGCTGTCAGCCAAATGGCCAGCTATGGTCAGTGGGTGTTTATGAGGCTGTGTAAGTAGGCAGGTGTGAGTGTCACACTAAAGGCCAGATGCACATAGTGGCCCGGAATTACCCGGCTGTGCACTTTGGAGTGAACGCTACCAGGGACACTCTAACTCCAGGTGGTGGAAGTACTCTGTTATGTCATTTTAACGATTAACATGGGAATCAGCATTTCTGCACAGATTCCACCATGTTTTAGCCTGGTATTCACTGAGGATCTCAGAAGCTCAAGACTCTGGGAGAAATACTATTGTAATCCTGATTTTCTGTTTGCGTTTTAATTTACAATCATGATGACATGATATCGATATCAACTGGAAAGTATGTGTTTGGACATTGCAATATAGATTATGGGGCTGATATTAACTTAAAGTTTTGGCAAAAATGGGCCTATATGAGATGCAATAAATGATGGATTATCTTTATTTGTCAACAGGCTATATGACAACTGGTCTGTTTCTAGTGGTATCTTGCCCTACTTTAAATTGTTCTGACTACTGATTCTATGTTTCCTATTCAAGACAAATATGGCCATCTCATATTGGTCATTATAGTGGATATGCCTCTTGGATAGGGTCTGCTTGTAGATGCTATATCCGGTGCTCTTTTTAAATTTAGAAATAGCATTTTTTTTTATCATATATGAGCGGATTAGTCATTACAAGTATTGAGCGAGCCGAAGTCTGGCACACTCGGTTTACATTTCAGATGTCGACACTTTTTGATGGTGAATGATCGTTTTTGGCAATAATAAATATTAGAGCAGTCCTGACAAGATATAATGGGTTTAAATAAACTGAATACTTGCATATATGAAGTTATGTATGTAACTAATATGGTGAAGTTATTAAACTGAGTTGTTTTGATTGATATAGATGAGTTAGCACTGGCAATTTGAAAGATTTTAAGATTAGCCAAAATTGTCTTTTATTTCATGTACTCTATGGTGGAACAAATCTGCTTTTCATATAAAGATCGTATAATTGATCACCTATTTTGACCATGTACTTATATATATTTTACTTTGGCCAATATGAGCGACATTTATGGGATCAAGATGTGGCTTTATACACTATTTTCTTGTTTGCTTTTCAGATAATTATTGTGCAACAATACTCCCCTGTACCGCTGAAACTCTTTCTTTCTTTAAGTGGAATATAACTGACTCAATATATATTTAATCTTGAGGTATGTTATTTTATGGAATGCAGAAATTAATTATTAAAACTATCTGTGATGTTATCATGACAGAAGTGATGATGTTTGTAAAAAACAATGAAGTTAATCTCTCCTTCTGACAAATTATGAATGTAATGATTATGTCAACATAGTGGATTTTCACCATTCTTATGCTCTCCTCTCAGAATGTTTGAGGTCTTATGACAAAACTAAATGATTTGATTATGATGATATCACATTATAAAATTTGTCAAATGTTGATCTGCTAGCTCGGAAGAATTCTTTGTGTTCTCTGAAAGAAGAAAGAATTGATAAACGGTTTTGTATATAGACCTGTATAGATATATGTACAGACCAAAATGTTTTTTTTGTATATAGGTATATATATATGTAAATTGTAAATAATGTATATATGTTTTGTTTTAGCCCTGAAGAAGTCTCGATAGAGACGAAACGCGTTGGCTAAAAGATTCACTTTTATGGTCTTTGGATTTTAAACATTTGAATACATTGGAATAATGAACATTTATTTCTGACTACAAGCAAAATTGTGGACCTGCTTCTTCTACTGATCACCATGGACGTTTCAAGTTCCAATTAATTACAATAAGACTCTCTCAAATGATGGGTGCTAATTCCCTATTTTGTTTTTGGAATAAAAGACTTGTCTGGCCCTGTGGACAGCAGGAGTGCTGATGCCGCAGGGGGTTCTGTGATTTAAGTGAGGTGGGCAGAAGACACATGAGGGCTCTGCTTGTTTTAGCTCAAGATCCAAAAGGAACTCCAGCTGACTGAGTGCCATGCATCTGGTTTGAGTGTGGCTCGAGCCTACAGAGGCACGTCGGCCTCGAATTTTGAATTGTAAAACTGCAACTGCAATTTGCTGTCTAACCTGAGTGATGAGGAAATAGGTGATTCCACGCGACAGTTCTTGTATGGACAATCCTAACACATTTTACACTTTGCCAGAGGGCGATTTAACTTGTTCAGCACCTCCTATGCCCCTCTCTTTTCTCTGATCAGGGTATGTTACAGTTTCTGCCTTGTGCAGCAGGTCAGCCTCATTCTGTAATGTCATCCTGTGTTGTATTTTCACCGGAGTAACCTGATCAGAACATTAATGCACACATCCAAGCTGCACTTGTGCCCTATACACCCATTCTGAGCATTTGACTATACGAAAAAAGTCCCACATCCGCTTTTCACTTTAATCATCAGTGCGTATTATGAAATGTTTGGGCACTGCATCAGGGCTGGACTGGGGAACCAGCAGCTGCCGCTGCCCGGAAGGCGAATCCCAACAGAAGCCTTCATTCCTGCGGTGACCCATTAATCGACACACACAGCAAGGCTGGCTGCGCAGCCCCCCAAGAAGACTGCTGGGGATGGCACCACTACAGACAGATAGAGGCCTTGACAGAAGAGGCCCCTAGAATGCACAGACTTGCACCAATGAACTGGGTTTTCATGTAATATTATTGAGCGTGTATTGAAATTCTATGTTTTTTGTGTAATAAAGTTCTTGCCTTTTCTCCAAACAAAAGCACTGGTTGGACATTGATCTTATTGTACTGCTCGGTGGTATGGATTCTTGAGCCTGGTTAGCCCCCACAGTAACCTCCCCGTGAAGCCTGTGAATGCTCACCCTCGCTACTACTGAGAGTCGAGTATGGACAGGGCTGTACTTGGCTTACTTTGCAGAGCCATAGTAGGGCAGGTCTCAGTACAGCAGTGGTATAAGGCCTCCACCCCCCAAGGGTGTGGCCCAGAAGCCCTTGCCATCGCTGTGGCCTCCTGAATGTGGTATGGCCCGGTTGGCACTCTTAACGAGGTCCGAAATGAGAATAGAGCTGTGCGCAGGGTTTAGAGAACAAATAGATGCACTATTTTTCAGGTTCTTAACACAGTAAAATTGCATTGAGTGTCCATGTTCCTACCATATGGTATCACAGGAAATGACCCCAGATGTTATGCAATTCTAATAATTTACAGAACGTTGTGAGTGTCCTATACTCAAAGAGGCATAATGAAAAAGGCAACAAAATTGCATATGGCCGCCATGGCTACGCTTTACCTCACTGAAACATGTGTCACCCCACCTCCCTGCTGGGACATAATTTAACTCTAACCATCTTCAGTCCACCATTTTGGCTGTCACATAGGAGACCATATTTTGTTTTGGCTAGAGAGGGATCACGTTTTGACCCCTTCTGACACAGATACTGCCACTGACTTGTATCTGCAGCATGAGTTTTGGCAGTGCTGGGAGAAACAGCGAAAACTCCTTTAATGTGCCCCTCCATTCAATCAAGTAGATTGAAGGCTCCTGGAGCCTTGTGTGCATAGCTTTCTACTCGTCATCAGGCTACAGGCTACTTCAATGCAGGCAGCCCCCAGTAACAAAACCGGCCCTCACCCTTCTAGCCTCCTGGGGAAATGCCTGTTTCCCGGTTCCCGCTACGGCCAGTACGGCCCTGCTTCAATGTGAGAGGTTTACATAGACCTGTTTACTCAAAAGGGTTGGGTTGCATATGTGACACTCTGCTTTTTTGTGCCTCTTACTTCACTTATTTGTAGATTGATCATCTGGAAAATTGTGATAAGTAGCAAAAGATTTGGGCACGCTTGGTTGTTGCTCTTTTGTATCATCAGTAGAGGCTGGCACTGTCTGTGTGTGCTTGTGAGTGCCTGTTTGATCAGGATAAAGTGGTAGTGATCAGTGTAAAGTGGTAGTCTTCTTATTCTGTTTGACTTTAGCATCAAGAGAAGAGCAGTGTCCCAGTGCACATATGGGAGGAGCCACATTTGGCATTTACATTCTGTGTCTGTCGCTTCCATCTAACTTGTGGCTGCTGGCCCCCGTGGCATCATGGGAAATAACTTCACAATATGGTGTGTCATGTGCCCTGTGGCCGTTCGCACTTTGTTATACCCTATCTCTTCATCGGCAGGCGTCATGCAGGGCTGTGTTGTGTATGGGTTGATCCAGTCAGTGGGTGTGGCCTAATTTGCAAGCTGGGAGAGGGCACCGTTGGCCGTGGGTGTTGACATAATTGTTTGAATGGCCAAGGCTGGGAGAAGGATCTGTGGGAGTCACAGCCAAGCTAATCCTGTTTGCGCCAGGAACTGGATTACATGTCAGGCGCAATTTGAGTGTGACGTGGGAGTTTGCCCTGAGATTTGCAGCAGGTAAGGCCTACAGCAGGTAAGGCCTACAGCAGGTAAGTCCTACAGCACAGCGTGGAGGCAAATAGTACAAACTGAACAGTTTGTGCGTTGTGTAATTCCTGCATAGTTTCCCAGGACGAGCTTGCCAGTTCAGAGTAGAGCTTACATTGTGCACCCACTAATTACTGCATCCCACTGTACGGACCCAAATATCACCACTAACGACCGCCTCAAGTCACCACTGCTCAGCAAAATCCTGGAAGCCGGAATTGCACAGCAATGTAACCAGTTTGTGGAAACCTCTAACATGATCTATGGCTAGCAGTCCACATTCAGGCTTGGCAGAGGCACTGAAAACTGGAAACACACTGATGGACATTCAGGCTGAGGCGCTCTTCCCTTAGCTGGTTGGTTATCCCTTCTCACTTTCCCTTTTCTATACCCTTCCTCTTCTTGTGCTATGAAGGGACCTCGGAATCATGTTGACGCATTATAAGTTAAATTCAACAATAAAGGTACATCTCACGTCATTTTAGTTTTAGTTTTCTCTAAGGAGTGTTTGTCGTTTGGGGTTGGAGTGGTGTGAATCTCTTCAGGTTATTGTCGTTGCTGTTCCTGTTTGATGGTCTGTATAAGTAGCCAGGATTCGGCTCAAAATGTGCCAATTAAGGGCCTTTTGTATCCACGGACCAGTCTGTCCCACATGAAGGCTTGCGGCTTGAACCTCTTGTCTGATGAGTTAACTTGCAATCTTCTACCTCCATTGACGTCCCTTAGTCCTCAGTGGTATTAGATTTTGGTGTTCACAGTTTTTCAAAGTCCACCTTTGATCACCTTGAACACATGTTAGACCCACTATCTTTGAAGTTTCTGTTCCTTCTGATTACTGACTAGGCCTTTATTTATAACTAGATGCCATTCCATTACTAATTGTCTCAAGAGGAAGTGCTCACAGTTTTCAGCCCTATCATTATCCTATGGAAATGTAAATGCTATGATAGTAGAACTTTGTAAGATGCAATGTTTTTCTTTACTTTTGTTTCAACAAGGAATGCCATCAATGAGGACTTTGAGCCACTGTATTCAGATGTGTATTTCTCCTGCTCATGCTCTGCCAGGGTGAATCCATCCTCTGGTTAATGGGTGTTGTGTTCTCTATGTAGGACGGGACCCCAAGGCGATCAGACAATGTACTGGTTTGAATTGCTGGAGCCTTCCTCCATGTGAGTGTAGAGCGGGGCATAAAGACACCTTATACTTCTAGTATTTAAATACTTGGCACTGGCGATGAATAAGGGGTACGCCACTAGGAAGTTTTTTTTTTTTTTGCTTTTTAAGGTTCAGGGAAGCAAAGTAATATTTTCTTGAGTAATAGGGTAAACGCATGTGAAATAATAGAAGCTAATGAGAAAGAGCAGGTTTAGGAATAACGAAGATTACAGGTCAGTAATGGATCCGATGAAAAGGTGCTAAATTTGAAATTGAGGGTGATTCCACATTTCTTTAATTTTAATTTACATATGATTTAAGCATCAATTATGTCCATATAATTATTTGTGGACTCCTTTTTGGTGGTAGGTGGTAAGTAGGGAAATTGCATCACATAGACGGTCTGCTCAGGATCATTTTTTCTACTCCCTAATAACAAACCTCCACACTGCGGAGGGTTGCTTCAGAATTAGAAAAAAACGTCCCTGATGTGCAGAGAGAAAGCAAGTCAGGAACACTTATGCTTCCTTGTTCCCCTGTCTGCCATTCGTCATCTGACAGTCCTGGGCAAACAATTGCTAACTTAAGAGCATTGTGGATGCGGTGACCTTGGCAGCCCTTTGGTGGATTAGCCATTGAGATATTTGACAATGGAGCAAGTTGGGGATCTACATTCGCCAAGCTGGTGGCGTGCGACCTTTCAATAATGCTGGGGAACCACAAGTTTGGTAGGGCCATCGCTTTGCAAATTTAAGGTGGGGCTCCTGCTCTGCTAAACTCTAAACCTAGTATTATTCACAGCAAGACACCTTTTAATGACAATGCAAACCTAGCATCCTCAGCAAGGAAATTGATCGTCTGGAATATGAGTTTGTTGTATCCTGCCTATTGTATATTCCTATGTATGCCTTTACCCATTTCATGCTCTTCTATTGGAATGCCTCTGCACTGTGATGCACTATGGAATGTTGGGTGCTGGTTGAAGATAAGCCACAGTTATGATGGGCTGAGCTGCCTGCTGGCTGCTCCTGGTGGGGCTTATTCCAGGCTACTTAACAACTTACAATAAATCTTCATGAAATACCTCAACCAGTCTGGACTCCATTACTACATCTTTTTGGCGACGATTTGATCTTACCTACACGTCAATTCAAGAACTCTATTTTCAAGAAGGCAAGACATTCAAACCTCATCAAACATCAAGCAAAGACTCTGGCTTCAGAGTCCCACCAGTGACCACCTCATCGGTCGCCCCAACTAGCATATGCCAGATTCTTCTTCAATATTTCATCAACTCCAGTGTTTTCTCAACAACTTCAACTTCAAAGAATATTTTCACTATTTCAACTATCCAACTATTTCAAGAGGGAAGGTAAAACCAGCGATTTATTTCTACGATCTACGGTGTATTTGCATACTGCTGTGGATGTCCCAGATCCCACTTTGCAAGCCTGCTTACACCTGCGAGAAGAAACTGTGCCACAACAAAAGTCTACAGTGACAATTATTGTCGAATGTGCCACAGGAAATAAATATGTGTCTGAAGAAGCAAGATAAACTGATACCGTTTCTTTTATCTCCTGGATGTGTGTTACTAGTAAGGCTGTTTTTTCTTAACAGACATTTTATGCTACGTGAAATATCTACAGTACTTCAGGGAGAAAGTTAACCTGTTGCTGCCTTCAGTTCTCTCTCTAGTGCAAAGTTCAGTGCTTTTTGGTGACAGTAAGGCTCATTCGTGACACTCGGTGTTATATTTTGCCTTGCTGAGGTTTTGGATTCGTGACATTTTTAACGTTCCTCATACCAGCGCTGCACTGGTATGTATACTGATTTAATTTTGAAAATCGTGCACTTTGCTGTTCCCGAGGAATTTCTTTTCCTGATTTCAGTCTGCACGGTGAGGAAATAGTAAGTTACAATTTGCTTTTATGGGTGTAATTGTTCTTACTTCGTGGCAAGTTTAAAAAATGACATTAGCGCTTCGTTTAAATATTCAAAATTTGACACGCGCACCTTACCTTGAGGACGATGTCGCGCGGAGCGGCTTAGGAGCCTCTTGTGACGTCTCGATTAATGCTGGTCATCTATGTTGCCTACGGAAGCTCTGCAATCGGAGCGCACCGTGAGCCATCCAGCATTCACGTTGTTTGCGTGCCTCCATTTTGAAGTTGGATTTTACCCATATTCTTTCAAAGGTTTTTTCTTCCACATGTTCCTCATCATTCGAGCGATATTTAATGTCACAAGTGGGAGTTTTATTTTCTTTCGATTTTCTGAAGCACTGGAAGGTCGTCGCATGATGATCAGATGGATCGTTTCACAGAGGTCAGTCTTTGTTACCTTCCGGTGCCGGTTTTGGTGTACCTTGTCCACTTTATATTTGACATAAGGACAGAGTAACTGGAAGCCTCATTGGAGCGACGATATCATTTCACTTTTTTTAGGCTCATTGGAACGATGATATCATTTCAACATGATCTGGGTTTCTTTATTTCAATGCTCTTCACAAGGTTACGTTGCCATCTAGTGTGCCAAGTTGGTATTTATTTTTTTTGCATTAGAGACTGTCCATCTTCTGTGGTTTCAATTTCTTCAAGTATTCTTCTTCACGTCTTCTAGTAATGTTACACGCCACGCCTGTCTATCATCGCGGTGACAGGCACACCTTTGACTTTGGCGGTGACAGGCACACCTTTGATTTTGGTTAACTAACATGCATGTTTTAGGCTTACAATGCTTATTTAACATTATTCGAGCGCCTGTCTACCTCTTTGCGGTGACAGGCACACCATTGTCAATGTTTATTTACAAGTTTGTTGTCCTTACCTATAAGATGTAAGGCTACATTGTGTTTTATTTTTCCACGTTTCTAGCACTAGGTCAAAGACCAAGCTGCGCTGTGTTCTCTTTCATTTAGTTCTATATGCTCAATTTTAAATGCAATAATTTTTATTTTACTTGTGCACAGTTTGTCTAGTGCTTTTTAATAATGGCATTTAAGGGTAACTATTACATGATTTTGTCCTCTAGATTTCCGTTCTGCAATTCAATGTACTTGCATGTTACTGTAACATTTAAACGCACTGTTTCACATCTTTCTGGTTTTACAGGTTGCACGTTTTCCTCTACTTTTCAATTCCTTGCATGTCAAGTAACCTTTGCTTAGTTTTGCATAGTTTACTTTTACATGCGTGCAATATTCTCTGTAGGAATTGCACATATCAACTTATGTACTCAATTATCAATGTATATGCATGCGTCCAGTATTTCTTGGTAGGAAATGTGTATCTCAATCGATTTATCAATTTTGCATGTATTCTAGTTGTTTTCCTAGTTGGAATTACACTGTGTTGTACTTACTACTGTACACACGTTGTCAAATGGTCACTCTTAAGAGGTCAATATTCCAATGTTTT
This sequence comes from Triturus cristatus, assembly GCF_964204655.1. Classification (NCBI taxonomy): domain Eukaryota; kingdom Metazoa; phylum Chordata; class Amphibia; order Caudata; family Salamandridae; genus Triturus; species Triturus cristatus. Next base: position 480,827,641 of record NC_140590.1, on the reverse strand, counting down.
TCAATTTGTGACCATTTTGAGGTTGTCAATTTGTGTTGCCATCTCTCAACATTTCAATGTTTTTCAATGTTTGACTTTTTCAGGTTGTCAATTTAGGGATTACCCCTCTCATTTTTTCAATGGAACTTCTATGTAACCTTCACTAAGTTGTCGAGTCGCACTCCTCTATTTTCAATGTGTGGCCTTTTACGAGGTCGTCTCTATATGGGTTATATCTCTTTCAAATTTTCAATATTTTTGCGGTCGTTATGGGGTTTATCCACGGTACTCACGTTTCAAATGATCACTCTCAACGGTTCTATTACTCAATTTTTCATTGTTTTTTTAATTCTTGACCTTTATGAGGTTGTCAACTTTTTTGTTACTGCCTCTTAACATTTCAATGGTTTTCACTGTTTGACCTTTTAGGTTGTCGATATGGGGTTTATCCCTCTCAATTTTTCAATGGTACTTCTATGTAACCTTTACTGTGTTGTGGGTTTACTTTACTCATGTTTTCAATATGTGACCTTTTACGAGGTCGTGTCGAAATAGGTTTTATCACTTTCAATTGCTCAGTATATTTCCTGCTGCATCGTATTACTCTATATTCAAAGTTGTCTACATTATTTCTACCTTCCCGTTCCTTTTATGTGGATAATGAGCCTAAACAAACGTCTAAGGAGCCACATGTAATATATACAGTGCCTCTACAAGAAAGGTAATCTGTGACTGCCTGTGCTTCTGCCCCAGTGAGGGTTAAATGTTTTGTTTGGCTATTGGCATTTGGGTTCAAGATCATCGTATGCTACTCTGTGTGCACAAGAGAAATACTGCTGACCTTCTAACCTACTTTGGGTGTGTGCTTCCATCCTGCTTAAAGATGTTTTTTTTTTCAAAGAGGTGAGAGTTTTCTTTTGGTTCTGCCTCTATCTCAATGTTTGATTGATGTGTGAGAGCGCATGTGTCTTTTCAGGATGTTAATGAGGACACGCTCGTGTTATCCTTCATCTGCGGGACTTTCTTTGTTATAAAATTGGATTTGGGAAGGCACGTTTATTTTGTCACCTTGTCAAGCCAACCGCTGTGTCTCCTGCCTGCTGCAATATTGGGCCGTAATGTGGAAATTTACTAGCGATTTATTATTTTTTACAGTGAGGTCAATATACAAGGAAAAACAGTTGTGCTGCGCTTTAAAATAAATTCTGCTCGCGCAACACATCACAAACACATACCCTCTGCCTGTCAAGGATTTATTGTGACGTCATTACTCTTTATGCCACGGCCTGTGCAATGGCGTGCTGCATGCTTTCAGTGCAAGTCTCCCGGCGCAGCATCAAGAAGCGTGCCGCTATCTTGGGGTTGGCGGATCCAGCAATTCCGGTCAGCTTTCATCATCAATGATGTACGTTTTCTATCTGTTTCTATCCAACCACGTTTTGTTGTATAAATAAAGTTTATTGCGAAATGGAAGTCCTCAGCAGCCTTGAGATGTGCGAATCTCCTCACCCTGCATGGATTTTTCATTTTCAGTCTCTACGAAATGGTCATATTGTCCCTCTTGGTCTGCCTTTACAGTCTCGATGTTTGGGCAGTGAGTTGTTCTTCGCTGGGACATCTGACTTTGACTTTTATTCTTGGGTGAGTTTTACTACCAAGTACTTTTTCTGCCAGTCCTGGTGTCTTCCGGTTTTCATTGGGCAGCTGCCAAGAACCGTGAACTCTATTTCAAGTTCATGTGCCGGCCCTGGTCGTAGTTCTTGGCGCTTAGGTGGATGCTCTCCAGTAAAGGGACGCCTTGACTCGAAATCGACTTTGACACTCTGGAGGTATCCAGTGTTCTGTTTACCTTATTTAAGGGGTGCTTGTTATCTTTTGTGCATTGCAACATCTCCATTAGACAGAACCAGTTAGTTCATGGTTTTAAATCCCTTCAGAGTCTACTTGGATGTTTTGTACAATTTTGGGGATGGGGAATATTTCCATTTTCTCTTCAAGTGTGTGTCAGATTTATGGTGATTTTCATACGTGGTTATCTCTTCAAATCAAATTCTTATGCCTGTTTCGCTATATACATTTTGCTTTTGGTGTTACAGTTTCTCAATTGTTATCTTTTGCAGGTCTATGTATGTGCAATTTCAATCTATCTCCATGGTGCACATGTTGGACATTAGTTACACTTTACTCAAGTGACCTCTGTTTGAGATTGACCAGGGTGCACATTTTCAAAGTTGCATGTTTTCAAAAGTTCTATTATTTTTTTTTCTTTTTCGACATTTTCTATTTGTGCGACATTACTCAATTTCAATTTATGCAGTATTGCCTAGCAAGGATTGTAAAGTTCAAATTACTCAATTTCAATTTATGCAGTATTGCCTAGCAAGGATTGTAAAGTTCAAATTACTCAATTTCAACTTATGCAGTATTGCCTAGCAAGGATTGTAAAGTTCTATTACACAATTATCTCTTGTTCATGGGTGCATGCAGTTTTCCCTGTTAGGATTGCGCATCTCTATCTAAATCCATTTTCCAATCTATTTTCAAATGGATGCAAATCTTTTGCAAGTTTATAGTTTGTGTTTTACTTCTAAAGTCTAATGGTTTTACTTTATGCATTTTACATTGCTTTGTGTTTACAGAGAAGGAATGTGCCTGATCTTTATTCGTTTATTCCTGTTCTGTATCTTCTACCCCCTCATGCTATGTAGTGCCTCCTGTCACATCTGTCTGGCCAGTGGGTGTGTCAGCAGGTAATGATCGGTACGTTTTCTCCATCTTTTGGTTTCTATGCTTCTATGTTCATTGTTCTGTTGTGGAAGAAAAGGAGGTATGTTGTATCCTGCCTATTGTATATTCCTATGTATGCCTTTACCCATTTCATGCTCTTCTATTGGAATGCCTCTGCACTGTGATGCACTATGGAATGTTGGGTGCTGGTTGAAGATAAGCCACAGTTATGATGGGCTGAGCTGCCTGCTGGCTGCTCCTGGTGGGGCTTATTCCAGGCTACTTAACAACTTACAATAAATCTTCATGAAATACCTCAACCAGTCTGGACTCCATTACTACAGAGTTTTTGACAAATTTCTTTGTATTAAACAGAATGACACCAAGAAGAAACCAATGCAGGAGAGCTGCACAGTGCACACATCACATTAGTGCATATTTCAGGTTTTTATAAAGCTCCTCCTTTCTACCGCTTTCCCTTTCTCTACTGAGCTAGCATTAATGTCCATCTGTTTTTGGAGGCAAGAAGCAGCCTTTATTAAATAAGACTTGAGGTCACAAGACGTGTCTTCAAACCTTAGCTGTGCTGCCACTTTTAAAGGAGTCTCCTTACTTCTCATTTCAGGGGTTCTGTAGCTCTTGACAGAGAGCATCTAACAATAGTCTCCGTTTTCCCTCAAAATCTAAATGTGCCACTTGCAGATTACTGTTCAGGGTTTCCATAGCTAAGATCCACTATAGTCTATGATAGTAATGGGAAATTAGGGGGACTTCTTTGTTTTCCCAATTAAATGCTGTAGTAGTTTTCACAGCTCGCAAAGATTGCATAATGCATAATGGCAAACCATACTTGTTTGCCTAGGCTTTTATAGCCTGGTGGCCTTGAACCCATTTCAAGACAGCAGGAGCCATGGGCAATCTTGAGCCTCTTAATCATCTCTTCTAGGCATGGTCTCACCCCTGGGCATTCCCACCAAACGCAGTGCTTTGTTTGCCACATTCTATCCAAAAGTCCTGGCTATCATTAGGATAGATGTGCTGAGGCATGTTGACGTTTTGTCCCTGTTTTTGGTGCTGGTGCAGCCGCTATGAATATCTTGCTTTAATAACTCCAGTTGTTATTGCATGATTTGCCTATCCAACGCACTTTTCCTGGTTGAAATGTGTGACCTCCATGGTCCTGATAAGGTGTAGAGGATTGCTGAGTATAAATGTGAAATAACCTCCTTTAAGCCTATCAATCTAGGTATGAGGATCACAAACAGTGTCCTGTCTATAATCCGACTGTTTTGTTAATGGTATGTAGAATCAATGCCTTATATGGACGTAATGTAATCATTCACTTTAATTTACGTGACATTTTGTTTTATATACCGGTAAAAGGATTTGATTATCCCCTTTAAAATTGTCTGCAATCATTTTGCAACCCTTTTCTCTCTACTTGCGTCATTCAGCATCTCCTGATGTAAAGTCTTTGTTAAAGTGTATGGGGAAGAGAACTTAGTAAATGCAATCTAAGTGTGTACAAAATAGTACTTCTGAATTGGGTGACAATCCCTCTTTACATCGCTACTCAATTGTAAGACTGCTAATAAACGACACTCAACAGCATAAAAGAATACAACAAAAAGTTCAAATGGATTACCTTTGTAAATGCTTGTTTTATTTGATCGTAGTGTTTTTTTTCTGTGTTTGCAATGTTGGTCTACCAGCGTCCCCTGTACTGTATTTTTCTCTGTGAGAGCCACAATTTTTCTGTGCATCTCTCTAGTTATCATTAAATCAATCCTTTTCCTGGGGGTGTAATTGACCTAATTTCTCAATGATCTTATTTACAATTTCTCTCTCTCTGCATTGCTGGTGTCCACCATTCTCCTTTCCCTGCGTTCATTGCTGCCCCTAATCATGCTCGTTCAATTGCAGCAGGCTGGTAAACACTATCCCTGCTTCATCCTGAAAATCTGATTGCTCCTCTTTACACTTGTCATAGTGTTAAAATTATCATGTTTTTCGCTTCTAGGTGTTCCTTTTTTAAGTTACACATGTTAATCATCTTAAACGCATGTGACAAATGTAGCATTCGTGCTTGTTTAATGTCACTCTTATTTAAAAAATATATAATCAAGTCTTCTCAATTATATTCACAGAATTTAGCATGAGCGGCAACCTGTTCTAAAATAATTTTTGCTGAGTTGTGAACAAGGTTTCGTGAACATTGATGATTTCATCTCTATTATTTGTTCACACAACACGATCTCACAGAATGAATACAGGCGAAAGAGAACCAGGCCACTTTCTGCTAATTCTTCATTATAAAATATTAAACAATGGCCTGAAAATGTGACATTGGTTATCATCAGACTGTTGAGAGCTAAAGAAGGCTTTGTGCCAAGAGACAGAGAGGAGACAGACCATGCAGCATCACTTCACCTTTTCTTGCTGAAGGCTAAAACGGGAGGAATATTCAGCCTTCGCTTGCTTATGGCTTATCAGCCTTGCCCCAACGCAGGTGAGAATAGCAGACTATGGGGCTGATTACGATGGCGGAATGCATGCCAGCCACGGTGGGCCTTCCGCCATCAGACAGTGATTTTCTCCCTGCCAAATTAGGGTGGTGGGGGGAATCCGACCACGATTGTGGCGGGCGCAAAGACCGTCCGCCACGGATCCGCCACAGGCAATCGCTCTGATTGCCTGGCGGAGCGGTCAGCATCCGTAAAATGGTGGCAGTGCCTAGCAGGCACCGTCCACCAAATTATAATGCTGCATCCCCGCCAGCTGGTGTATGGTGGTGGAACCGCCATTTACAGGCTGGCAGGGATTGTATTTGGGGTCCCGTTGCAGGCACCCCTGGGATGGAGGGGTTGGGGGTGCACCAGGCGTGTATCCACGGTACCCCCCTACATGTCCCTGCACTAAGTGGCAGGCACCGCATGGTGCCTGCCACGTAGTGCAGGGAAATGTAAACAGTGCATCTTCAACATTGCTGCGGGTGCTGCAACTAGCAGCACCCGCCACAATGTTAAAGATGGTAGAGGCGACCACCACGGTGGCGGTGGCATCGTAATACCACCGGTGAGACCGCCACCTTGAAGGCGAGCGGTCCCACTCCCCGCAGCGATGGCAGTCTGCCATCATAATGAGCCCCAATGTCATTACATTGAAATGACATTCATTGTTTAAAACTGGTAGACTGTGAACAATCTTTGAAAATTGAATTAAGTTTTCTTTTGGTGCTGAGTAAGCTTAATCAGCTAAAGCAATGAGGGTGGGATTGATACAAAATTAAACAGCCAATGGAATAGTTCCTGCTGTTCACATTATTCGTTATCATTGCTGCTACTAATCATGTGTGTTTTTTAAATTATAGTTACAATTCATATTGTGTGCAGAAGATAGGATTTTAATTTTATAATAAATTTTAAAATATATCTATTGTCTCCTAGTAGTCTTCATGTTACTTTCTACTATGTAAAAAGGTCAGGGTTTCACTAATTATCCCAGTGATATTTCACAAGATTGATTGTTACCTGAAACACATCTCACTCAAGTAGTGCTCAGTGGGGTGTGAGGTAGTTGCCGTTCAACTGGCTTGCTGTCACAGGTTGGCAAATGACAAACTGGCACATGCATCAACAATGGCATTTGAGATTCCTTATTAGCGAAAAATAAGGATTCGCTAATAAGGAATAGCAAAAGGCTATGCATGTAGAAATCACTTAAAAAATAGCGATTTCTAAACATTCCTTAATTGCGACTTCCAATTTGCGAGTCGCAATTAAGAAATACCTCCCCATTGATTCCTATGGGCCTTATAGGCCCATAGGAATGAATGGGAAGACATTCTCAATTTGCGATTCTCAATTAGAGAATCGCAAACTGAGAATGCAATTTCAAGGGTGCCAGGGTGTCAAAAGGACACCCTGTTGCACCCCTGAAATCTGCATATGAGTACATCTTGCACACACACATGCTCCAAGGGCATGTGTGTGTGTAAAATGAAACTTTGAAAATGCACTTTAGTGCATTTTTCAAAGTTTTTGCAAATTTTTTGCAAATTACCATGAAGTTCAACTTCATGGTAATTTGCTCCCCCTATTAGCGAAATCGCTATTTTTTTTTTACTTTAATGCATTGCATTTAAGGAATCTCAATTTGAGATTCCTTAAATGCAATCGCAATTTAAGTAATTGCAATTTAGAGATTACTTAAATTGCGATTTGTGCATTTGGGATGATGCATCCCAAATGCAAAAATACCGGTCGCAAAGGGGCAGATTCTGAGAATCTGCCCGTTTGTGACCGGTTTTTGCTTTGCTGCATGTGGGCCAAAGTCTTTAATGCCAATGGGTCTAGATCGCCTATCTCATTGGCAGTGTTCTCTAGAGAATCTGAATCTAGAAAATGCATCTAAAGGTCAGATAACCTGTTTTAGAGGATATCCTTTACTGTGACCAAAACCTCAATATAATGTCCTCCAGTCAATTTTGCTTCTTCAAAGAAGCAAATCTTTTTATGACAGGGATGGACTGTATCTATGTATGTGGTACATGTATAGTATGAACTGAGGCAGTGGAGCACTATTCAGGGTAAAGGCAAGAATGTTGCCAACAAGTGATTTGCGAGATAGATGGTTTGTGCACTGTTACTACATCATGATCCTGTGTTCTCTAAAGAGGTGTGTATTCAACTCTTTCCTGAACTTGAGCAGTGTTGGAATGATATGAGACCTGTTGTCCTGTTTCTTTCACTTTTTTGCACTTCATAGTTTCCAGTCTGATGGTGTCCTGATTGCAGGTGTGTAGAAAGCCAGCAGCGAAGGCGATCTTGTCAGCTAGATAGGCAGGGGAGCAAGTTGTGATGGCTTTGTACTTAATGTAGCTGGTTTTGAACATTGTGTGGGCTGGCAAGGAGAGCAAATGGAGGTCCAACACAATGGGGTGGTATAATTACATTCCTTCAAGCCTGGATAAAGCATTCTGCAGCATGTAAGATGCCCTTCAGTGAGGTTAGTGTGGAGTCTGGGAGGCCACGTATCAGGGTGTTTCCACAATCCAGATGTGAGTGTACAAAGGTTTGAGCAACAGGTTTGAATTAGCTTCCTGGGAGGGACAGTTACACTTTATTCAGTAGATCGATCTGGTCCCAAGTAGTCTTTGTTTTCTAGACAATGTGTTCCTTGAGGGTGAGGTTGGTGTCCAATGTAGCTCTAAGTGACTTGACACTGGGGGAAAGTTGGGGTTAGAAGTTGGCATGGTTCATGTCATTGGGTCAGGTTTGTCCTGTTTCATGCATGTTGATCTTGACAAATAACAGGAATTCTGTCTCAGTGGGATTTAGCTGTATTAACCCAGACTCTGCTGTGGGTGAACCTGCAAAAGACAGCCCTTCAATTCAGGTGTGGTTTTTACTCACGCCAGACTCCATCCTAAGTGCATTGCCTAGATTTTAGACCATTTGCAGGCTCTGCATGTATTTTTCCCATTTCACATGGGTGGATAGTACCATTACGGGATGCTCCTTAGAAAGAGCTCTATCGAACATAGCTAAAGGTCTGTGTACATGTCTAAGGTTATAAATTGCAGAAAGCATAGCAGGGGGACAGCTAATGAACTCCTCCTACGTGTGGTGGGAGACGTGAAATTTTGAAAATATAAAAATTGACTTGTTCCCAACCGGTACCTTCATCTAGTCTCTTTGAATTTCAGGAATCTGTCCCATTCTTATGAGTCTCTTACTACACAGAATCCCCCTTCTATCCATCCAGTGGCATCAATTCACATAGCAATTTATTTAGGTGTGGAAGGCCCTCATCACATAGCCGTTTCCTGGAAAGGATTCCTTCTAAAATCTCCTATACTGCCCGTTCCCACACTGAGGACATTAATTTGATCAAGTTGAGAACCCCGTGGTCCATTTGTCATGACATCATAAAAGTGGGTTCCAGGTTGATATTGGGGCTCGCCAGGAATAATTGCTCCTAATTAGTCATTTCCTCTAACCATTTCAGTAAACACTGCAGTAAACATTGCAGCTAATATGCTAGGTAGTAGTGTTCAAAGTCTAGGTAGAGTGAGACCTTCAGCTCGTGTTGGAGTTTGAGAGTGCTTTAATTTTAATTCTAGGACAGCTCTCCGCACATAGCAGAGTGATCAACATCTGGTCTTTGAAAAATTAATCTAGGGAGTAAGCTAATTTCTCCATAAAGTTTGGTATCTGAGGAGTACAAGCATTTTTATCAGTACCATACAACCTATTAAGAAGAGAGCGAGTGTGTTATCCAGAAAGAAATAGATATGTATCCCTATATATTTTTCTTGATTCTTTTTGATATATATTCCTAAGTATTTAATACATTGCCAATAAGAAAAAATTGAGATAATAAAGAAGATCAATGTCCAGCAATTAGAGGTGTTCTCTCAATTACATACGAAAACCCTGGTGTATCAAATACAGTGTCAAATGGGATTTTGAATGCACTCAAAGGACAGACTGCTTTCCCAAATATAAATATTACAGTGGTATTAGAGATTTATTAATATATATATGTATGTAATGGTAATAAGTTCTGCTAAAACTTAGGGCCATATGTACAAACACATTTTCCCATAGACACAGATTGGGTAAAACCTGTTGATACATCTGGCCCTTAGTGAGCAAAGGATTCTCTAATTAATACGATTTTAGTTCAAGAGTAAATAAATTGATCAATCAGGGAATTATAAGCGCGCTACTCACCCGTGAGGGTCTCAAGGCGCTGGGGGGAGCGGGGGAGGGGTGTACAGCTTCATTCAGCCAAAGAGCCAGGTTTTGAGGGTCTTCCTGAAGGCGATCAGGGAGGGGGCGCGTCTAATGTCTGCCGGTAGCTCGTTCCAGGTCTTGGCTGCAATGTGAGAGAACGATCTTCCGCCTGCTCTGGCTCTGTGGATGCGCGGGGTTTCAGCTAGCGTGAGGTCGGACGATCGTAGTTTTTTTTTAGGTACATGGAAGTTTATTCTGTCGTTAAGTTATTTGGGTCCGTTGTTGTGCAGGCGTTTGTAAGCGTGAGTGAGGATCTTGAAGGTTATTCTCTTCTTCACGAGGAGCCAGTGGAGTCTCCGCAGGTGTTGGCTGACGTGTTCGTGCCAGGGGATGCCGAGGACGAGTCAGGCTGTGGTGTTCTGTATTGTTTGGAGTTTGTGGAGTAGGGACTTGTTGATGCCGGCATAGAGTTTGTTGCCATAGTCCAGTCTGCTCGTGATGAGTGCGTGGGTGACTGTCTTCCTTGATTCGGTGGGGATCCATTTGAAAGTCTTGCAGAGGATGCGGAGGGTGTTGAAGCAGCTGGAGGTGTCGGCGTTGACTTGTCGGTTTATGGCTAGTGATGAATTGAGTACGATGCTGAGGTTTTTTGCGTGGTCTGAGGGGGTAGAGGGGCTTCCGAGGGCGGTTGGCCACCAGGTGTTGTCCCATGCTGAAGGGGTGGTTCCAAGGACAAGGACTTCTGTCTTCTCGGCGTTGAGTTTTAGGCAGCTGTTGGTCATCCATACTGCGACTTCTTGCATGCCTCTCTGGAAGGTGAGTTTTGCGGTGGTGGGGTCTCTGCTGAGGGAGAGGATGAGCTGGGTGTCATCTGCGTAGGATACAATGTTGAGGCCGTGTTGTCGGACGATGGCTGCGAGGGGGGACATGTAGATGTTGAAGAGGGTCGGGCTCAGAGATAACCCTTGTGGGACTCCACAGGGGATTTCCGTGGGGGCGGAGAGGAAGGGCGGTAGCCTGATCCTCTGGCTTCTTCCGGTGAGGAATGAGCGGATCCAGTCCAGTGCAGTTCCTTGTATGCCGGCGTCATGTAGTCTGGTGACAGTAATAGTTTATGAGAAGCAAAAACACTGGCACTTATGGGTTACTAAAGCCTTAAATTATATATATTCTATACATACTCATGAGGGCTTTCAGCCGGACCTCTTCAACCATTGGTCTATTATTGTGTCATTCACATTTTACTTCCACTCTGTACTCTGTACAGCATGCACCATTGGGTCATCCCACTTCCGCCATTGACTAACTTCACTGAGAGTGATGACATTCTACCTTTTCACAAGGAGCATATCCACATGCAAAGTAGATCTCTTCGGTGCTACGGACTACTATGGGTATGTGTGCTCTTTATAACCCAAACATCAGTGACGACTGACACGTCCCAAGGGTGGTGGGGAGGGAGGGACATTAAAAAATAAATTAAATTAAACTAAAGGCACTTACTTGTGAGTGCAACGTCCTCCTCGATGGGCTTCTGTCCTCGAGGAAGGCAGACTCCAAACTCCCAAGTCAATCCTGGTGCTGCTCTCAGGAGAAAAGCATCAGGATTGGTGGGAGCAGCCTCTATCAGCACTCACAAGAGCACTGGAGGACTTTGCTTTCTCTAACCTCACTTTCTTAAGACAGCTGGGTCAGAGAGGTTTAAAATGTGCATGTCTTCCTGACTATTGCAAGACCGCCCGCCAACGAGACATGCATATTTTAAACTTGAGCACACAGTTACCTGCTGCCAATCATCAGAAATGGCCCCGGCCCATCCTGACACTCAGTTCAGGATTGGTTGGTTGCCAAAAAATAAAATGGTAATAAATACCATACCATAATTTTTTAATTTCTTCCTGTTATTTAATTTGGTGTTGTCATGGTTACTGTGTTCTCCTTTTCTTCTCTAGTCTATCCCTGGCGCCGGGAAACCCACTGCGGGTAGCTGTTGCGCATTATAAGTTTTATAAATAAATAAATAAAAAATAAATAAATAAACTTTATTACCATTTGATTTTTCAGTTCTGGCCTGGGGCTTTTCTTCGTGGGTGACGATCCTCTGCTCAAACGGAGGAGCTTCCCCAGCCAAAAATATTATTGCTTTTATCCAATGAAGGTTAACCCTCTCAACTAGAACTAACATTACATACAACATAGTTGTACAGTTAGTATGACCCGTCCTACTACTAATCGTACTAACTCTATTACTACAATAAATACTACTACTAGTAATATGCTTCTAGTACTACTTGTACTTTAATTATTAGTGCTTGTACAGGTGCTACTAGTGTTCTTGTCTGGTACTACCAGTACTACTGGTGATGCTGCTATAATTTGTAACAGTGGTGATGATTTCAATTTAAAGTGCACAGTAACACAGTGGAAATTCATGTTTCACTAAAGGCACATGACACAAGTGCACATTGAATTTCTCTGTATCCCATGGTGCCATCACAATGGCCAAGAAAGATTTTTTGATTGCTACGTTTTTCACTTACGTTGGGGACACTGTTCACCTGAGGGCAATAAATAATTTCACATGTATAGAAATCCACAGGACGGTGTGTGGACGCCATTCTGGGTATTGGCACTGACATCTGTATGTATATATATGTATATATATATAATCTACTGGCGGTCGCCAGTAGATAGTTATAGTTAGGACCGTGTTTCCATAGGACATCCGCAACATTCTATTTGGAATAACTTTGGCGCCGGTTGACGAATCCTCGCGAAATTTTCAAAATAGGTGGGGCGCTCCGCTCCGCTCCTACCCTGAAAGTCTCGGGGGGATTCGTCAAGCGAGGGCTGAGAAAAAAGGGGGGTCCCAAAACGCGTTTTCCCCATGCATTTTCCCATAGGACCTTTAGTCCGAGCTACAGCCCGAACGGCTGAACAGAATTACTTGAAATTTGGCAGAGAGGTAGTCCTCAGGTCAGAGATGTGCCTTTTGCAGGTCTGGTGTAAATCTGTTTAGTAGGTCCTGAGAAAATAGCATTTAAATCAATATATATATCTGTAAGCGCGCTCCGTGCGCTTACGGTAAGCTTACCGTACGCGTACGGTGCCGTGCGCGAGCTCAATTCTGATTGGTGGTTACATGACTGTAAACATTCGAATCGGTCGAAATCAGAAAGTGTCGGCCGCCATTTTCTGTCTCTCGCACTGAAAAACAAAGGTGGATAACGTGAAAAGGGGGCAACGAAGAGAGTTGCAGACCCCCTAGCGTTTGTCAGGGGGTCCACGAAGGACCAAAAAGTACGAAAAATACATTTAATAATTTTTTTTTAAAAACGCGGAGTGCGCGTACGGTAAGCTTACCGTACGCGCACGGCAAAAAAAAAAAAAAAAAAAAAAAAACGAAATAACAATCACATTTATTAAATAAATTGAAGGACCCGCAAGGGAGAAAAAAAAATTGTTACTGTGTAAAAAAAGGCGAGGCGCGCACGGTATGAACTGCGCAACGTGGGTGCTCGGTGCGCGAAGCGCGCGCGCACGGTGCGCAAAGCACACCGTGCGCGCAGGGTGTGCGCACGGTGAAAAACCAGAATAAAAAATAAATACATAACTTAGCATTTAAAAAACCGTACAAATTCACTGAAAAAACCATAGGTTTCACACATGTTATAGTTAGGAATTAGCATTTAAAAAACCTTGCAAATTCACTTAAAAAACCATAGGTTTCACACATGTTATAGTTAGCTGTACATTTCACTCGTAAAAAAACAATGAAATTCCACGTTATAGTTAGATCAGGTAACTATAACTTGCGCGACCGCAATCCACAATGTGTCATTTCAGATGTCATCATTGATGTGAAGAGTGATGTCACTGACCATGTCATGAGTGATGTAATATGTGACGTCATCAGCAGTTTATTGTGGGCACGCAAGTTATAGTTACCTGATCTAATTATAACGTGGAATTTCATTGGTTTTTTACGAGTGAAATGTACAGCTAACTATAACATGTGTGAAACCTATGGTTTTTAAGTGAATATATATATATATATATATAGATATATAGATCTAAAGCTCCATGTATAGTTGGAACAAGATAAGGAACGGACTCCACTTTCTTTGTGCAAATTATTTCTTTTCTTTTTTTTAGCTTGCCACCATGACACGTTTCGGCCCTCGCAGGTCTTGATCACATGACGTGCCTACAAACCCTCCCCATTTTTAAAGTGCCAAGTGCATAAACAATATAGAAGACAGACTTGCGTCCTGTTTCTACATTACATTACACAATAGCAGCGTGTTTACATTTATCCATTCTGGAAAGCATTGGACTCAATGTGATTTAATACATATAGATAAATATGTACTTCCTGTATAAATACGATACTTAAAATCACTTTAAGAACATGTAAAAGCACTTAAAAACCCACTGACTCGCAATTTCAGGTGAATACATGCTTATTGCCCATTCCAATATGTCACTGTTCCCTCTGCTATGTTTATGATGTTGACACGTTTAATACATGTATACCAGAATTAAAAAACGCATGGTTAATACCGCCCCAGTGGGCAATTATTCCCTGCTATAAATGTAAAGATGCACAATTTCATAGTGCAAAAAGTGTTAAAGTGCTAAACACCTACTCCTAGGTTTTACCCTAAAGAGCAAATGTTCGCATAAAAAGTGTTTACGTGCAAATTACTGATTCTTAAGAAACCAATATTTCTAAGAACAGCAAGGAGGTTTTGAATAGGAATTAGAGAGTGCAAAAGATTCATATATAGTGTGCAAGAATGCATACATGATGTTACGGGATTTCCATTTGAGGAAATAATAAGACTGAAGAGGACTGAAGAAAACTATTATAGCCATGTGTACAGGTCCTCAGTTGTATTTAGCCCCATGTGGGCTTTTGCTATCCAGCTCCAGGATATACCGGGTCTCTAGCTTTCTAAGGGTTGCCTCTCTATCATCACCTCATTTTGAATATGGGACCGAGTCCACAACAAAGTATTTCAACTGCTCTAATTTATTGCTGTGGACTTCCCTGAAGTGGCGGGCCACCGGATATGTGAAATCCAAATTTGTGATGACCCTTAAGTGCTGGAGGATCCTCTTGCGAACCTGCAGATTCGTGCTGCCCACGTAACGGAGTCCACTAGAGCACCATAGATGGCAAATTCAGTCTTACAAGTAAGATGTTTCTGAATTTTGGTAGGCTTCTCATAAAATGGCGTGGAGTAGGATGTTTTATTGATGCCGAACTTACACGCCCGGCATGAAGAACATCTGATGAATCATTTCCCTTTTGATATCCAGTTAGAGCCTGAACTTATCTCCGGGCTACTAGTTACCAGGAAATCGCTTGTGGGCGGAGCCTTTCTAAAGGTTATTGTTGGCCTTTGTGGAAGAGACCGGATCATTCAGCACTAGGTGGCAGTTTTTCTTAATAATCCTGCACAAGTTGTTCTTCTGTTTATTATACGTCAGGATTAACCTTGTGGTTAGAGTTTCTGGCATTTGTGTTGTCATTTGGTTTTCTTTTATGCTTGCTATCTGATGGTTTAAATAGCAAGTCATTTCTAATTAGTTCCCTGGGTTTTACCCTCTGGCTGGGAAGCGTGACTTACACGCTGCCTGTGCACTGATCAGATCACTATCTCTGCTGCAAATCCTTCGCACCCTAAGCATTTCCCCATATGGGATGCTGTGTATGGTATGCTTGGGGTGGAAACTTGACGCATTCAGGACAGTGTTTCCTGCGGTTGGTTTACGGTGCAGTTTAGTCTCAAGGCGGTTATTAGCAACAAAACTTGTACATCTAAGAAACATACAGAGGTATTACTGACGTTGTGTGTAAAGTGCAAATTGATATTATTGTTGTTGATTTGTGTGACAAACTCATTTGCACTCTGTCTGCTACCTCGCCAGATCACGAAGAGGTACATCTATGTACCTATACCATTTAACTACATGATCTTCCAGGGTGTTAGCATAAATGGTGTTTAAAATCATTGCTTCCCACCATAGCTTGGAGAAAAACTCGCCCCCATTGCCACTCCTCGTATCTGCTGGTAAACCTGTTGTTGGAACATGAAATAGTTATTTTCTAGGCAAAATTTCGTCAGACTAATGAGCATTTTGTTATGCTAGTAATATCCAATAGCCCTAGTACCCAGAAAATGTTCCATGGCTCTGACACCATCTTTGTGATGTATACTGGTGTAAAGGTTAGATACATCTAATGTCATTAAAAGAAAGTCATCTTGCCACTGACAGTTACATGTTTTAAAAAATCGGTAGTGTCCTGTATAAAAGATGGTAGTGCCCAAACATGTTCCTGTAAGAAAAAAACAATGTAAATGGAAACATTCTCGAACATGCTCTGTTTCGCCGATATTATCAGTCTCCCTGGAGGCTTTAAAATGTCTTTATGCACCTTGGGGATAAAATATATGACTATATATATAAAATATATATATATATAAATATATATATATTACCTGAGTAAATGACAGATCAACCCCGATGTGGCAAAAATTGGCCAGTATTGCATATATAAGCACTATATAACTTGAGTTATAATTAAATAAGTAGTTTTTATATTACATGATTTTTTAATTGATTTTAGTTCTCTTTAGAAAGAGTTAGAGCATTTGAGTGTCATCCATTTAGTATTCATCATTTGCCTGACACTGCATTTATGTCTGTCAATGTTTTGAGAAGTGTGTGTTTTTGTTGAAGATAACGTGCTGATATTTAAAATATGATTTATGTATCACCGTGCGTTATTATAAATCAAATTTTAAATGCAAAGCCCATTGCAAGGAAATTAAACACACACCTATTTAAATGTGCTTTTCTTTTGTGGTTTAACAAAACGTGTAAAAAATGAAAATAAAGTGCAATGTGGGACAGTGTAACTTTATGCTGACAGAGTTAATTTTCACACCATAAGGAGGATTCATTGGTAGATCCATGCATCAAGAATTATCCTGCAATGATGGGCTTGTCAGGTGTGTTCATTAATGTTTTAAGAGCAGCACTGCTATTGTGGAAATGCTTCTATTTACCACCTCTGAAAGAACAACGAAATGCTGTGTTTAACTGTTTCATTTGCTTCCCAATATATCCTGGTTATTCTTTGCACTCTGGGTTTTTGCTCGATTGAATATCTTGGCCACTGTCTGTTTTAGTTCCGCATCTGTCTACAGTGTGACCTCTGGCTAAATCTATGTTCTGATAAGGTAAGGGAAATAACTGCTGTATAATTGTAGTTAGAGCAATCTGCTGGTATCAATCCAAAGGGCTTCCCGTGAGCTACTAAGAGTCCACCTACTATATACTAATATATCCCATACTTACATCAAAACCTGTTATCCCATACTTGTACCTGTCTCCTGTCGCTCTCCTTGCCTCTGCTTACAGCCACCTCTTGTCTGTCCTCTGCAGTGGCGGCTCGCATAGGGCGTGCTGTGGGGCGGTGAGGCGGGCGGGGGTGTTAGTAAACTCAGACATGCAACAGAACGGAGGAAAGTGATAATCGTTCGATAACTTTATTTCGGCCACCAAGGACCATTAAAGTTCATAAAAACATGTAATACAAAATGTAAATTAATGAATGAAAATAGCATTTAAAATACATTACATATACAACTTTACATATACGTACAATACTATACGTCGATTAAAATTGAAATTCATTATCGAACGTTATATTAGTTTAGAGCAATAAACTCGTGCGCAGCACTGGGTTCAGTAATCATTTTCCTCCGTATGTGCCATATTGCATTCAAAAAGCGGGAGACAGCAAAAATTATGAGGGGGTGAGTTTCCTTTTTTAACACCCTAAGTGCGTGTGCACACTGGCGAAACCCTACGTTTCTACAGATTGGAATTAGCCAGTGCTTGCGTGGACCCTGATATGCTGGGCAAAAAAAGAAAACATGAATTTCATTTTCCAAATAAAAACCACAGGCAGGGCACTCCTTGCTCGTAGTTTTATCCCAATTACTAGAAAACACTCTAAGAGGGAGAGTACCTAGCCTAAGTTGCATATACAATTTTCGTGCTAGTGCAGGGAATATTAGGTCTAGGAATTCCTCTCTTGTATACTCTACTTTAATCTGGAGGAACTCAGTAGTCAATCTGCCCCCATCAGAACTGGCATGCAGGGATGCTAAATTATAATTCTTATAGCAGCGACTCAGGTCAGCTTTCGATATCTCTGGGCAGGCAACTTCCGGAGATGCCCAAAGCTCAAATAGGCCTAGACTGCAGCTAATTAACTTAATGTGGGCCAGCCACCTGATGTTCTTGTTTCTCAATGGATCCCAAATCTCCCTAAATTCGTTTCTATAGCAAGCGAGCTCAGGTACGGACCACAATCTTTTCCAATATAATAGCGGGCGTAAAGGCATAACCTCCTCAATAGGTAGAAGCCCTAGGTCCATACGCAATGGTACCAATGGGGGACTTATAGGAAGACCCAATATATTCCTCACAAATGCATGTTCCACCTTGGCTAGGTTTTGCGATTTTTGGTGCCCCCAAAGTTCGGCCCCGTATAGAGCTGCCGATCTGGCCTGGATATTATAAATTTCAATTACTGGAGCCGCAGGCTTAAATTCGGACTCTCTATGTAGCTTCTGGATTCCCCCCACCACCTTTCTTAGCGTAAGTGCAGCCTTAGCCAACTGCGAATCCCATTCCAAGTGTTCTCCCAAGGTGATACCCAGATAATCAAAGGTCTTCACTCTCTCCAGCGGGGTTCCACCTAGGACGGGATTCTGGCGTGTCTGCGTCGGCGGGTTGAAGATCATGAACTTGGTTTTATCTTGATTTATCTCTAGTCCCCTAGAAACATAAAAATCGGCAAAACCATCAAGAATGCGTTGGATGCCCGTTGATGTCTTGGACAACAACAAAGTGCCGTCCGTGAACATCAGAGCGGGCACCCGAACGGTGGCTAACCTCGGGGCATCTATATTCATTGCTCCCAGAAGGTGATCAACCAGTCCATTTATATAAAGGCTAAAAAGGGTGGGTCACTTTCCTCCGTTTTCCTTGTTCCGTCGTATGTCAGAGTTTACTACCCCCCACCCTGCCCCTCCCCTACCCCACCCTACCGCCCTGCAGCACGCCCTATGCAAGCCGCCACTGGTCCTCTGTAGTCCTGTGACCACAGTTTATTCTTTTGAACAGCCTGGTATTTACCTTGCCATGTCTCAATGCGAATGATTATCTTTGGATTCAGTCCCAGCCTTCACTTCTTGACAGTATTTTTTCTTTTAATTTGCAATGTTATTGCGATTCTTTCCAATAAGGCTCTTTTCATTCTGTGATTCGCTCTTATCATTCCTTTCCATCTGCCAATTGAGGAGCTCCAACGGCCTCCGATATCTGGAAAGAACTACATAGTCCTGGCCAAAGTAATAGAGACAATGAAGGCGGAGAAGCAGGAAATGGTGCTCGTCTCTGAAAACTGAACCAAGCTGTGTGTCGTGGACTAGCGCCCCCATGGAGGTTAGAGACCCAGCAGTGAGGATTAATGTTCTCCTCACCCAGGTCTGAGGTGGGTACAAAGGACACTGCACCTCCAGGGAGGTTGGAATGCCAGAAATTGCCCGTTCTGCCACAATGCATCCACACAAGAAGAAGAGTCACTTCTACAAGGAGGCTGAACATTAAAACAAAGCCTGGAGGAGGTCTTGCATTTTTCCATTCAGGAACAAGCAGGTCTGAGATGGGGGCACTCAAATACTACACCATCACATGGAGTCAACGCGCACCTACAGCACACACTCCAGGAATGACTCAAATGGACATGGATAGTGTATTGTCCTGCATTAGTTTGAAAACACTCAGTGCTAGGCCACTGGAGGCAACACACACAAACAACACTTCTGTTCTTTAGCCAAGGAAGGCGACAGACACTTCTGTGCACCAGTACATGGCCTGGAAGGCAGCACTGACGTTTGGCCAAGAACAGACACTCATAGCATGCCTGAGAGGCGCTGCTCACTTTTTGTAGTATCAATTCAGTCCATCACAAACTTTAATTCAGGCAAACCCTATAAAGTCTTCCCCCATCCTTTGGACACAAAAAGGCTCTGTACCATTTTGTAGTTTACCTAACCCAACAATGAGTCTCCCGTTAAATATATATTATCGAGATGTTCAGATTTTGCTCTTTTTATTGATGCCATTTTTAGCGTGCCCGCGCACATGCACTGTAGCTCTAGGCTGGCCTGGTAGCACTTTTTGGAGCCCTCACAAAATGTCTCGCCAGACCAGCGCATGCGCTGGGTCAGGCGAGACCTAAAAAACTGGCTGCATTCCCAAACTAAATGAAAGTAGATGTCGCTTGTGTGGGGGCACATTCAGTTTTTTCAGTGAGGTGCTAATTTGTATCCATTCTATGAAGATGGTTTGTCAAAATCAGCGTCAGAAGATTCTTTATCACTGTAGAAGACTTCACTGAGTTCCAGTGGCGGCCGCAACTAACAAAGGATGGTGAGCGGTTGGTGGGAGTGCGGGGGGGCGGAGAGTGTGCATGCGATGGAGGGTGGTGGGGGAGTACGACAGGTTAATAATAATTTTTAAAATGTACCTGACGCTGCCAGCCGCCTCCCTGCATTGCGTCACCCCTGCTGGGCTCTTCTTCCTGGGTCCAGAAGCCCTGGGGACAGACTCCCACTTGAGCAGGCAGGAAAGATGCCCTGTTCCAGGGGCGGCTCCTCACTAGGGCGGAGGAGCGTCGTCTCACTGTTTTTTCGCAGTGCAAGAATGCCAAAACATAAAATGGTAATAACGTTTAGCTATTACCATTTTATGTTTTCTTTGCACATTTTTGGCAAGCGAGTGGGCAGAGCTACTCTGCTCTTTAAGCAGGGCAGGGGAGGAGTGGTTTGCCTACTCCTGAGTGTGCAAATACTGTTTGGTCGGCCCTCTCAGGCCACCCAAACCAGTCCTGCACACTCTGCCCTTCTCCATGCAGACTGCATTGCAGCATTTTGATTGGCTTAGGGGAAGGAGCCTGGCTGCTTGCTTCCTGTTCCTGTGGGAAACAGGAGAGCAGGAGCAGTGTAGACGCGGGACCCGACGGAAAGGTAGGTTTTTATTTTTGTAAATTGTGATCCCTCTCCGCGCCTGCACCCCCATCCACGAGCCGGCTGCAACTGCCCTGCTCAGACCAGGGAGTTTGTGAGGGTTTCTCCAGTCCAGCTGCTTGCTCAATGCAGCCAAGCTGGAGAAACCTAAATGCACGTGTGTTTTGGTCGGCCTGAGATGGGCGGCCAAACATACGTGAGCACCTAGAGAGTGCACATGCACTCCTCCTCCACCCTCCCATGCCCCACCCCTCCATGCACAAGCTGGCAAACAAAAAATAAAACTATGATAGAGCATCGTTTTATTTTTCATTTGCTGGCAAGTCATGGGGGGCGATGCTCCTCCACCATTGCGGAGGAGCCGCCACTGTTGAGTTCACGAGGACTCCAGCAGCTTGAAAATGTTATATATGGAACTAATTTATGTTCAGTTCCATATGCTGATTGTAGTAACAGACTGAGGACCCTATTCACAAAGGTAAACTTATACTTGAATTCTCAGTTTAGACCTGAAGTCTAACTTTAGACCGGAAATCTAACTTTGGACGTGACCTGAAGTCTACGTTAAGATCTGAAGTCTAACTTTAGACCTGAAGTCTACGTTTACACCTAAAGCCTAACTTTACACCTGAAGTCTACGTTAAGACCTGAAGTCTAACTTTAAACCTGAAGTCTATGTTTGGACCTGAAGTCTCATTTTAGACCTGAAGTCTAAGCTTAGACTTCAGGTCTAAAATTAGACTTCAGGTCTAAACTTAGATTTCAGGTCTAAGTTTACCTTCGTGAATCAAGCCCAGAATGTAAATGACATCAAACACACCAAGGCAATAGGTTTCCCTGTAATGTAATACAATCTTGTGGCTGTATTTACACTACCACAGATTGAAGCTGACTTCAAATGATGCTCACTTGCGCTTTTCACGAGCTGCGGCCATCAGCTTTCTACTGGTGATAATAGAGAAAGCTCCAATGGAAGTGACTACATAATCCAGGCCAAAGTTATAGAGACAATGAAGGCGGAAAGCAGGAAATGGTGTTCATTTTTAAAAACAGAACCGAGCTGTATGTCTAGCACATAACACCTCCATGGAGGTATGTAATGTTGCATGCAAAGGCGGGGCAATCACTCTTTTTATGTTATACTCATTGGTTTTACACACCTGTAGTAATTAGGCACAAAGCTTGCTATTGGATGGGAGCAGTTTTTTCACATGAAACACTCATCGAGGTCTGAATGACAGCAGCAGCACAAAAAAACAACAGAACACATCACCACCACTACAAAATACCACCCAAGCAAATATGTACAAACACTTTTAGAGACCTGCCAACTTTGAAAATAATTTTACGCAAAAAGAAATAGCAAAGGCTGCTGAGGCTGTAGGTGACGTCCTGTGGAGGTCGTAAAGTCCCTGATGGACATCAGATGCCCAAAGTCTCCAAACACGAGCTGCAACCCCTCTCTCTGCATGCGTTTCCAGCTCACTTTGTGCACACAGTGTGATATTGGCACTTCTCCGGGAGACCATGTGAAGACAGCTGATATCTTGTGACACACGGTGTCGCCCTGTGAGTTGGCACGTCTCTTCTTGTCACGTTACCACCTTCAGAAGCCTGCTTTCATAATACTGTTCATGCACAACCTTAACTTGCCACTAACAAACACAGCGCCAGTTAAAAATGTTTTATCTAGGTTTGGTCTAAAGGAAATTGTGCCGTGACGACCACCTGCTGCCACCTCCACAAATTAAGCATTGGCCACTATAAAGCCCCTCACTGCTGCTTGTTTTTTTTTGGAAAGGCCTTTTCATCCTTCCTTTGAAAAGCCAGTGGGCGCGTGCGTGGCTTTTATCCACACCAAGGAATCCAGGAGAACAAACTCTCAAACGCAGTCAGTGGTGAAGCACAGATGCTGGGAGATGGGAAGCTGATTACATTCCAACTAAGGAACCCAAAAAAAATAAACTCGGGAAGGGGTGAGGTTCCTGATTAATGAAGAGAAGCAAAACGTCCGAGCCCATCTCACATCTTTCTCGGACTGAAAAGCAGCAGTCCCTGCCAGTCTGCTCTTCTCACATTACCTCGGGCCCTGAATGTCTACATGGATTCCTGCCGCGCTCTTGCAACTGAAGCCTGAATCGTTACATTAATATTTATTATTTTCAATGATTGCTGTGCCTCGTCGTACTTTACCAGTCTGAGAGGGCACCAGGCTGTGCTTCCCCTTCACGTCCGCCGGGATATCCTGCAGAAGATAAAACGTTCTTGATGGCTGATTAGAAAATGTACCCGAGGAAACGAACATGTGCAGGAAAAGAGACAGATATGTGGTGACTTGTCATGAAAATGTTCCAGACACAGCTTGCCGCTTTTCTTTCTTCAGGAAATGCTTATTTGAGCAGCAGTGTTTGAGCTCAGGGGGGTTCCTGGTTTCACACTTTTGGTGACCAGGGGCCAAATGTATTAAAGATTTTGCGTCCTTCAGTGCCACGTAAGAAGTCGCTGTGTGACGCAAAACCTAAAATGAGATTTGGCATGCCACGTAAGGTCACCTTGCGGAGCCCTGAGTGCCTTGGTACATCCAGAGTAATGCAAGGCAATGCAAATTGCTGCCTTGAGTTACTCTGTGGCAGGTAGGCGTGCCAGGGGTATCGTGGGTGTTCCTGCGCATCCACCCATGGATTCTGACCATTCCCAGATTTACCAAACCTGGTAGACCTGGGAATGACTCAGAATTGTACACCTCCCTTCCAGCGGCACAACAAGGAGAAATAGCTTTATTTCTCCTCGTTGTTTACTCCTTCAGCGTGTGCTGCAATAGGTAGCACATGCAGGAAGAGGATGCCTCAGGATTGTTTTGTGCGAGAAGGTGTCCATTCCTGCTCGAAAATAATCCTGTCTACAACACCATTGTGTATGGGTGCCTGCATGGCGCTAGACAGGACACTGTACACCAATGCAGGCAGAGAGCAGGAATGTTCAGTATAATGTTACATATAGTGCACTCCTGCCCTTTCACGCAGCGCAGCAAGGCGGCGTGCTGCATTTCGCTGCATGAAAGTTAGATACGTCTGCCCCCAGGAGTTGTTAGGATAGTTCGGAATATTTCTGCCCTTCCATTAAAATGCTTGAAAAAGGTTCATGTCATTCATTGTGTGCCATCTCACTGCATGACTTAATAGCATGATGATTGCTGGAACCTTGGAGGATTCTTGTTGTTTCTTTAGTAGGGACCAATGTTGTCTCTTTTTCAAGGGTAAAAGATGGGTCTAAATTCAAGACTTACTTGGTTTGTTCCATATTGCATGACATTTGTGGTAAAATAGTGCCAAACTAATTTGTTTGATTGTTTTTTTAAATGTTATTCACATACAAGTATTTTATTGCTGAAACTATTAGTGTACATGTTAAGTTCTCTATAACAATAACAGGGATATATTTGTAGCATTATTTTCACAATTCACTTTATCCATTTTTTGGTCTCAGCTACAGGCAGATGTACATCCCTGTTGTCGACAAACCTATAGTTTCTTAAGAATTAACGTCTAGATAGAGTGTGCTTTAGGTCAGTCCACTTAAAATCATTGGCTTTTTGTGTTCTTCCTGTTGCAGCCATTGGATTGAGACATTTTCTATTACATTTTAGAAACGCCCAAAGAGTGATTAATTCTCTCACATCATTATTTCGGCTCTTTCTGTGTCCTTCTGCCGCCTACGGAGTCCTTGCGTCCTAGTGCTTGAGAGATTATTTTCTGTCCTGCCGGTCCCTCTCACAGTGTGCTCACCATTGCTCTCCAGTCCTTCCCTGAACCTTGAGTTTTTCCCCACCAGCCTGTTTGTCCGGTAAGCTCACACTCTTGCTATTCCTGTCCTGATCTCAGCTTTTAAATAAATATTTTCACTGAAACTTTAGCTACTGTACATTGCTAACCGGCCTTTCACTTGGATTTATGTGCACCATTCTGTAATACATTATAATTCATTTACCATTAAAAAATGGCAGTTAGACATCTTGGAAAAGTAAATGAATACTACTTGGAAAAAAATGGAAGAAAAACCATTGAAAGATGACTGGCGTAAGCATGCATACACACAGGTGGCCATCCTTCAATAGCTGTGTTCATAAAGAATGGCAAAAACATTGTCTTTTCCAACGCTTGGTCTAAATGTAAAAAGGTTTTCATGTATATGAACCAGGATATGCTTGTTTACTCCATTGTCTATTAGAGAAGCACCAAAACAATGCAAAAGGAGGTGTGGTTGCACAGAAGCCAGGCAGCTTCAACGTTTATAGCACTAGGCTGTCAGTCACGGGTGAGACACCACAGTGAGAGCGGCCCTGCAAGTCTTTCACATCACAGTCTTCTATATTGTTTTCAATTTTAAAGTAAATTTTACACTGAATGAAATCAATCTCAATGCATGTGTTTCACAATTTTCACGTCAAGGCAAACATACAAGATAGTCAATATCAGGATACACAGGAGTTTCACTGAACACCGACACCTGAATACTATTGTTGTAGCAGAAGCTTTATTATATATGTATTTTTTTCTTTTCTTTTTTCCTTAGTTTGGGCCCATAATTATACACAATTACAGATTATTTTCTCTATCTATTTCGATATCTACCCACACCGGCTTTGGTACTCCGATGGACCTTGCTTATCGCATTGAGGGTTGAAGAACTAGGGTGTCTACTGTTGGATACCCAATGAGGACCAAATAATTGGTAACCAACTCATAGACTGGAAATCAAATTCAAGTATATTACTCACAAGACCATGCCACAGATGTATAGGATGACAATGGGAAGCCCGAAACACCCATTAAGTTAATTCGGACCAAAATCATACAAACCAATAGTTTTGCCATAGCAGTGCAGAGAACTAATAAAAGAATCTGGTATTCTGAGAATAATCTATGACTGTTTCCGTTATGCATTAGAATCTGAGCTATTGTATGCATATTGTCTGTGGAAAGAACATTTCAAAGTCACCATTTAAAGAAAATTCAGACAATAAAGATTACATTTTGTAATTGGTCTAAACAAAGTTAGAATCCAAAGCAATGATCTGCATTTTAGGTAAAAAGTCATGTCTCGATAATCAATAACAAAATGTAGTATGGAACCACACATTGGCACGGATACGTTGAAAGACAACTTGACAAGGAAATCTAAAACCTAATATTTAGCCATAGAGTCCATAAAGTTCACTATGCAAAGGGAGGTCCTACCACCATTAAAGACAGCAGGGCAGTTCAGGAAAGTTCTCTTAGGAAAAGCTGAAAGTTCATCAGAGTTAGGATGAGGGAAAAGTATCAAAGACTGGAGAAACAGTAGTGTCAGAGAGCCTCACTGACATGAGTTCCAAAGGTAGCAAGAGAAAGGAAACTCAGCATCAACAGCTTCGGTATTGGGAAAACGAGGACAGCTAAGGAAAGGATGTTTCAGTCGAAGAATCTGAGAACATGTCTCTGAGAGTCTCCGCATGCAAGGAAGAACGTGTCTAAGTGCCACCCTCTCACCCTCAGCTGTCTCCGTATCCTAAGAGTCTCTTCAATAATATATTACTTATTCTATCCAGCGGTAACATCAAATGTCACCCCACAATGGTCCATTACCCATGTGACCAACATCCAATCACAAGGTGCAAAAAAAGATACGTTAGAGACAATTTCCAAGCAATCCATGGAATGAATCATCTGTTCCAGGCACACAGGTTAGTCCACAAAGAACAATTCAGAAATGTAGCTTTCCATGTACTGAAGTCAAACGTTTAGGTTCCTACATATTAGACAATGTTGAAGTGTTGAATGAGTATCCTTTAGGCATTAGGAATGTTGTATGAATAGTACAGAAAAGTTACATGAATAGGCAGAATGCTTTCACATTAGTCCATGAAGTAAAATGCAACCCTAAAGGAAAAAGTCACTTATTGCAAATAAAAGCAATGTCATTATATTTAGTAAACAAATATGCAATCAGATTCAATCATAATAAATTCAATCACGTATACATGTCAAATAACCAAGTATTATACATTGTCATAAGTGATTGCATAGAAATGTTCATTCCTCTATGGCCTATCACTACGAGCCACAAAGTACCTATATGAAAAATATATTGATAAAACCTAACCTATAACCTTTGTTGTTTCAGTGAATCTAGGTTCTGATCAATGTAGAGCAACTACACAGAAAGTTTCCATTCATGTAACTTATAATATGAAGCTTTTGCTCCAGCTTTTCGACCTCTAAGATGCATTACAATGAAAGCATTAAAAGATGGCTTTTACATTAGTTATACCTATTGCACAATTAACTCCAGACTCATGAATGCATGCATATATCATTTATCATTTTAGTTTACATTAGTTACCATATTATCAGTG
Source organism: Triturus cristatus (assembly GCF_964204655.1). NCBI lineage: Eukaryota > Metazoa > Chordata > Amphibia > Caudata > Salamandridae > Triturus > Triturus cristatus. Next base: position 480,800,684 of record NC_140590.1, on the reverse strand, counting down.
CATATATTTTTATGAATTATTTTTATTTCGATGATGTTAAGTAGTCAGCAAAGATGATCATTAGACATGTTAAACCCACAAGCTGGGAATTCTCTCCATTTCTGCAGCTCAAAGCACTCTTTAACGGTGGTTGTATTTTGTCTTAAAACAACATCTTTTTCATTTTCTCTTAATGTGTAGTTTTGTTGTCATGTCTAGTATTTAATGTCATAAACAAGTTAATAGCATTTACGCTGCATCACTATGAAGGTTGAAGCTACACCACCTTTTCAAATATTCTGTGTGCTTCCAAGCCTTGATATTTTATTGCTGATGGAAGGCACTTGCCTGTTACACAGTGGAGCTTTCAAGGCCAAGCAACAGCTGAAAAATTCAGGTCCCCTGAATATCTATAAAGACCATGATACACACATTACAGGACTGCATACATGCAATGTAACTACTGACTTTAAATTAAGATCCATTATAGAAGATTGTGATGTAACAGTCTGCAAGTACCATAATACACCCGGGTTCCACTGGGGGAACTCCAAAAACGTTTTCACCTTCTGCAAAGTTTCTTAATTACTGCCCCACATCATGTTTATTTTGTATGCAAGACCCAGCTTGTGCATCAGCTCCATCTGCATGAATTTTCTTTTAGCTCCACGTCTTATTCTATTTGTTCATATTCTCTTTAACAACAATAAATTGTGTCTCTGGTCACATTTCAATATGCGGCTGCTAGTTGAGTAGCCAGTTCCCATCTACATTTCAGCCTCATCCTTTTACTTACTATGCCTGTCTGTTCTTTAAGCGCCAACTTGGTATGCTGCCCTTGTCTTTCTCCTTTTATCTAGAGCATGTGATCAGCATGTGTTCCCCCAGTCCACATACACAATTTCTTTCCATGCTCCCACCCTCTCCCTGGGACTGAATCTGATCCCTTCATTCAGTTTCGCTCTCATTGTTTCTCACCAACTGTGTATTTAATCTCTTCTCTTACAAAGTCCTCTCATATTAAGTTGCATCTGAATCTTTTTTGCATGTCCATCCCTGCTATCAACTTGCCATCCATGGTTTTGCTTCACATTTAGAGCATCTGGTTTCACTCGTCCTTGATTTGACTTGCCTTAGCATTTATTCCTCTACGATCTAAAATTGTCTCCTCCCAAATTAGCTTTATGCCCACTCTAACTTCATCTTTCGTTGGCTTCTCCCTGTCTTGAACATGCACTGCTTTGTCTCATCTCTACTTTGGTCACTTCCATTGTGCCCTATAGTTCCACCTGCATCTCTTCTCTCTTAAAATACATGTCTTTTTGTTTTGCTTTCAAGGAACAGATGGTGACATAAGCATCATAATTTAGTGTGTGTTCATCATGTCACAGTCTCAGGGTACAACGTTTAATAGACACCTTAATAATCTTCCTGCATGAGGAGGTAGTTCAGTTTGTATATATGTTTATGATATTTCTGTAGTGCAACCCAGTCAAAAGGCAACCTGACTTGCATGGAGTGAAGCAACTTTGTGAGAATGGAGAGCACATTAACTGCTAACGCATCACCCTTGGGAGCGGTGAACAGAATGGCATTGATGAAGCATTGATGAAGCAGTGGCTCCTGTATTCTCTATCCTTAACACTACATCCATGTACCTTGATTAAAAAAAATTTCACTGAAAAAACAAAGGTTAAAGTAACGGTAAGGGTGATAAAAAGATCTGGTTTTGTTGATAGAAATACACTGAAAAAAACAAAGGTTAAAGTAATGTTATAGTTAGGTGAATATGTCAGTGACAACATTAATGTTTTGAACTAAAAAACCCACACAAATTCACCAGATATAGTCAGCAGAGCTAACTACAACTTTCACCCCCACCATGCACGGCTTATGACCTCCCACATTACATCACTAATGAATTGTTCTATGATATCATTCATGACATCACTGATGACATCTCAAGTGACATATTTGATATATGTATATATATATAAATCTATCTGTGTATATATATATATATATATATATATCAATATCAATATATATATATATATATTACTCCAACTCATGCGATTTGTTCTTATCACAGAAACCGAGCCCAGATCCGTATGCGTGGTTGAAAAGGTTTATTATCGTTACATGGCAAACAAAAGCCCGACGCGTTTCGGAGCAGCCGCTCCTTTGTCACGGGTCAATAAACGATTGTTTGTTTAAAGTATAAATAAAGTGTTTCACATCACATGACATAACATAAACGTAGGACTACTGCGCCACATCGGGATCCTTGTGAAACTGGCGGCCATTTTAGAGTGGTACTTTTAAATCATAGAGTATTCATTACGCTGTTATGTTTATACACTGCACAATAATTAATAAATGTTCAAACAATTAAACATAATTACATTGTCAATGCTATGTTCCCAAAATTATAACAACATTACGCTTACACAATTTGTAAATGAAAGTCCTGCCCCAGTGGGCTGTTGCTCAATGTCCCAACACTACATTATTTCTTCATTTTGGAACATGTTAAATGCCCTTAACTCATATCCCGCCAAATATCTATTTTGGCGGGATATGAGTTAAGGGCATTTAACATGTATGTTATACATTGAAACGCTGCAATACTGAATATTGGCCCACTGGGGCGTTTATTTACGTTTATGGTTATGTTCCAAAATGAAGAAATAATGTAGTGTTGGGACATTGAGCAACAGCCCACTGGGGCAGGACTTTCATTTACAAATTGTGTAAGCGTAATGTTGTTATAATTTTGGGAACATAGCATTGACAATGTAATTATGTTTAATTGTTTGAACATTTATTAATTATTGTGCAGTGTATAAACATAACAGCGTAATGAATACTCTATGATTTAAAAGTACCACTCTAAAATGGCCGCCAGTTTCACAAGGATCCCGATGTGGCGCAGTAGTCCTACGTTTATGTTATGTCATGTGATGTGAAACACTTTATTTATACTTTAAACAAACAATCGTTTATTGACCCGTGACAAAGGAGCGGCTGCTCCGAAACGCGTCGGGCTTTTGTTTGCCATGTAACGATAATAAACCTTTTCAACCACGCATACGGATCTGGGCTCGGTTTCTGTGATAAGAACAAATCGCATGAGTTGGAGTAATATTGAGGTTCGCTACCTCACCGGAGCCCGCCGCCATTAAGAGGCAGAGCAACGCGAGTGAAATTGGGGATATATATATATATATAGATATATATGCACAAATTGCCTAGGTGTGTAGGTGTAGAGTTAAGTAAAGTAAACTAATAACGTGCTTAACGTGACATTATTTTGTTTGTCAATATTTTTAGTATGGCATTTATGGAGTAAGATACTTTTTGCCACACTGTTCTGGTACTGTGTAATATTCTGGTACTGTCATAGAAAAGGGTGGCTATTGCCCCATAAAACCAGGCTTTGTGGAAACTGACAACTGGTGATAACTCAGTCAATAGTTCAGAGGTACAACAACGCCATGTTTACCTGCATGGTTGGTAAGAAGAAGTCCTTTTCCCCCTCATGTTGGTTAAACTGAGCCCAAGATGCCATAACGTGGGTCCCCGTTTCATCCTGTGTGTATGCAGTGATCTTTTTGTCATGTAATATTTGTATTGTATTTGGTGCGCATTGAGACCAAACGATGGATGATTGATGTCTTCTGTGAGGTCATGGTTCCTGCATGGTTGTCCGCATTCTACCTATGCTGCAGCTCAGCCGTGACATTGAGAAATTACACAGATAAGTCTCTCACGTTTGATCTCAACCATTTTCACAGCAACCTAGGCCCACTCCTCAATCCCACTTCATAGAACACTTTCAATGACATTCTCCTTTAGCACTTTTTCCCTTACGCTTTCACTCCAAAATCCCTGCTGCGAACCAGTCGGTTCTCTTTCACATCATAATTAAAAACAAAGTTGTGCTCAGTGTTCCATAGATAGAGGATGTCCTGAAGTCGTAAACGCCTCTCAGTATAGAAGGCAGCCATCTCATTCTTCGCAGTGGCACTGAATGCTACTAAATCATCATATTTCTAAGCAGTCAATATGACCCAACGCTGATAGCCCTAACTAAACCCTCCCCACACTTGCCATCTCTCTGACAACCATCCCTCACACCACTGCCTTCACCGTGTTTCTTCCCAAATCTCTCTCAATCAGGCAGCTTTTGTGTCATTCCATCATGCCAATCCACAGTTACAATTCTCATTCCATTCTCTTGCTCACATTGCCGTGGTCTAATTCTTTACCCATATTACTCTAGGAGAGCTAACCTGTATACTTTAGTCTGCGAACCCAATATGTGCATCCTGTGGTCAGCCACAGCTAGTCATACACTTTCTGACTTTTATCCCTCCTGCATCAAAACGGCTGTTCTAACCTTACTAAATTAAGCAAATGCCAAAAAAGTGTTCTCCTCTTAGTACCACTACCACTCCTTCTCCCAACGTCCCTTCTTCTTCAAGATGCTAAAGTGCTTCATGTTCAATCATTTCACATGCTTCCTCTTGGCACATAACCTTCTGTATTCTGAACACTATATTCCACCAAACTCATTCGTTCTCACTTATCTAACTTTCTAACTTCTCCTCACCATATTTACATATCCTCTGTATGTATTCTTCTTGACATTTTGGGCCCATTTGACACAGTAGACAGCCAAGCACAGTCTCATCACACAGGGCATCAGTGACATAGCACAAATCTGTTTTTTTCATACCTCTATGATGATTTCTTTTTAGGCTTTGTGTGCTAGTGGTGCTTCTCAGTCAAGCATTAGTTCTCCCAAGGCTCTGTACAATGACAGCTGAGTTCTCTCTATATATAACAGTGCTGGGTGAAGATTCCCCCAGTCACCTCGACGCTGACACCACTGAGTAAGCATGTGTGAAATGTGTGCATGTGTGTGATTGAGTGACTGTGTATGTGAGCATATGTGTGAGCATGTCTGCCCGCTTTTGTGCATGCATATCTCAATTCAGAGTCCAAACTCTTGTGCATCTCTTTGAAATGTACTTATAAGGCCCACAAGTTTTACATGGACAGAATGTAACATTATTCCAAAGCAGGCTATAACATGTTTCTCTGAAAATGCATTGTGTTGTTGCCAGTGAAATAATCAATTAATGCATTTGAAAGTCCAGGATACAAAATGAATGTCCAGGATAATCAGGAGTTCCAAGATGTATAGAATACATATGAGAAACTGTTTATAATAACTGAGTATTGACCTCAACGTTCCATGGAATGCAATTCTGAATTTGCAGAACATGTCAGAGGAGAACTCCTGATTAGCAGCCACACAAATAGGACATGCCACTCCAGGTTGACAGTCTTATATATAATTTTTAACAATTATGGGGGAGATAAGGGATGAAGTACCCACTGCCATATTTTCGAAGGATATTGCAAGTCACCAAGAAGTTCCATAACCATATAGAGAAATGAGACAGAGTTCCTTTAGAAAGTTATGGAATTCCAAGGTGACTTGCAATATCCGTATCATGTGTGATAGTGGGTACTGTATCCCATAAAATACTTGGTCACACCATCACTTTTCCCACAAACCACTTAGCTCTTTCATATGAAAGAGAGAACATGTTTGCAAACATGAAGTAAACAAGCATTAAAAATGCAATAGGTCCCGCCTTTGATTAAGTTAAAGCCATTTGCTTTGCTAATGGTATTGTATAGCAAAGCAAATGGCTTTAACTTATTGAAAGGCGAGACCTATTGCATTTTTAATGCTTGGTCCTATTGGTCACGGTTACAGTGTCCAGGTCCTGAACGCAGATTCTACACGATATACGGGACACACAACTTAGTTTTCAAATATAAGTCAGGAACGTGAGACGCAAACAACGAGGTCAAAAAGAGAAGCAATGAATAAAAAAAGTTTAAGCGCATCAACTTGGGGAGGCTAAGTTGTGCGCTCATGATCTAAAGCTGTGGCATGAAGGCCCCAAATTGAGGCAAGTCCCATGCTGTTCACATCTGAGAATTAGAGGGGATTCCACTGTCACGAAGACGGTGTGGAGATGAGGTCTCCAAAGGAGTTAGGGGCGGCGCCATACATGTGAAACCCTTGTGCTGAGTACAGTCTCATACGCGGGCCCTCCAGTAAGGGGTAGGTAGCCTCAGTCATTGTTTTAAATTTGCAGGTGCTGTCAGAAACGCCCTTTACATTTGGAAGGCAGAGTTGCAGCAATTCTCAGTAGCACGCAGGTACCCAGGCACAGTGGGTGTTAGCTCTTCAGTATTTTAATTTCAAGCTGTATTCTCAACCTTTATGGGGTTAAGGATATTGAAGTATCCGCTTACTTTTGTATCAGACTGCTGAGTGGTTTCAGGCGGGATGGTCGCTTAGACTGTGGCCATCTCAGTCTACCCATGACCTCGGGTCAGAGGGACTGTATGGCTGAGAGTTGTCTAGGGTTGGAGGAGGTTAATGACAGACCCTGCGTGAGGGCGGTTAATTTAGCTGAACATTAGCGGGGTAAGGGGCTAATGCTGAGAGTATGATGCTTAGAGTGGTCACATGGAAAATTGGATTAAGAATCGGAGGGTGAGGATTGAGCTGCAATTGGGTCCTCCTTGGCAACAGTATGGTGTTTCAGGATAGATCATGGCTATGTCAGGTTGGAGAGTGATACCAGGATAAATGTGGTCCCCGAGCATTGAGCTATAGGAAAGTCTCGGAAATGTGGTGAATCTCGGACTAGTGGAGTAAGGGAAGCGTCACAAATAAAAGTTGCATTGGGCAGTGCAGAGCTGCAGGTTCAGTCCCCAACCACCCATGCCCATCTTACCCTGGGCTGGGGAGCCCTGGCAGGGGTGCCCTGCGCACCCGGCCCAGTGAGGCCACCAGGGAGCTCATGAGAGAGGCTCCATAACCGCTACAAAGAAATTGTGCATCAGTAGCCAGGCAACAGCAGCGAGACTTTTGATTGGATACTTCTTGGTTACCAAGCAACCAACAATACACAGATGCACCTGAAGCGAAAGCTGCTGGAAACATAAACAAAGGGCTAAAGAAACGAGTTGGAACAACTAGAATGCTAATTTTAATTTTTATGTAGCGCGAGCAATACACAAAAGTGTGAGAGCGTTTTATGATAGAACTATGCAGGTATATGGATAGTTACAGAGGGTGCAAATATGATCAAAAATAGATACATACGGTCAAGAATTACATAACGGTAAATACTTACAGAACAAGCACGGCCGTGAAAGCGACGCGGCCGTGAAAGTGAAAGGCCACACTAATTAAACCAAGATGGCGTCGGACTGTCCACTGTCCGTATGTACGCGTGCATATTTAGCTTTGGCTGAATGGCGAGAGCAGCCATCTTTGTCCATCCGTACACGTGTATGTTTAGCTTTGGCTGAATCGATTGCAAAAGGCCCTCGCATGGCGAGTGCAGCGCATGCGCACTGCTAACGCCAGACGAGACCTAAAAAGAACCTCTGATTCAAAATAAACACATCAAAAACCTGTTAAATATTTGTCGAAAAAATATAATAGAAACAGTTCAATACAAGTCAGTTTAAAAAAAAAAGACCGAAAGTGTAGAAACAGGCAGAAAAAGTTTAACTTTCAATAATTATCTAAGGAATGCAAACAAATAAACATTCTTTCTACTTCTCACTGTAAGCCAGAAAAATAGAGCAGAAGAAATAAAAGCAATGTTTCATTTTTATTGCTTTAAACAGTTGCTCTGTGTGCTGACCTGCCTTTCACCTTGGCTGCTAGTTCTGGCAGCAGGCATTGTGACATCAAAACTCGACTGTAATAACATGTTACAGTTGAGTTCTATCAAATTAGAGATTGGTTTTTATACAGGGATTGCAGACTCCCACGTATTATATGATAACAATCATATTCTAATAAAGAGCAAACCGATACCCAGATAAAATGATGCAGTGTAGTTCGTGAGGTGTACAGTCTTTTTTGTGTGAAAAATGATTACCAACACAAGGAATCTTTTACACATTCCAGTATTATTGATGCCATGTTGCAAGACTGCACTGTTGTCAGGGGCGTAGCTTGGTCAGTAAGATTGGGGGGGAGCTTCAGGATTCCCAACAATCAGGCTGGCATATAATGTTAAAATACATTATAGGACAAGCAGGGTGCATAAGATGGCCTTTGAGACAGTGGAAAGGGGGAGAAATGCAGATTTGTATGACTACTAAGTGAGAGGAACAATATTTTGTAAAATAATCAAAAATTTTGAGAACTTTCAAAACAGAGGGAGATAGCGTATGTGCATTTTTGTCTGTGTGCATGTAAAAATATCTGGTGAAATCGACAGACACATCACCATACCAACTAAAAGTACCTGTACCCAACTATTTATCAGAAAATATATTAATTAATGGGATGTCACAACCAAACACCCCCTTGAACTACGCCCCTGACTGTTGTAAATATGCAACATTGAAGTCTGTAAATGCAATCTTACTTTTTAGATAATGCTAAGACTGGCTTCAAGCTGTTTCTAAGCAGTTTATTTTTTTGAGCAGATGTAGAAACTGTTGCATAAGGAAATGTTTTTTTCGGGATCCCACATTTCAGACAAATTTGGCAACCATGATTACATTTCAGTTTTCCTGGTTCTAGGGCCAACAATGTAATCACCAGACCTCATATTTGTCCCAAAATGGTCCTGCCTTCCAATGATATGCAGTTTCGTGCTCAAGAGTATTGCTGTGTCACCAGAAGGACACCGACTACATAGGGAGTACCACAGATATGTTGAGGTGGGTGAGTGGTGATAATTTGTATTAGGCCTGGGCAGTGAACCCCACAAACTGAGTTTTCCATGCTCTGTGCAGTATGCAGAGTTCCCAAAAAATCCGCTATGTGGAGTTCCCCGCTTGCGTTCTCCAGCGTCAAGTTGGTGGGCGAGGAAACTCAACCTCCTGGTGATATTTCTCACCGCAGGCGGTCACAGATGGTCGCGACCGCTTGCATTGAAAAACCTTCTGTTGGCATTGAGAAAGCTGCCGGCTGGGTAGAAAATCTACTCAACGGCAAGAAAGAAAGCTGCGCGCTCTTGTGCTGTGCATGGTGCAGTTTGTGCTGATTTTACAGCATGGGACAAAAACTCGGCGCTGAAAATCAACATGAACTGCATGACTAAACGCATTCTGTTGCTTGCGGAACTATGCGTAGCGCCGTGGAGTTTTTAGGTTCCTTCACGGAGTTCCACATAGCGAAATTCCGTGAACTTTGCCCAAGCCTAATTTGTATATCTTTCTGCTGCAGGAAATCGCAGAGTCAAGCTACCATTGTCCATCCTACCCTATGACACCCTTTCCATAATCACATTTCTTAAGAGTCCATATATTTAATGGGCACCCAAAGATATGCTGAGACCTGAATTCAGAACTGAACAAATTCACACCTAGAAATACATTCACTTCAGGTTATTATGTTCAAAGAGTACATTACTTTCCACTGCGCTTAATCTATGAATTTTATGTGGTAACAGATGTAAGGTTTGACCTGTAGGCCTGCGTTCTCCTTTAATTTTCCTTGTGGGGGAAAAGCGTAACATTTTGTATAGAATATGAAACATTAAGCAGCATTTCTTTATACCGTGAAGTATATTTTGGTGTTGCCACCCAAAAAAAATGATTTATTTGGTTTGGGCATGTTTAGCGGATGTGGGACATCAGCCAAAAGATGACAGATGTCTTGCCCTCCCTGTTTGGAGTTCATAGATGTTAAGTGAGTATCGAACATCATTGCTTTTTGGAGGATGTCCTGATACCACCAAATTCTAAGTAACCCCTTTTGATTCCTGGTCAGGCCATTGAACAAACGATTTATTTTGTTCACCACATTTTGTAGCTCCATTCTCCAGAGACAGCCAAGCCTTTCCCAAAGGTTGTGTTCTTGATTTTGTTCTGTCCTTCTTTTTAAATTTGCTGTGAGGCCTGCAGGCCACATTAATCTAAAAGTAGAACAAATTACCTGAAAGAGTTGAGAAAATTATTCTCTACTTAAAATCACATAATTCACAATTCCTGTATACTTCCATCCTCCTAAACAGCACAGTTCACAATAAGAGAATGTGAAGAAATAATCCTTACAAAACCTTCCTGTGAATATGCACCCATTTCCCTTTCCAAACATCGCCCCCACCAGAAGAATTGTACGTTTAATGTACACCACTTGGCCTTAATTTTTTTCAAAACTTTCTAAATGGAAGAACACCACCCAAAACCCTTGAGGAAGGTGGGCTCACTCGCATCTGTTCTTAGAGAGCTGCCTCAATAAAAATGGCAGACCAACACCAGTTCTGTCTAGCTGCAGTTCTGCTGGAAAAAATTGATCACAGTGAGGATTTTTGGTTTGGCTGAGGCCTAATCCACATCCTGTGGCCACTTGTGACCCCTTTATACTCTGCCATTGGCTGTCTAGAAATCACTGAAACCCCACTCTGCCAGTCTGTCCCTCCTCCCTTTCAATACACAATTTCTTTAAGACTTGGTCTCTGCCATTTTTCGTCTTTTTGGAATCCTGGGATGAAAGCCTGCAAATATACACTTTACTTTGGTTAGCTGAGGTGTGAATGTTGAACTTGGCATCCTTGCTTTGATCATTCTCACTTCCCCTAAGCATCCACAATATCAAACAAATACTGCCACCCACTGATCATTAGAATTACCTTGTCTTTAAAGACCTGTAGAGATGTTCTGCTGAATCTGCACAGATACATATCTGACCAGGAATAGGATTTTGGAAATTTGTTGACCACATTTGAACAAGCTTCAGACTGTGGCAGGATTGACCTGCCTTGATAAGCAGGAGGCTGTTGATCCAGTGGAAGCGGTGTACATTTTTATTCTCATTTACTATATCACCACTATAACAATAAATGGAAACTTTTCATAACTAAGAGTTTGGGCCCGTAGAAACTCAATAACTACATGTATGCATACTTGTAACATTCATTTAGGCTTTATTGCGGTTAAATTTACCATAAAAGCACATAAAAATACACAGAACAGCAAATCGAGCAATCCATTTCATACATATAGTCTCAGATTGTTACATGGTTGTTAGACATTTGTTCCTTTAAAAATGTAAATAGTTCCAAAATCTAAAAATTGACATAGCAGTATTATTCCAATAGAAAAGAAAATTAAAATATTTCTGCTCTCTCAGAGTTCATTTTACTTGCTCTTAAGTTAAAACAACATTATTAATCAAGTTCGTTCATGCTATCCACATTGAATGTAGATATTTAGCTACTGCGAAGACAATTACTGGATCAGTGTCTGTTTTTAGTATCCTAAAAAAGGCCAAATATTGTCTTATGCCCAAGTTCTTACATAACTGAATTATCCATTTCTTCCTAATGTGAGCGTAATCTGGACAGAATAGGATAACATGAACCGGGGTTTCATCCTCTTTGTGGCAACCGGGGCAGGGGCGTACTGCTCTCCCTTTCCACCTATCAATATTGTGAAAAAAAGGCAATGTGCCGTATCTAAATTGTAAATAAAGCTTCTTTGCTGATGTTGGTTGAATTAAATCAATCGCAAACTCAAAGCTATAAAAGGACTTTACATCCAAGAAAATATCAGTTAAGCTTGAGGATTTTACTGAGCGAAAGAGATTCCTTAAGTTAGTTTCTTTAACAGCACTTATCATAGTTTTCTTAGAGATAACTGGGCAGGAGACTTCAGGGTTAAACCAGAGTTCCTCAAAACCAGTCAATATAAGTGACTGTTTAACGAATGCTAGCCAAGGAATCCTACCAGAACCAATTGAAGCCATGACAACTTTAAGCTCCTCCTTATAGTTCACCAGCTCAGGAGTGCTCCAAAGACGCTTCCAATAAAGTAATGGTCGAACGGCAATAGGGTCTGCAATTGGGCAAACATTTAAATCAAATCTTAGCGGGACTAAAGGAGTGCTTTTTGGCAAGTCCAGTAGTTGTCTTAGAAAGTTGTTTTCAGTTATAGATAGGTTGCTTACTGGTGTATGTACCCAGAGTTCTGCCCCATAGAGAGATGAAGCCCTAGCTTGCACTTTAAAAATTTCAAGCGGGGCACTAATTATTTTAAGGGTACAGTTCTTCTGTACTTTAAGGATTCCCCCTGCTGCTTGGGTTAGTCTTAAATTGGCCTTAACCACTTGTGGACCCCAACCCATTTTGTCGTTTAGAGTCAAACCCAAATATTCAAAGGTTGGGACCCTTTCAAGGGGTCTGCCATCCATCATTGGGTGGGGACAGTTAACAGTATTTGCGTTAAAAACCATGTACTTAGTCTTATTTATGTTAACCACCAGATTTCTTTTGGTACAAAAATTGGAGAATTGATCTAACACGCGCTGCATCCCCATTGGAGATTTTGAGAGCAGAAGCGTGTCATCCGCAAACATTAAGGCGGGAAATCTTCGGGCACCCAATTTGGGGGAGTCTATATCATTTTTGGCTAAGAGATCTTCGATAAGCCCGTTGAGAAAAAGAGAAAATAGAGTCGGAGCAAGGACACAGCCCTGCCTGACACCTTTCTCAATCGGGAAGGCTCCAGTTAGCTGGCCTTGTTTACCAAAGCGTACTCTCGCAAAGGTACCAACGTGTAAAGTTTTGAGCTGGTGGCATAGATAGGGTGGAACCCCCATTGTTAATAGAATGGACCATAGTTGTTTCCTATCCACCATGTCAAAAGCAGATTTTAAATCGACGAATGTAAGATAAAGACTGCCCCCTTACAGGGTCACGTGCTTCCAGTATATCACTTGTAACCAGAATAGTTGGTCAATTGTTGAAGTTTTCGCCCTGAATCCCGCCTGGAGCGGCGTCAAAATGTTGTTATCACTAGACCAGGTCTCCAAGCGTTGTAACAATATCCTGGCATAGATTTTTTGTGTAACATCAATAAGGCTAATCGGCCTGTAATTAGAGGGTTGGAGCGGAGAGCCCTTCTTATATATTGGGATAATCTCTGCCCCAAGCCAAGTACTAGGCAAAGGTAACCCCTGCAATATTGCATTAAATAGAACCAGAAGATAGGGGCCCCAAACTGTTGGTTCGTCTCTGTATAAATCACCCGGGATTCGATCAAGACCCGGTGCTTTATTGGGCTGGATCCTAAGTATAGCCAACTTTACTTCCTCCAGTGTGAATAATTGCACTGTCCATGTAGGATTCGGAGCCAAGGGGCTCTGAGGAGCTTCACTAGTGCAAGAAGGAAAGAGAGAGTAACGGTCTTTAAAATAAATGGACCAAGCTACCTCAGATATATTTGGGATGATTGCAGATCTTCCTTCTAAATTCCCAGTGTGGACAAGGTTCCAGAAGGACCTCGAATCCTTTGCCACAAGGGCAGATGAAATGGCTGCCCAACGGTCAGCCTCCCATTCAGATTTTGCACTATTTAGCAATTTCTTGTATACTTGTCTTGCCTGAATAATGCAGTCTATTACCTTGGCTTCTAGCCAGTAATAGTGCAGATTTTGCGTCCCTACATCCTCTATTGAACCATGGGTTGTTACCAAGACATGATTTAGATTTAACAGAACCTTCTTTATAAAAGGTATCCTTTAAAAGGGTGACCATTTCACTATGAATATCAGTGATTGCAGACATATCAATGATAAAAGAATCGCTAGTGGCAGAATTTGCCTTTTCGAGCAGGGGGATTACATTTCTATATAGATTTGACATTGTTTCAGTAGAAGATTTCGCGGCTGCCCATCGAATTCTTCTCCCACCTTGCTCTAGTCTTAGATCGCAACTAGGGGAACTGGTTATAGCACTGTCCCCACAAGTTAGTGGAAAATCCATCTCGATTATCAAAGGATTGTGATCACTTTCGGTGCGCCGACAAACGGTAAAATCTAGGATTTTTGACCAGGATGTCAGGCTCACCAAGAAGTAGTCTATCACTGATGTATGCTCCATGCCGTTATAGGTGTATTGAGCAGGGGTGTCACTCTTAAAGCGACCATTGCAGGCTCTGAGGGAGAATGTATAGGTAAGGGAGGTCAGTTGAAGGACTAGGACTGACCAATTTTTTGCGGGATAGGCGATTGGGGGTGAGACAGACCATATTTCATCTTCGGCCTTGGTGATTGTGGGGACCCCATGTAATGGTTCAAAGTGACAGTTGAGGTCACCTCCAATCAACAACACTACGTCACCCCCCAATGTGTGCAGTAGGGCAGATAACAAATCCAAGGTGTCAGATGTTCCACCAGGTTTTACTGGCCGCGAATAGATATTAATCAAGGCCAGCTTGGGTGTTCTTTTGTGAGACATCAGGATGCACGTAAGATCAGGGCTGTTTGTCTCTAGTCTTTTCAGCGTGAATCCAAGGAGGATGCCTATCCAAATACACAGCCCCCCTGACGGTCTGCCTCTTGCGCCTTTTACTGCGGGTTCCGCAAAAGTTACATACCCTACTCTATGGGTGGGACCTATTACCCATGTCTCCTGAAATAAACAAATCCCATGGGAATCCACAAAAGTGCACCATTCCGGAATATCTAGATTAGATACAAGGCCCGCTATGTTCCAAGATAACATTTTTAAGGACCCTTTTGTTTTTGGCTGCTCAATTCCCAGACTACCCTCATGGCGGGACCCGGCGAAGCCGTGAGTCCCAGAACCAACTAAATGTAAATCTGCATGTGCACTGGCAGACTGGGATTGTGGCACCAATGTACAATTAGCAATCGTAGAGGTGGATAAGTCAACCCCTAACTCCCCATCTATTGTGAGGAGATTCTCCTTAGCCATCGGTCCAACCTCTATAAATGGCATGGGTTTAGTTGCGGCTTTTGCCACCTCCAGATGCTTCTTCCTAGAGGTCCTCAAAACTTCATCCTTTTTGAAAGCATCAGTTTGGTAGGGCAGAGAATGGCTAGGCGACACAGGGAGTCAATCTACTTGGTCGAGCAGGCTGTAACGATTGCTTAACGGGACTCCCATCTGTTCCCCCCTAGGTTGACCATCCCTACTTCTAGGTACATGGTGCCAAGGGTCCTCTTGCTGTGACCTCAAATCAAACCTCCCGTAGTCGGGAGGAGAATAAACATAATCTGTTGAATAAAAATGGTCTAACCTCCATGGTTTAATCATTGTTTTAGAACTTGACTGTTGCCAACTGCATATGTGGTCAACTGCCCTATGGTCCTCAAAATTGATAATAACACAATCCCCTCCCGCATTTTTAGATCTACAACCCACCCACCTCTCCCTTCTAACAAACAAGATTTTGCTATAAATAGATCTAGGCAAGGGTCTATGAGTGTTCAACCAATGCATGGTCTTATTTCTAAGTTCCTCATATGATTCTGTTTTATTACTCGGGAGCTCTGGGACCTCCGTTAAAATGGCAACATATGGGGTGCAATCCGGCGGTAGATTTATGCATGGTAAGTCTTGGGAGATGATATTTCCTGCAGCATACTCCTTCCCTGAAATAGCAGAATTTGCAGAATTTACCAATTGCAGGGGTTGGGAGGGATGTACCTTATCCACAGGATTGAAGCTATTTTTTGGACCAATAGTAGATGGGCCCAAAGTCAATCCCAGTGTGGTAGTCATTGAAGGTTGATCCTTTGCAGTGGTGTGTGGTAACTTGTGTTGTAGGTATGGGACGTTGGTTGATAGGGCTGGGCTTTAACTTGAGTTTGAATGGCAAGAAAGTCTTTCCTAAGGCCCATATTTTCCACAAGCAAAGCCTCCATTTTCCCAAGTCTGTCATCTAAATATTGCAACTTTTGCTCCACAGGCTGAATAAGAGAGGATAAAACCAGACTCAGTTTTCCCACCAATAAATCTAAATCCAGGGAGCATAAATTTGCGGATAGACTACCATTCTCAACAGGGCAATCTATTGGGGTCTCAGGGGAGCAAGACTCCAAAAGTACCGTAGTCCGGGGTGGCAGTTTAGTAGTGGGTTTAGGTTGTTTTGGTTTTCTACCCCGTGACGAGGTATCAGCCTTCCTCTTCTTTGGAATAGCTCCCTCCTTGGGTCTTAACTCCTTTGCATTGTTTAAACTCAATTCAATTTGGGCCGCAGTTAAATTAATGGGCTGTTCACATGATGGTTGCGTTAGGCCATCAACCTGGGCACCTGTGCTAGACCCAATATTATATGAGTTAGATGGAAGATCCGCAATAGCTAGATTTGGTTGTATGGAGGCAGGTGAGCTTACATGAGCAGCAGGGCCCAGAGAAGATCTTCTTAAGAAGACCGGGTCTTGGGACAAACGGCATTGCGTCATTTCAATTTCGTGCTCCAACACCGATGATGCCCTCGTTATAAATTGATCCAATGTCCCAGCTACCATCCCTATGGGTGTGGCTTTCGCGCCCCTTCTAGCAGCCATTTATGACAGGTGCTTATAGTGGAGAGGTATGATACGGGTACTTACAATAAGTAGTAGTTATTAGGGGGGTGGCCCAAATGCGCTGCTTCACCAGTTACCCTACGGACCACCTGTGCTGTAGTCTGGTTGACCCTTCTCTGATAGTCCATGACTACCCCTAGTTCCCCCCCCTTCCCTGGTTTGTATTATATAGTATGGCAAACACCTGTTACATTGCACATAAGTGTGGTGAAGGATATTGTAAACGTGATGATTGATCTCACCTGACTGGAAACATGTACTCTGCGATATTGCCATCCAACACTGATATGTAACGAAACTATTAACAAATGCCAATAAAAACATGTTTAAAAAAAAATTAGGGGGGTGGCCCAGCCCGGCCTCGGACGGCCACAGACGGTCCCGCCCTTGTCCCGGGCTTCGCCCGGCACGTCCCACGCGCGTCCCGCGACGCGGCCCTCAGCTGTTCTTATGTGCGCCTCCTGGCGCTGGCGCTGCGTTCAATGAGCGCGCCGCCGCTAGTGCTGCCGGGAGATGGAGTCCCGAGGCGGCGACGCTGACTCTGGCACCGTTTGACTCTTAGCGGTGGCGGTAGCAGCAATGGCGTGGACCGGAGTTATGCAGGCTGTCCAGGTAAGTTTCTCAGCTCCCCCCGCTCTGCCGCCCTCAGCTGTTCTTATGTGCGCCTCCTGGCGCTGGCGCTGCGTTCAATGAGCGCGCCGCCGCTAGTGCTGCCGGGAGATGGAGTCCCGGGGCGCTGACTCTGGCACCGTTTGACTCTTGGCAGTGGCGGTAGCAGCAATGGCGTGGACCGGAGTTATGCAGGCTGTCCAGGTAAGTTTCTCAGCTCCCCCCTGTAACATCTGGTCCTCATACAGATCTTTGGGGAGCTCATATGGACTCAGATAATGAGAGATGGATGCTATTTCCTTCATGAGGACCTATAATGAAGGAAAAGCCTAACCAATCATAATAGTCACAGTATGCATCAATGTCAAATAATACACTAATAACAACAAACTCTATACTTATTAGCCCTAGGCGTAGTGGGTGTAGGGGGGCTACACGGAGGGCCACGGAGGTACGAACAAACTCAGTGGCCCTCCATGTAGCCCCGCTATGCCACCCTCCTCCACCCACCTACCTAAGTAAATTTAAACCACTTACCTGAACTGCGGCGTACCCGGGCTGCCCTCCTCCTCTTCGTCGCCGTTTCTGCTAATTCTTGTGAAAACTGCGCATGCGCGCGCGCATGCCCATTTCTCACAAGAAATGCACATGCGCGCGCGCATATGCAGTTTTCACAAGAATTAGCAGAAACGGCGACAAAGAGGAGGAGGGCAGCCCGGGGACACCGCAGTTCAGGTAAGTGGTTTTTTAAATGGACTTTTTAGTTGTAGAATTAATTGTTAATATAGGGGGGGTGGAGGCGGGAGCTGGCTAACTCCGCTACGCTGCAGAGTGTGCGGAGATTTGCATTCTCCGCGTTCTCCGCGGAACGTGGAGGAGGCAAATCTCTGCACATTCCGCGGGCGGAGCGGAGGTCTCCGCCCGGGCCTAATACTTATCGAGTCACTTTTATCTAAATCATCAATAATATGAATGGTTAATACATCAAATACATTAGTAATGTCAATTCTGTATTATATTTAACTGTTACAGGCATAATCACAGTTCATGGCAAATACGTCATAAATCAATAACAAGTATGAGAGGAGAGAGACAAAAGGAAACAATACATTGCAATTTCAGTATGCAATTTAAGATTCATTTGAATCCAAGAGCAATGAACTAATGCACAGCATCAATTAGTCAGAATTAGCTAACCCTTCAGCCAAAAAGGTATAGCTTGAGCAACTTCACCAGCCAATGAAGTGTAGGGTAATCAGGTTAGATCTAGAGTGAAGAAAATCAGGATCGGACTGACAGCATGTAACACACAGTATTTGCAAGGATTATAGCCAGCCAGAGTAACAGTTCTACACAATATCATTGGTTAAGTTTATGAGGTGATCATTCTCTAAGCTATGTCATCCGGAACTCCAACAAGACAGTCTATTGTTCATTTAGGAGGATGTCATCACTCATCACTCCACTGAAGCAGGAAAGAAACTTGAAACTTCCTCATATCCACATTCTCGTTTCCATATCAGCTTGCAACATAGTCGACACAATTATTCATAGAAAGAAATACTCTAACCATAGAAAGGAAATTCTAGTGATATGCTGTGCACTGATAAACAAATAAATCAGCATTTTGGATATAACGAAGGACACAGTACATTCTTTTGGAGGCCTAGTTAACAAAAGAAAAATAAGTTTAGCAGGGTTTAAGGCCTTCATAGAAAAACCATAAATATTTGTTTTGCTGAAGAATAAAACAATGTGTGTGTTTAAGAAAAGAAGAAAATACATAATGAACAATAATTAATCATTAATTATTCTGATTATACTCACATACAAAACCCAATTTCAAAATGTGAGTTATTACTTAATCAATCACTTTCTTGTTATAAAGAAAAAAACGTAATCATGAAACATTTTACTCTAACCATTTTCATTATTATTATTGACAAAATTCTACTTATAAATTTTGTTAAGAAGATTTATCAACTTTCTCTCTCGTAGCATTTTAGTTCCATAAAATCATATTTTCCATGCTTTCTGCACGTTTATTCATTGCAGCTTCTGTTAACTAAATATGTTCTTTTCATGCACATTTTCACGTTGTTCTTTGAAAGTTTCACGTTAATAATTTTCACACTGATAATTACGTTTATTGATAACTCACTTATGAGCAGACTTGTTCAAACATGATTATTAAAAAAGAAGCATGCTTCATCAATCCCCCATCTGATGGTGACTCAAGCCATCACACAATCTACATAATCTGATTACGATCTGAATATTTTCAGAATGCACTTGTTCTCATTTGTTTTTATCTAACACCCTCTATATCTCTCATTACTTCATAATAAGCACCCTTTTTTTCTTCTAACTCAATTTCATCTCTTTTCCTTTTTCTTGCTCTTTGTTTTATGTCTTTTGTTTTACACTTACAGTACTTATATATCAGTATTACTATTTATATGCCAGCAGCAATAGCAATTATTGGTGTTAGTATTCGTCCTAACAAGCTGTTACTTAGAGCCGAAAACCAATTACCTATCGAGGAAAAACCCTTACCAAGTTTCTCCCATGCACCGTCAACTTTTAATTCTATTAAATCGTTACTACTTATATATCCCTCCAAGTCTCTGTTTTTACCAGGGATATTAGTGCAACACTATTGAATTTTCAGCATTCTACAGACTCCGCCCTCTATTGCCAATAACACATCAAGAGCAAGCCTATTCTGCAAAACCAAAGATCTTATGGCAACCATTTCAGTGTCAACCATAAAAAACCCACCAGCAGTATCCGTTGATATTAATGCACCAAAAATATCACCCACAATCTGTGCAGCACTTATTCTGTGTGAGTTTCTTTTCATTGGTTCATGATTTTCATTTACATGGTAAATGTTTGGAAATACTATACCCACATAACATCCATACCAATATTGTGGCAATCTATAATAAGCATTTTTACCACACACATAAGAAACTTCAGGATAAACTGGATCAGTACCACCTCTTAATCACCAACCCCCTGTAATTAGCTAGAACCAATTAAATAATTGTTATACACCGTCTTTTGTCTTAGTAAGCAAAGCTTCCCTTTGTGATGCCCATCTAGAGTCATTGAAGCCTATGTCTCACCTTTCTTGTAATCACCCTCCCTATGAACCCATGGGGGTATGTTAGTCTTTTGTTCCGTAGCTTTTCTCTTAAACTCTTGTCGCCTATCTTCTACAGTATTTATAAATTCTATTTCTACACTGTGTAAGCTACAAGTCAGATTATTTTGATGCGCGTATACAGTATCTATAGACTTAGTAATATGAAAGAACTCTCCCATGTATTCTGCATTCTTTGCACTATTCACTACATTCATATTCTTCTTCATAGGAACTTCTAAAAAGACTAAATCATAGTTAGAATGATAATATTGGAAATGCCCTTTGCCATAGAATAAACTTGTTAATACACTACATGAAATTCCATACGTTAAAGGCAGGTGATGATACAGACGAGGGTAATTGCATGCAGACATAACACCCTTTTGCATTCATAGTATCCACATACTCGTAAAGGAGTTAGTAAAAACATTCAACGAAAAGTCATTAATAGAATTATCTTGGTGTAAGTCATTCCCTGTAAGTTTTTTAATATTAGTCTCTGGATCTTCTTTAAGATTTTTCTTTACGTCAATTATTGTATTTACATAATCATTAGTAGAATTATCATTAACAGGATATATAAAATAAGTCATTATTAAAATTAGTATTTACCATACAAAGATTATAAGAACACATATAAAGCAAGCATTAAGACACCTTTGCCTAAATAAACCTTGATTTTGATTACCAATCTAAGTTTTATCCATTTTATGATTCAATAATCAAGAAAAATTCAAAAAAGTATATTTTGTTTAGAAAACTTTGTGTACCCCCACACACTTTTCTGGGCTTCAGGTCATGGTCTTATTTCAAATCTCACCTCTCTCTTTTTCTGCAACTCTTTTCTGAAGCAGAGTTCATTTAGGGCGGCTCATATGACGAATTGTGTTTAGAACAAAACAGAATGAATTATTGTTCCCAATCGTTCAGTGCAGCAGCTAAATATTCCCATTCAGGTGCTGTGTACTTCATGCTTGGGATTCATGCTCTCTTTGTCCTGCGTACTGTATTTTCTTCTCCTTCAGTATTGCTTTGTTCAGATTGGCTAAATATTCAAATAACAGTCGCTGGAATCTTCTCATTCGTAGTATATTTCTCTTTCTTAACCCCTCTAGACAATTTGTCACCTTTTCTTACTTGTTTTCCAGAAACACTGTCTACTTCATTCGATTCAAGGCTTCACGTAGCTGATTCGCTCGTTCCTTTTTCTTTGTCCTTTTCAGGAAATAATTATTTTTCAGCATCAGCAATGACAGTGACCTAGTAGCTTGTGCCCACTCTACTTGATTCTCAGGTTGTTCAGGCTCTCTTCGTTCTCTTTGTTCACTTTCATTTTACTCTGTACTATCAAGTGGACATGGGACTCGACGAGCGTGACTTGCATGGATCCAATTAGGCAAACCACCACATTTAACTGCCGTTGTTGTCACAAGAATCACTCAATATGGCCCACGCCAACAAGATTCCAAACAAGATTTCCTCACATGCTTCTTGATGAGCACCCACTCTCCAGGGCTCAAGTCATGTGCTTGTTCTTGTTGAACTGTAGTTGCAACTTTTCCAACCTGGTGAGACACAGAACGCACTACTTCAGCCAATCCTTTGCAATAATCGAGCACTAAATCATCAGTTATGTTTACAAGTTAATTTGCTGGGACTATTGTCTGTCTCATAGCCCTTCCCATCACTGTCTCGTGTGGGTACAGTCCAGTTTTTCTGTCTGGAATACATCTCAAACTCATCAAAACCAGTGGTAATGCATCAGGCCATTTCAGTGTTGTGGATGCACAAACCCTGGCTAGTCTTGATTTTATTGTGCCATTGATTTGTTCAACCACACCGGATGCCTCAGGTCGATAAGCACAATACAATTTTTGCTCAATTTATAATGCAGCACAAATCATCTGAATTGCCTCATTATTAAAATTAGTTCCTCTATCTGATTCTAATGAGAACGGAAATCCCAATCTAGGAATGATCTCTCTAAGAAGCAATTTAGCAACAGTTAGGCTGTCATTATGTCTTGTTGGATATGCCTCAACCTAACGAGAAAACAGACGCACAATTACTTACAACTATTTGAGACCATGGCAAGGTGGCATGTCAATGAAATCAACTTTCTTACTCATAAATAGTCCTGCTGCTTTTCCAATTCGACCCAAACTGACAACTGTTCTCCTCCCTGCATTTTGTTGTTGGCAAGTTATGCACCTTTGACAGTGACTCTCAGCAGTGATTCTAAACTTGGGATTATACCATGTCTGTTTAAAGAGTCTAATCATAGCATCTCTACCCGCGTGTGTTGGACTATGGCAAACTCTAGCCATTTGGGATAACAGACTGTCTGGCAAGTTTGGTCTTCTATCAGTGTAAATCCACACATCATCATCTGCCCTGCGTATACATCCTGCTTTGATCCACCCTTCTCTTTCTGTCTCACTAGCTGCATCTTGTAATTCTCAGATTCCTTCCCATGTTTCAACAGATGAGAACATTAACCTGCATTCTGTTTGATCAGATTGTTCTTTCAAATGCTGCCCATTAATTGTATATGCATTTTGAGCCCAGAAACGTGTAATTTCTATGGCATATCTGTTGCCAACTGTGACATAGTCACAACCAGATTTATGTGTGGAATATTTCACCACCTCAATTTGGGCTGGCAATTGTAGTGCCATCAATAGATCTCTTACACATTCTCCGTTTTGTATGCGTGAACCCGAAGAGGTCAAGAATCCACATTGAGACAATAACTGCCCAAAATCATGGACGACCCTGTAACCATATTGGCTAGCCGTAAATATGGTTACTCGCATTTGCTTTGTAACACAACATGCTCTTGTCAGCGCAACTAGTTCTGCCAACTGTGCTGAGCTCACTCCTTTCAACCATGATGCTTCAATGACAATCGCCACTGTACAAATCGCATATGCAGCTCGCAAGGTACCTTCTGGATCTCTCAAGCATGACCTATCTACAAACAACACAAAATCATTCACCACCACTTCACACCTTGGAATCGGCAATAAAATAGCTGGATTTAAACCTGTGCATCTTGCCACTGTAACATTCTCAGCTCTCAAAATCACTTGCTCATATTTTGTTAACCGACTGCTTGTAAGGTGAGGTGTGCAAGTTTGTGTTAACAAAATCTCAACTGAATGTTGCACATATACTTTCAATGGCTGTCCCATTACAATCGTCTCAATCTACTCCAAACTCATACACGTAGCAGCAACCGCTTTCAAACAACCAGGTAAAGCTGCAGCTACAGGACCCAATGTAGCTGAAAAATATGCCACTAGACGATGTGCTGTACCATGCATTTGCGTTAAAACTGAAAGTGCACAACCGTCACGTTCACTACAAAGCAATGCAAAATTCTTATTGAAGTCTGGTATCCCTGATGCGGGTGCTTGACACAAACTATCTTGCAGTTCAAGAAATGCTTTCATGCATTCATCGTCAAGATGTATAGGATCTGACACATATTTGTGCATCAATCTATGTAATGTCTTGGCTATCAGTAAAAAACCAACAATCCACTGCCTGCAATATCCAACCATTCCCAGGAATATTTGAACTTCTTTGTGTGTTCTCTGGGACTCATTTGCAAAATGCCATTGATCTGATCTTGAGACACTTTCCTGATTCCTTTTTCAATATTATGACCGAAGTAAAGAACTTCTTTTTGATAAAATTGTAATTTTGCTGGTGATGCTTTATGCCCACCTACTGCCAAATGGTTCAGTAGAGCAATTGCATTGGTCACACAAGCCTCTTTCGTTTTCGATGCAACCAACAAGTCATCTATGTACTACACTAAAACTGAATTATTAGGCATTACCGATGACTCCGAACATTTCTTCAAGATCTCATTGAAGATTGAGGGACTCTCTGTATACCCTTGAGGAACTCGGCCTCATGCCAAAACACAGTTTCTGAACCAGAAAACAGATAAATATTGGCTATCCGGATGTAGGGGTATCGAGAAAAAAGCTTGACACAAGCCAATCACCAAAAAACATTCTGATTCACGAGGGATTTGATAAAGAATCACAGCTGGATTTGGCACTATTGGACAATAAAGTATTACTACCTGATCGATTTTATGCAAACTATTCTCAATTTTCCATTAGGTTTGCGAATTCCCATGATAGGGGAATTGCATGGACTCCCTAGAATCGCTTTAAGGATACCTTGTTCAATCAACATTTTAATTACAGGTGTTCTTATAAGTTTTGCTTAGCACATTTTTCAATTTTCTCTCTCGTAGCATTTTAGTTCCATTAAATCATATTTCCATGCTTTCTGCATGTTTATTCATTGCAGCTTCTGTTTACCAAATGTGTCTGCCAGGGGTGGGGTTTTTAGTGAAGACAGGAAGAATGGCACTCAGACTAATGTGCGTGGTGTCTTGAATGGATCTAAGTAAATACGGTGCGGCCAGGTCGGGGGATTTACCCGATAACCCCTGGAATCGAGTGAGTCGAAGGATCCACACTGGAAAATGAGCACAGTCCTGGGCACACGTGTTGAGGATATCACAGAGTTAGTATAAGTAATTTCACGTATTGACAATGCGGAGGTCGACACCAGAATAAGTTTGAAAAATGTTTTTTATCACTAGGCAACAACTGTATAGAACCAAAAAACCAGCCGACATGTGTTTCATCACAAGACGTGATCCTGTGACTCTTCAGGGTATGTGACCGGTGAGAATTCCAACCCGGTCTCGGGTGTGCGGTGCGTAAGAGAAGATGGATGGTAGGAGTGGTGCTGGGTCGGCGAAAACTACGGAAATGTCCCACGTCAAGGAGAGGATGAAGTACGGGTGGACCGTAGGGCACCCAGATTAGTACACAGTCATGGGCTGAGGCTTCAGTCAGATGGGCCGTGGCAGGGATGCCATAGCGGCAGAAGGGCGTGTGGCACCCAAGGCTGAGTATGTGTGCGTCCAGTTTCTGGGCGGGAGGCGGGGTGGAACGCCAGGTGTTGGCGGCAGTGGAAGGCCAGGGAGATAAAAACTAAGGCGATCCACGAGAAGCTACCCGGCTACCTTCACGATTCCAGTGCCTCTGACATCGTTCGTCTTAGATTACAGGCGCACTTGCCTTTTCTATGCACACTTCTCTTTATTATCCGAAACCCTCCTAAACAAATTAAAACAGAGCAGGGTTGCTAACTTCAAGATATTTGTTTAAGAGAAAGGTCATCATTACCTGTCCATGAAGTAGAAAGCTTGAAAATTAACCTAGCATTCCAGAGCCCTGAGAGGCCTTCTTAGTCTCACACCCTTCATCGCCCGTCTTATTAGAGGGTTAATCCCCAGTGCAAAATTATTAATCAAAGCGTGACCTGTGGAAACGGCAGATCTATACCAGTTCATTTTCCTATACGCAAGGCCTGATTATACAAGTCCGCTAGGTATTTGCCTTTTTCGGGCACAGGAACCTCCATGGGATCGAAACCCCTTTCCATACACCAACTACAGCATTTTTTCCAAATACCTCAGTACCTTTTCCTTGTTGCCGGGGCGCAAGACTCATCCAATAGACCCATAGCTTCTCCTGAAAAGCCTCAATATCTGCCTGAACCCCTGAAATCTTTCAGACAAGAAGGTTCATTTTCCCCTCTAAAACCAAAGGATGTTCTGTTTAAATCCTGCAGAAGATCCAAGGATAATGGGACCAACTGAGTTATGGCGACTGTGAGTACCATCTCCCCTATGAATCAAACTTGAGACCTCCAAAACAGAGTCACCAGAGCAATGTTGCAGGCTTCTGATCTTACTTTCCTCAAAGCCAAACTGGATCATGGAGAAGTGGGGAAAGGCATAACCTCCTTTCCCAGTCCTGCAGAAAGGCGTCCACAGCTGCCGTCTTCGGGTCTGGCCTCCAACTGAAGTACCTGGGAACCTGACAGGTGAGCCTGCTCGCAAATAAATCTACCTGCATCGGACCCCATAATCCCTTAATAAGAATGAAAACCTCTGGATTTAACTTCCAGTCACATGAGTACCGGAGATATCATCTTTCCAATCTGCCCTCACATTCTGAAGACCTTAAATAAACTACGCTTTTAACACAATCTTGTGATCCCAACAAAACGACCAAATTTGTCTCTCTATATCTACCAGAGCCTTTGACCTTGCACCGCCCAAGCAGTTTAAATAAGATACTGCTGTGAAATTGCCTAACCGAATCAAAGTAACCAAGTTTGCCAACTGCTCCCTGAAGCTCCTCAAAGCATTCAGCCAAGCTAACATTTCTGAACAATTTCTGTGAAGTGCTGTTCTTCCTTGGACCATTTTCCACCTGTTTCTAAACTGTTCAAACGTATTTCTCAGCCCACATTGCAGGCATCTGATTCCAGCACAATATTGGGAACATTCCCAAATATGACCTTGCCATCCTCAACCCCCACTCTAGATCTTCTTGAGCATCAATTGATAGAGGAAGAGAGTCCTCTTACCTTAAGCCTTTCCTAAGTCCCCAGGCCTGGAGCCTCTAAAGGCTGCTGTAATATAGGAGGATGACAAGAGCCTCAAACTTCTTGTAAGCGCCATTAGGAAAATTACATCCTTTGACAACACTGTTCTCACTTCCTTCTTTATTTTTGTCACCTTCTTCCGAGGGAGAATTCACTGAGATAAAAGAGATCTTCATGGAAACCCAAAAATTCTAAATTCTGAGTGGGAACTATAACAGACTTCTCTGTATTCACTATGATACCAAGGCTCTCCAACAGCTTGATGCCAAATGCACTACAAGTTCCAGCCTGTCCTGGGACCTTAGTAAAATATCATCCAAGAAAATAATTAGCTGAACTCCCCTTTGTCTGAGGAAGAGAAACACTGGACGCAGCACCTTGGTGAAATACCACGGACCCAAGGACAGCCCAGAGGGGAGACAGACAGACTGGTAAAGAATACCTCACCAACTACAACGCAGGTACTTCTGGCTATCTCTGACAATGGGTATCATGAAATAATCGTCCTTGTGATCGAACTTCACTAACCAATCCTTCGGCTGCAAAATGTCTGTTAAAAGATGGATACCCTCCATCTTTAAATATCTGTAGATCAAAAATGTGTTTAACTCCCTCAAGTCTATGACAGGACACCAACCCTTGTCTTCTTTTTTACTATGAAAACTGTACTCACAAAGCCTCCTGATCTTTCTAAATGTTGAACACAAACAAATGCCCCTTTCTCCCACATATGGGTTGCTTCTGAATCCATCAAAGACATCTTTTCTGCATCTAATGTAAATTCATTGGGTTGCCTTGCTTGAACTGGTTATTCCAAAATTTCTATCCTGAAACCAGTGACTGTTTCTAAATCCAAAGTATCTCTTGTAATATTCTCTCAATTGTGGATGAAAAATCTCATCCTTCTCCCTACCTTTACCTTGGAAGTACCTGCACTCCTCACCTTGGGATCTGGAGCCTGAAGGCCTAGCTCTTCCACCATGGGATCTCAAGCTTCTCCCTCTCTGGGTCTAGAAGTTGAATTGGGGCGGTAGCCCTTGCCATAGTTATCATAGCTCCTTGGTTATTGTGTGTAAAATTGGGACTTGAAGGCTGACATCCTGTACCCTCTTGTCAGCCCTTCCAAAACCAGTCCTGGAGCCGAAGACTCTTTGCATGTTAGTCTGTACCATTACTGAAGGTAGTAAAAGTGGAAACATATCTCCCTAATGACTTTATAAAACTTTCTTCAAAGAGGAGTCCTTTTGGGTACCTCATGTCCTCTCTAGTGGACAGGCAAACCATTGTAGGATTGATCCTCATGAGTGCTGCTTTGTATCTCTCTGTTATTAGACTTGCATTGGTGTTACTCACTATGCAAATGGCATGTTGTGCCCAGCCCTTCTACAAGTAGAGTGCAAATGCGTGTTGTAGAGTAGAGTGACATGTCTTTGAATGGCACGTCTTACAGTTTCTAAGAGTGGAAGGGCGTAGAGTGGAGTGTCGTAGAGTGGACTGGAATGTCGTAGACTGGAGTGGCATGTCATAGAGTCGAGTGTGGTGACGTACAGTAAACTCTACAACACCCTACTCCACTCTATGCCGTTCCAATGTATGCCACTCTACTTCACTGCATGACACTCTGTGGCACGCACCTCCAGTCCAATCTACCACATGGCACCTCATTCTATGACACACCACTCCACTCTATGACACGCCAATCCACTGTACGACATGCCAGTACATTCTATGCCACCCCAATCTATGCTCCTACACTCTACGACACTCTACGACATGCCACTGTATGACATACCACTCCACTTCACTGTACAATATACCACTCCACTCTACCACACTTATCGCCATTGCACTGTACAACATGCTGCTCCACTTCACTCCAATCTATGCCCCTCCACTGTAAGACACTCTACGACACGCCACTGTATGACATACCACTCCACTTCACTGTACAACACACCACTCCACTTTATGCTACTCCACTCTAAAACACTCTCCACCACTCTATACCCCTCCACGCTATGCCCATCTACTCTATGCCACTCTACTCCGACAGAATCAAGACGTTACCCCGCGTTCGTGCAACTATCGGCGTGATTAAGGCTATAGGGGACCCATAACACGAGGAACCATTTATCTACAACGGTCTCGTCTATAAGCCTTACGCAACTACAGTTGAGGATTATTAATATACCACAGACAACGCGAGGGAAGAATAGTGCAACATAACAAAGAACACGGGGTGGAAGGCATACGAAGAATTTCATACAGGCCTGATCCCGGATATCATCTAAGAAAGTAAA
Organism: Triturus cristatus; assembly: GCF_964204655.1. Taxonomy (NCBI): domain Eukaryota; kingdom Metazoa; phylum Chordata; class Amphibia; order Caudata; family Salamandridae; genus Triturus; species Triturus cristatus. The sequence continues at coordinate 480,771,748 of NC_140590.1, read as the reverse complement.
AAACTGATGAAGTTTGAATTACAAGAATAATGTGGGCATAAGAAACAACATTAATTACGAAAGAAGCGCAGAATACAGAATACAGAGAAAACATCTATCTAAGGTCTTGAGGAAGATAGAGGCATACAACATAGCCTATCGAAACGCGTCGACGCTTATGGAAAACACACAATCCACAGAAACGGATACATGCTTATAGGGATACAGAACTCAAAACATCCCATAAGCGGTTAATGTCCAGTAGGGGTTTGGATGTGTGAATATATGACAAAGTGTATTGTCTTGTGTTGTTGTGTTTTCTCAGTTATGCTGGCTCATAACGAGGTGTGTGCAATGTAACAAATTGTTCTGTCTGTATTTTTGGATTATTTTGTAAAATCAAATGACATTTTTAGCTGTTTTTAGCTTCGTTTTTGCTCAAATTGAATATATTGTTGGAATTATTTTCTCTGATTTGATTAATGTTAAGTAGGGACTAGAACAGATTGAGTTTTTAATGGTGATGTATAATATGTTTGATAAACAATAAATGGTAAAATATTTTTTAAATACGTGAGAGTGTGAAAAATTATGTTTCTGAATCACATTGGTTTGAACATATGGTCAAGGGACTGCTAGTTGACACTTGTAAAAGTATCCTATTCCCTTGATTTTTCAAGGGATCTCTCTCTTCTTTCTTGAAACTCTACTCCGACCTGCAACATTCTATGACATGCCACTGCACTCAATGACACACCACTTCACTGTATGACACTCTACTCCACTCAACGATACACCACCTCACTTTGTGACACAACACCCAGCTCTGCATCACTGCACATACTCCCTCTATGACACACCACTCCACTCTAGGACATGCCTCCCCACTCTATGATACTCCAATCTACTTTACGACATGCCAATCCAGTGTACTCTTTGACACGCTACCCCACCCTAAGCTACTCTACCATAAGCCACTGCACTCAACATCACTCCACTCTACGCCACTCCACTCTACGCGACTCCACTATATGCCACAACACAACACTGAGTGCCTTAGCACTTTATACCATGACACTGCATGCCATGATACTCTATGCCACAACACTCTAGACCATTCCACTCTACAACACTCTGCTCCACTCTGCAGCACTCTATGCCCCTCCACTCGACAACTCTCTACTACACTCTATGCCACTCCACTTTACAACATTCTACTCCACTTTATGCCACTCAATGACTCTCTACTATACTCCATGCCACTCTATGACACTGTACTCCACTCTATGACTCTCTACTCAGCTGCCTCATTGCCACCCCATGCCAGTTTACTCCACTCAACTCTGACACAGTACTCCACTGTATTCCAATGTACTCCACTACACCTCTCTGTGCCCCCCCACTCTACCCCACTATACTCCACTCAATGATACTCTAAAACATGCCATACCACTCCACTCCACTATACCACATGCTGCTCTACTCTGAAACACCACCCCACTCTACAAGATGCCACTCCACTCTACACCACTCCACTCTAAAACACTCTACACAACAGTATGTCCCTCCAGTCTAAGCAACTGTACTCCAGTCTACTCCACTCTACTCTGCTCTGTGACACTCTCCAACACTCCACTCTATGCTCGTCCACTCTAAGACACTCTATGACATGCCAGTCAATGACACGCCACACCACTCCACTCTACTCTATGACACACCACTCCATCTATTCCACTCTAGTCTATTCTGATATGCCAATCCACTCTAAGCCACTCCTCTCTATACCACTCCAGTCTACTCTATGGCACACCACTCCACTCTTCACCACTCCACTCTAGGCCACAAGACTTTATGCCACAAGACTCTCTGACACAACACTCTATGAAATTCCACTCTGCACCACAACACTGCATATCACTCCACTTTACATCACTCTACTCCAGTGTACCATACTGTACGACACTCTACTTCACTATATGCCGCTCTGCTCTACAACACTCCACTGCACTCTGTGCCACTGTACGGCACTCTACGGCACTCTACCACATTGTACTATCACTTCTATATCCAGTACGTATCCTATTTTATATACCATCACTGCTACAATGTTAAATTGTATGATAGTACTGCATGTAGATTGGCGAGTTATAGTTTATGTGGTGTGTAATCCTTTTTGATAGCACTATGTTGTGAGACAAAGAAATTAAACTATTGTTTGGATGTGCTCTAAAATATAATTTAGAATTATAACTACAGCTTTGCAATTTTTAACGTTTGTGTATCTTAAAATTGTATTTTATTGTTATAAAAAATAATATTCCTAACTATAACTAATATATAAAGTTTTTTTTTATATTGGATTATAATGTTTTTTTAATGATCAAAACATGAATGTATGTTTTGTAAGGTATTCAGACTTATTTTTTTAATATTTTGTTGAATTTAAATCAATGTATTTCTCTTTCCTGCAGTTACCAGAATGTGTAGTACTGTAATTTAGTATTATTGAGCTGTGTTTATAGCCCAATGACTGTTACTTTCTTGCAAAATTTCCACTGTCTATGGTTGGAGGCCGTATTCACTTATTTGTCGGCTATGTTTGTGGCCCACATAAAGTAATAGATCAAAAGATTATTTCTGGATGTAATTATGAATGTAGGTTTTAGGAAAAACTCAAATTTCTGTAGTTTGCTGGTACCGGGGTACTTCCTAGGTACTTTGCAATAGTACCAGGGTAGTTCACAGTTGTGAAAAACATTTTGATTGGGTAAAAGCATTTGTAATCACAGGAATTTGGAAGTATCTACTTAATTTGTGTAATTTAGAGTGTACTCATCCAAGGTGAAGGTGTTTATTTGTTGGTGATGGTGTACTCTTTGTTCTCCTTGTCCATGCAGTTGTGTTTTTGTTTGTTGGTCATGTTGAACTGTTTACTTCCTTTAATTTAGAAAAAAATACAGAACTACCCAAATATTCCTCATAATAAAGGGATTGTGCTAATAATAAATACCTTTTTTTCAGGAAAATGAAAAATGTTATGGACTCAAATATACTGATAAAGGTTAACTTAAAGGTAAGTTAAGTACGTCTGGTTAAATCAAAAGCTGTATTGTGCAGTATAATACAGTGAAGTGTTGTTTACTCAATTGTAGTTAGTACAACTGTAGTTGAGTTAAGACTTGTTGAAGGTATTAATTTTGGATATACTGTTATTATCTGTATTGGAGTATGTACATTGTTGATAAGTAGAGTGACTTACACTGGAGTGTTAGGTAAGATACCACAGTTTTACATACCATTTTACAGAGAAGGGCTGCACAGTGGAGTGTCATAAAGAGCAATTGGAAGAGTTCATTTTTGTGGGACATGTTTGAGTTGAGTGAGGTGTGATATAATTTAGTGATGTATCCTATAGTATAATGGAAGGTGATGTTGTAGCATAACATACAGTGAAGTACAGCGCCATGCTGTACAGAGACACATCAAGTCAATGTGTATTCTACATCTTAAAACAATTACACATGTCATTGTTTTTCTCTTTATGTGTTTTCAGACATACGTAACATTTCTGTTACACTAGTATGCCATCATTTAGAACATTGAAAAATCATGATGATCATATGGTAGAAGTCATCATGAAACACTGGAAAACAAAGATATTGGATCTTGAAAAACTCCCATATATGCTGTGCATATCCAACTGTTAAACGTCCTTTTATTTAACATAATAAATGGTATATTGTAGAACACAGCTATATTTACAGTGGATTCTCGAAAATGACAGTCCCTATGCGAGGCCACATAATAACACATCTACTGATTTCTATAAGTCCAGTTGTTAAACTATGTTAAATGTTTATTCTAGCGGTAACATTATCACTTAGAATTTATGATGTAAAATTAGGAGGTCTTGTAAATTTTTGCACAGTCTGTGCCTAAAAGTAAGACTGTTGTCATCACATTCTGTCTGACCTGTGTAGTTCTTAAAGTAGATGGTATAGTATCCTGATGCTACTGTCTCTCCAAGATGAAACATAATAGCAGTATAAGTAAAAGCCTCCCTGAAATGCATGTATTGATTTTTCTGTTTTACAGAATACATCTTTGAATCATGAACATTATATATTCTGTTATCAGTATTAAATGAAGGGTTAACACAGGTTTTGATTTACAGTTTGGACAAAGGTTTTGTTGCACAGCATTACATATAACATTTATAAATGGAATTGATTTGTGGCAAGGTATTGGTATGTATACAAATCTTTCAAATTCTGTAACATTAGTGCTTGAATGTAGACAACGCAAACAGTCATGCTCACAAGAGTATTTGACATCAAAGAGTTCAGAGCTTTGGGGTGTTCTGTTAGCTATTATTTTAAAATAGGCACACAGAAGATAAATGTGAAATTGTAGCTGTATGCAGATAAGCTGTTGTTATTTCACAAAGAAAACATTTACCAGTTCCAGCTTGCCCGCTCACATATAGTAATGCAGGTTCAACAGTAGTACATTGATATAATGTATTTTCGTGTATAAGTCGAAGATCTATTGACTGCTTGATGTCTTGGTATATCTTTAGCTGTTCTGAATTTAATTGCGATACTAAGTAATCCAAAAATTTAACATTGTTTATGACTTCGTCCATTGCATGCTTAACTTCGTCCATGGCAATTATAGCTTCTTTATCAATCATTAGTTGTCCAAGTGGGTTACCAGTCATGGAAGTGGAAGGATTATTAGTTTCTGTATTAATCTTATTTTCTTCTGCTATTTCTTGTTCTAGCATTTCTACGTATTTCTGAAATTGGGGCACTACAATGACATATCTACAGACATTACATGCATGTTGATAGGAGTGAAATGGGCATATAACCTTTCTTCTTTGTGCCATGGTTTAAATAGTTGAAGAAGTGCTAGATAGTAGAATTCTGCTTTTTCTCCTGTGTCATAACTGAGTTTGCGATGATTAATAAGAGAGGGGTTAGAACAACATATTAAACATCCATTGGTCACTTGAACTTGAACTTTTCCAGAGATGATATCTTCTGCCATATTATTTGGATATGTGTATTACTTACTGTGTAACTTCATAGAGCGATAGGTTTTCTAACAAACGACCTCTGATTCATTAATACATGTCCAACATATTGTTTTTCAAAATGTCATTGTTAATGGAATCAAAATGTGCAGTCTTCAATTTCAGGTAGGCTCTTAAAAACTAAATGGCGTGATGATGCCAATCTTATCCAAAGCCACATTATTGCCCATGACTTAAAGTATCAGCTTGAAGAACTCAAACAGCCACATGCTTCCTAGCTACTGACCTCACAGTGAGATAGCATTTGGAGACTTACAGCCTGATTAGGAATTTAGTGGACAGGGTTACTCTGTGACGGATATCCCGTCCGCTGTATTACAATTCCATTATATCCTATGTATTTTGTGACGGAGTATCCCATCCGCCAAACTCGTAATCCGGCTCTAAGCAAGTATAATCTTTTACTTAAAGATTGCTCAGCAGATATTTCTTCTCATCATTCCTTCATATTTGTCTTTTCAGCTTTTGTAATATAGGAACTGACATAACATGTAACTGCTGTAAAGTTATCTGCAACAAATTGTATATCCATGTTACCATCCCACACATGTAGAATCAAAAGATTTAAGACATTGATCCATTATGAGCCTTGCAATCTCCTACAATTGTAAGTATTCTTTGGTTATTTCTCAGTAACAGCATGTCTTACAGATGACATGAAATTGTTCACTCCTCCTTTATGGAGAATTGGTCTGGGAAATCCAAAACAACATTTAGAGTTATGTTTTGATTTGTCCTGATATTTTCTTAAGCAGTATTTACCACATTTAAGGTCTTTCTGGTTTTGCTCTTTCTTTGGGATGTCGCAAATCACATAACGTTCAATAAAATATATAACAGATTCATCAGAGTCGTATTCAAACTTCGGATCATCTTTGATCCATAGAAGCATATAAATATGCACTGCACCTCTTGCTTAATACTCTTTTCTCCAAAAGAAATCAAGCAACTGTTTTGTTGGTTACGTTTTAAAGCATTGTTTTAAAACTTGTAGCTAAATTACCTGCAAACATTTGTAGGAGTCAAGGAACATAATTAAGTGCCTGTGTTGATGTCAATGTCTGCAATATTTGCATTTTCTTCTAGTAGAAATTGATACATGTCGTCCCATGCATATTCAGCACATCTTAAAGTAATAAACCAAGTAGGTGGTCCTAAATTTCAGAGCATAAATTTTAATTTTCCATGTCTTCTTAACCAATATTTATTTGTCCCTCATTGAAATAATGCCATTATATTGATCAAGGTATATTCCAAATCCTCATCATTGTCGTGCACCTTTTCAACAAAATCCTGTGCTCTTATATTTGTAAAAACAATTAGTTCCAGTTTGCATAACATGTGCAACAGCATAAGAAGTGATGGAAAGCTCACTTTCCCATAGTAGTGTGAAAATGTAAGGAATATCTTGACAAAAGCATGGATCCTCTGAATATAATTTTGTTGCTTCGTACTCTGATGCTGAAATTTGGACATGATGATTACCATATTGTCCTCCTTTCCCCAATGGGGAATAAAAGTGGGCGTATACTATAATGGTCATATATTATTTAAGCTTCCTCCTGATTAATGGGTTCATTTTGTCCAGTTTAATTTTCTTTCCCAAACCATGAATATGTAGAAGAGATAAAGTTAGCTGTTCCCAAATCTTTTTAGCATATGTTGTTTTTTTGAAGATAATGTATTGCTTTCTGAACTTTGTCAATGCGAAGTAATGGTTGCCATTTTGTTTGTCTTTTTTAGGTACTCCATTGACTACAGCCACTAAAGGTTCATTTATTTTGTGTTGTATTCCAAGAGTATTTATGTTTTTGGTAAAATCCAAATGAATGAAAACAACATATCCTTTGAGTGCACGTGCTAATTCATGTGGCTGCATTCTAACTGTGGCTTAAAATGAGTGTATAAGTTGAATTAAAAAATGTCTTATAAATTAAGTTATGGTCTCATTTTCCAGTAATTGCAGATTATATGATATTCACAAAGATTGTATCTTTTTTCCATAATTAGAAAGAAACAACAATTTCTTCATGCACTTTTTTCTTCATTTATTGTTTTCTCAAGGAGATCAAACATTGTAACTTGGTTCTTATAATGTATTCTCCTGCAACAAATGCAAATCTGATTAGGTATTTCAGATGTTTTTTCTTGAAATTCCAGAATATCCATTTTGTAATTGGCGAAGTCCATTAGAGAATTTTCAGACTCATTTTGACTACAGACGTGTGGACAAAAAATGGTCTCAGTAAATGCAACAAAGTAATTTAAGTCTGATTACAAGTTTGCGGTCGGCCTGCCTGAGAACCACATCTGTGCCTGCCAGCAGCCCACAGCACCGGTGGTCCAAAGATCGCCATACTATAAGTTGACCACGTTGCCGACAGTGTGGTGCAGAGATCTTGTGGCGGTGATGAGTACTTTTTCCCAATATATTGGTGCCTGTGTGTGCATTTCAACTGCATATGTTGGATGCACACATATGCAAGATAAATGTGGAAAAATACCTTCTACCCATTGCTGGGGCCCGGCCCATATGTTGGCAGTCCTTGAAATTGGTATATAGCACGAAAAGGACTTGCCTGTAGATCACCACAAAGAGGGTTGTATTCCTCGAGATGAAAATCCTGCTGTGAAGCAGGACTCGAAGAAAGGAATCCACGTAAGACTCTACCTGGAAGAACGAAAAAGGGGTGAGTACGCACACCAAATCCTTCATCATCACCTCGTGGAAAAGGCAACTTGTAATGTGCATGGTGGGAGAGCTCCCCTGTAACGCCCTATGGCGGCTGCCTTTCACCGGTGGTTGGCAGTCTCAACGGTTCTGCTGCAGTCTTCCCAAGCCTATCCACCCAACTCATAATACGGTTATTGGAATGCTGAGCTCTTCATGCTCGGACCACCACCTGCGGTACGGTGGTCCATGGGACCACCAAACTTGTAATAAGGCCCTTTGTTTGTATGTAGTTCGTAATACTGTTAAATTCTGCTGGATTAGAGTTTAATAGAGTATACTTTAGATGTTCTAACTGCAATGATGGTGTTTTCACAAAGTATAATGTCTGCACAAGTTTTCTTATTGTTGAATGATGTGTAGAGAGCATTTTGATGTAATTGAATGTTGTGTCACACGTGACTTCTGAGGCAGGGTAAAGAATGTTGTGAGAGGCTGGCCTGGTATATGATGTCCACAAATTAAAGTGGGCACCCTGCACCAGTCCAGACAACCTTTATGGTGATTTAAGAGGTCTCAGACAACCTTAGAAAGCTATCCAACTGGTAGCTGTGGAGAACAGCCTTCAGGCTAAGTCTTGAAGGAGCATAAAGCAGCTTGTTTTACCAGAATGCAATCTTATTGCATAGATTACATGAAAAGAGAATCACACAATAGTTAAAGAAAATATGTATTTATTACATAACTCTATCTAGTATGTTACAGTATCTCCTACATGGACATAGATACAAAGCACACAATACTTAAGCACAGAAACGAGTGTAAATAGCACTAATACACAGTGGGCCCAAGGGAGGGACCAAACCATATACTAAGAAAGTGGTATAAGAACCATGACTCAAGTCCGAACAATGTAGAGAGGACGTAGAATCCCTGGGACTTCAAGAAACCACCTAAGGTGAGTAGATAGGGACCCCACGGAAGACGAGTGCAGTGTGGGAACACGACCACGTGCTCAGCACAACTCTATGTGAAAGTCGCTGTTAGAGTTTTAGAGATTAAGGACCCTTCCAAGTGGACTACAAAGAAACCCCATGGAAGACAGAAGGTTGGAGTGCCACCCCACCCGTGGATAAAGAAGTCCCCAAGTTACCTAACCCAGGGAATCCGGGTGCATCGGTGTAAAGTGGCGGTGGAAACCGCCATCGAACCCAATGGAGGACTTCGAAGCAGAGCCTCTGCTGGAAGGGAGAAGAATGTCCATTGGAATCCAAATGTGGTTTCTGGTCAAAGAGTACCTGAAAGCAGAGGGGACAGAGTCTGGGTCACTTCAGTGTGACCAAGGGCTCGGTCGACGAATGCCCACCGATGTCGGATGCTTCAGGATAGTTGATGGGGACATTAACTCTGCAGCTGCTGCGACCTGGTGATGCTGAGTACAACCAGGAGCTGGATAGGAGCTGTCCCACAAAGTATGTTGAGTGCTGAGGGGTCAGTGTCCGACGGGAGCACCAACAAGCCTTGGCAACGGCAACCCACACAGAAGCTCAAGGGAGTGTACGGTTCAGACCAGCAAGGTCCAGGAGACTCACCACACAAAAGGGAAGTCAGGGCAAGCCTGTAGAAACCAGCGGAGCCCAAGAAAAGCAAATTTGACTCTCAAATGGACCCACAGGCCGGAGGCACAGGAGTCTCGAGAAGACCTCCAGCAGCTTCACAAAATGAAAGGCCACAGAGCACACAGTGCACTGTGAATGAAGATCTTTGTAGGAAGTGGTGCCAGAGGCTAGGGCTACTTGAAGCCCAATGCAATTGTTAAAGAATTACCAACAAGCACATGCACTTGCAAAAGTATGCAGTGCACAGGGGTTCAGGTATTGCAGTCCCCGCGAGGGATTCTGACCTCAAACTTGGTGAGAGGGCAGGTCAGACCTTGAGAGATATAGAAACTTACCATCTGTGTTGCTGTGCCTTACGGAGTCCATCGGAGCTTGGGATCAGCTGGCCGGTCAGCAGTGTTGCGGTGCCAGCGAATACGGGGAAGTGACTCCTTCATTCCAAGGGAGATTATCATCAGTTTTCTCTGATGCTTCACAGGTCCTGCATGGATCCTGTATGGTGCCCAGGCACAGACGATGCAGCAGACTGAGAGGGAGACAGAGTTAGGCCAAACAAAGTCCAGCGAGGTCCAGAGTGCCCAGACAGTCGAAATGCAGTGGTTTCAGTTCTGAATCTTGTCCATGACAAATCTAAGGTCCTACAGCCAGGTAAGCCCTTAAGTACCCATGGGATAGGGTTGGAAAGATTCAGGGGACCCTCTCAGGGAAGGGTCTAGACAGGGGGGAGGTTACGCCCATGTCCTTTGTCCAGTTTCACACCAGAGCGGGAGCCAATGCCTCACAGGACTGGTTTGAACTGGAATATGCATAGGGACACTAAATGTGCCCCTCATGCAGACTTTCAGTCGCTGGGAAGCGCACCCACCCAGCCCCAATACACTAATCCTGTCTGGGAGGTGGGCACATCTCCCTCTGACAGGATGCCTATTGTTCTGCCTTCATCTGCTTGAGCTTGGCTCAGCAGCGGGAGGGCAGAAATGTGTCTAGTCAGCAGCAACCATTTTGAGATGTCAGGAGTTAGAAAGCTGGTACCGGGAACACCAGGGACCCCACGCAGCTTGCTTCTGAGGGGTGGAATCATACCTCCTAACACTGGTTACTGGTATGGGGGTATGATTCCAACATGTTTGACACCAAACACGATAGGGTTTGTTTCAGTCATTTTAGAGTTGGTAATCACATGGTCGCGTAATGCCCCTCTATATGTTGTATAAGACTGCTTCACTGACAACCCGGGAGAATGGACTATACAGGCTGCAGGGGTGTCCTGCTCATGCAGTGGCATCCTCTCACTTAGAACCAAGCACCCTGCCTTCAGGATTGTCAAGGCCTGCCATAGGGGTGACTTATAGGTTTTAAGTGCAGTGACCCTCAGATATAGTAAACCTATATCTTAAGTAACTGGTGCATGCACCAATGCACACAGGCTGCAATGGCAGGCCTGTAGTTCCATTTTGCATGACCTCTCGTGGGTGGCACAATACATGCTTCAGCCCATGGGTGGCCTCAGGGGTACCTATGCCCTGGGTACATGTGTACCATATACTAGGGACTGACAAGGGTCCCCCAGTATACAATCGGGAGTGTGCCTAAGTACATAACATAACAGTTTAGGGAGAAACAGATAGACTGGTGTCCTGATTAGTAGGATCTCAGTCAGACTGACTAGTCAAAAACAGTGTGACATCAAGCAAAACGTGGGAGTAACCATAAGAAGTAGATCCTACTTTCCTACAAATGTCCTTGTAGGGTACTGATCATCTGAAATGGGCAGATGTCAATCTTTTGTGATAGTTTAATTTTTTTCAAGCACTGATGAATTTTTAAATATTCCAAACAGAAACCCAATGCCATCCACATAGATGTTTTTGTGAAATTTTCCTTATGCAAATCATCATTAGATAAGTTTTTTTTTTACTGTGCCTACTACATTCCCATGTAGGACTTAATAACACCAGTCTACCTTTGTGACTGAAAGGACACCATTATTCTATTGATTGATGCTAACACTCCTCTTGAGACTATAGTTCAGTGCTTGAGGTATACCTTAGGGGTGGGCGGAATTTGCGAAAGCGACTTTCGCAAATTATCGCGAAAATGTTTAAAATCTCCGCAAACACGCGGAAATATCGCAAAGATGCGGAAGTTTTTTTCCCGCCCGTTCGCGGTATTTTCTGCGTATTCGCGGCTCGCCAACTTACCCATGCGGTTGCTTGCGGGCGCGGCCATCTTGTTTTCACTCTTCTCGCGGTGCATGATCGCGAGAAGAAAGACGTGATCGCGCGACGCATGACGTTACTGCGGGCGCGAACTGTCGCGAGATAGCGCGAATGGCTACCAACAATCCAACATCTCGTGGAGAACGCGACCGGATCGGGAAAACTTGTCGGCGAACGCGGGGATTCAGGTAAGGCGATCGCGCGTGCGCGAGAATGTATTATTTTACAGCGCGAGCAAGAACCAAATTATCGCTAAACTGCGGAATGCGGACATTTTGACATTTTCGCGCTCTCCGCGGAACGCGAAAATGTCAAATTATCGCAATTTCCGCGAGCGGAACGGAAATTTAGCCCAGGCCTAGTATACCTCCAATTGTCTTGGAAAATGTTGCAGAAGTCTTTGTAGTTAGTTTTGTTTTACATAATTTATATATCTTATACTTTGAAATTTAAATCGACCAGGCTTTTGATGTGATTCATTATAAAAATAACCAGTTTTCTTTTCACCACTAGTGCTTTGTCCACAATTTGTTGAACATATAGCTTGTGTGTTTGAAGGAGATTTGTTCAGGACACACATTTTATAATGCTTTGCAATTCTATTTCTAACTATGTCTCTTCTTTTAAAAACTAAAAAAATGTTTGAAGGGCTACTCAATATTTGTTTGTAATGGCTCAATGTGCCTAGTGGTTTGTTAGTCAATTGTTTCCCAATAACGATTTTAATGACAAGGTAATTTATGTTTTTGTAAACAATAGATATTTTTTGCACTAGTCTTACCCGTAGCCTTGTTTTTGAGTAGGCATCCTTCTTCTGTCTTTGTGCATAGTTTTAGTTTTTATCTCCATGTTGTACAATGCCCATTTTTTCTTCTTTAGGTATTGTTTTGTAGGCATTGACTTGAATATAAGGAGCTCTATTATGAGAAATATGTATGCAAAAAAAGTTGCCGGTACTTATGGTTGAAGTACAGTAGCTAACCATTTATATTTTAGTTCCCTTATTTTGTGTGGTATCAAAATTCAATGAAGCACTATACCTGTTTGATGTTGAAATATGTTGATGGACGGGATGAGATCTTCAATAAAAATTGAGTAATATTGTGTAGAAGAACTACTGTGGTATGGCTTTCCAACAGTTACAAGAGTGGTAATGGTTGTTGTTGTGCTGGCATTTGGGAGTATTGGGCTGTGTTTCAAGCCCATTACATATTATAAACCAATTAAATTTAACTTAACTTCTTCATTGTATGTGTTATCTAATGTTCTATTGCTCTTTATTATCATGTGATGCAAAATATTTATTTAGTCGTACTAGGCTGCCACTAACTATAACTGCTGAATTTCTGTGTTTTGTTTTGTGTTTAAAACGTTAGCGATGTCACTGAGAAATTCACCTAACTATAGCATTACATCAACCTTTATTCTTTTCAGTATATATATATCACTGAAAAAACCATAGGTTTCACACATGTTATAGTTAGCTGGACATTTCACTCGTAAAAAACCATTGAAATTCCCCCGTTATAGTTAGTTCAGCCTTGCAACTAGAACATTTGTAAAAACCTGTCCTAGGTGTCAACCACGTATTAGATTCCATATCTTCAGGATTGTTTTTCATTAATGAGTTGCCCATTGATGCTGTTTTTCTGAAAGTAATAGAGGGTTTTTTAGGTATGGCACCCCCTATGACCGGGTCACCCATTAAAATCGGCCAATTGCGTCTAATTATGGCTCTAATCTGTCCTTCCTGCCTATTGTACCCCATTATCAGCCTCGTAGGTTCTTTCAGGTTAACATTCATTTCTATATTAGACTTAGATTTGTATTGTAGTAGATCCTGTCTTGCTCTGAGTCTAGTTTTACATATTACAGCTTCAATAGTACGGCATCCATACCCACGCTGTAAAAATCTATTTTTACACTGTTCTTGTTTCTCCCGCATATCCTTTTCCTCAACACAAATTCTCTTTATTCTCAACATCTCCCCATAGGGGATGCTGTTAATTAAGTGAGGGGGGTGAGCACTTGTTGCATGTAATATAGAATTACCCGCTGTGGGTTTTCTAAACAGTGTTGTTGCCAGGCCTTCGTGGGAGATGTATACCTGAGTGTCTAAAAATGTGATAGTCTCACAATTGATGTCACATGTGAACTTAAGATTCAAGTTGTTTACATTTATCTCTGTAACAAAATCCCGAGCACTCTGGCTTGACCCATTCCAAACAACAAAAAGATCATCGATAAACCGTAACCATGTTACTATATTGCCAGAGAAAATGTGGGCAAACTGTTTCATGAGGACCAACTCCTCCCACCATCCCATAAAGAGACAGGCATAGCTGGGAGAGAAGCTGGCCCCCATTGCCACACCTTGTATTTGTTGGTAAACTTGATTTTTATATAAGAACAGGTTATTCTCCAAGCAAAATGTTAGTAAGTCCAACAACATCAAATTATGTTTGGCAAATTTCAAGGGTCGATTTGCCAAGAAATACTCCACCGCTTTCACCCCATTCTGATTGCGTATACACGTATATAGTGCAGTAACATCCAAGGCTATGAGACAATAATTCTCCTGCCAACTGATTTTTTAAATTTTTCGGATGAAGTCGCTTGTATCCTGCACATAGGATTTGAGAGATTTTACATGTTGTTGTAAAAAAGAATCAATATAGACTGACATATTCTCTAGTGGACCATCACATGCAGAAATTATAGGTCTGCCAGGTGGCTTAGACACCGATTTGTGTACCTTAGGCAAAAAATATAATAGAGGGATGGTTGGATTCTCCTTTTTCAAAAACTTAAATTCCTGTAAGTTCAGGAGACCCGTACTCTTCCATGCCAACAGTTTTCCAAAGAAAATATCTTGTGCCTGTTTGAATTTTTGCATGGAACTTTTGCGATAACAGTCAATATCATTCAATTGGTTACTTGCCTCCTCTGCATAGTCTTTGAGTGTCCACAAAACCACATTTCCCCCTTTATCAGCTTTTCTGACTACAATATGTTTGTTCTTATTGATTTTTTCCATTAGTTGGTGGTATTTCCGTTCTTGATTACTGATAGGTGTCTTGTTTTTGCTGGTTTCCATATGCAGTTGTTTGATTTCCGCCACTACTTGTTCATTAAAAAGATCTATAGCGTCGCGACGCATCACAGGTGTGAATTTAGATTTTTCTTTAAAAATGGTTTCAGGTTTTGCACAGGTTTCAAATCCTGGTGATAGAAAATCCTGAGTCACCAACTCTTGATATCTCTCTGCCACTGATTCATGCCTATCATCCATTTCGCATTCTTTGCCAAGATTATACAGATCTTTAATTACGGTTAAATCAGCCACATGTAAGCTGCCCTTCACGGCTTCTGTTGTTTGATTACTATCATCATTTGTTGTTAAGAGCATATTTGGGGAATTCACCTTTATTTGATGAAGTTTTTGAAGTTTGAGTTTTCTGACGAATTTGTAAATGTCAGCTCGAGTATTTGTATAGTCAAAGTTCGTAGAAGGGCAGTATGAAACCTAGTGAGAGGATTTGTTGCTCAGAAGGGTTAAGTGTGAGATCAGTAAGATTAATAATGGTGTTATTGATACTGTCTGTTTTTTCAACCACAATAACCCCTTGATTGTGCTGATCTGGGGGTATTATTTTTTCCTCCATTGTCCCCTTCCCCACATCGTTTCGTGTTTCCGCTGTTGCCACCTTTCTCGTGCTGCCCTCCTTCGGTCCCGCCTGTTTTTGGTCCGTCGTTTTTTGACATATTAGTGGTTCTTGGTCTAAGGGTCTCCCTACGACTCCTTCTGAGGCAGTCCAGTTCTTCCCCCAAGGAAGGTTTGACTACTCCTGGGGCTGGTCCGCCCCTCATGTTTTCCATCTCAGTTTCACTTTCAACTGCGGAGCTTAAATCTGACACTGAGGTTGATGAAGCACCTCCCTGTTCGTCACTTCGCTCCTGTTGTAATCTATTACCTCTCATAGATTTAGCTTTATACACATCATATTTGCGGGCAAAGGTAAAAATTTGGCCATTGGCATAATCATCCTTATCTCTTTGAAACTTATATGTCTTTCGTTGTTTGATTTTGTCTTCTTCTTTGTTAAGCCTTATTGTCATTTCTTCATGATATTTTTTCCTCAACTGTATGTCTCCCTGTTGTTCTATTTCCTCACTGAGACCCTCGATCTTCTTCTGTATCTCCAGTCTGTCCACCTCCGCACACTTTACCAATATCTCCACCAGTCTGCGGGAGGAGTCCAGATTACATTCAGCCCACTCAGCCAACATCTGTGGGTTAGGGGCATCATAACTGGGGGCTAACATAATTCTCAGCCCCCTTGGGATTCTGCCGGCATCTAACTACTTTTGGAGGGACTTTTCCTCCCACCATTTGGCCGTTTCCTGTTTCATCAGTTTCTCAAGTATGCGATAATTCTCTTTCAAATCTTTGACTGTTGTAGATTGACCCACAGCCCCTTGATCAATGCTTAGCTGTTTATGGATAGGATTGTCTGAAAACATTTCCTCTGCTGCACTCTCACGATCTCTGAGCGCTGCTGCCGACATGGTGATTGCCAAAATATACACTAAAATAGTTTGCTAGAAACCCTCCAAATGCAGATATCCCTGGGACTGGAGGCTTAGCTAGCACCTCCCCACCTGCGTTGTGTTATTACGTTTATGAAGGAGAATTACCTCGCTTTTCTATATAAAAAAACCGACTGGCGATCTCCAGTAGGTAGTTATAGTTAGGACCAAGTTTCCATAGGAAGAAAAATTTTTGTTTTGCTTATAACTTTGGCGTCGTTTGATGAATCTTCATGAAATTTTCCAAACAAATTTTTTGTTCATATCAGCTCCTATGTGGGAAGTTTGGGGGTGATTTGTCAAGGGGGGGAGAAAAAAGGGGGGTCCCAAAACATGTTTTCTCCATGTTAATTTCCATAGGAAACTTTAGACAAGGCTACAGGTCGAACGGGTGAACGGAATTACCCCAAATTTGGCAGGTAGAAGGGTCTTGGTCTAGAAAGCACGCTTTTGTTTATTTGGTGTAAATCCGTTCAGTAGTTTTTGAGAAATATTGAAATTTACAGATATCAATATTTGGGAATTCTGCCATCTGATTGGCTGAGACGTTACGAGCACGAGCTTGCTGCTTATTGGTTGTGAGCGCTGCGTGCGGTTGCAACTAGGAAGTGTTGGCCGCCATTTTGTGATTCCGTTGAAGCAAGTAAGTGGAAAAAAGGGCAAAAAGAGTAGGAAAGAGACGGGTAGGAGTGCTGTGAGGTCTGTGGTGTGGTTAGGGTGTGCTACACAGGGAGTGTGAAGTGATGTATTCACCCCTACGGTGTGAAAGTGCTGTTTTGGCCAGAGTGAGATGGTGCTGAGGTGAGGTGCCGGTACACTCGGGGATGAAACCGTGAGCTTATTGCTGTAAACTGATGTGCTCTGGGCGCTGTAGGATACTGGCCGCTGTAGCATAGTTGTGCAAGTGGTGTTAGTATGGGTTTAGAGTTTAGCAGTGTGAGCTCTGTGGGGTGGTTAGGGTGTGCTATACAGGGAGTGTGAAGTGAAGTATTCACCCCCAACGGTGTGAAAGTGCTGTTTTGACCAGAGTGAGATGGTTCTGAGGTGAGGTGCCAGTACACTCGGGAATGAAACCGTGAGCTGATTGCTGTAAACTGATGTACTCCTGGCACTGTAGCATACTGGCCACTGTAGCATAGCTGTGCAAGTGGTGTTAGTATGGGTTTAGACTATAGCGGGAGTGGGAAGCAAACTACTCACCTCTACCAGTCTGAAGACTCGAATGGAGTGTTTTAGCAAGCAGGAATAAATAAATAATCGTGAAGAATATAATGCAGAATGTTGCAATGCCACAGAAGACAAATGGTGAAATCAGGTGTATTTAAGAAAGTGGCTGTGTGGGATAAAGCGATGGAGTCTGCAAGTTATATAAAAAGAGTCTTTATGTAAGTGCCATTAATGGAACCACTGGTGCAAGAGCTAAGGCATCCAGCAGAGGCAAACTGAAACCGCTTCTTCTGTATTCAAAGCTAAGCTTCTGCATCAGTCAATTCCACATTACATGTTAAAGTTCCATGTGACATAAACAATACCTATTAGACATGAATGGCTGTAAATTGTATAATGGAAATAAAGGTAGGATACAATTACCACACTGTGCCAACCAGTTCCTAAACAATGCCGTGTTTTTTGATCTTGATCGCCAGTTCGTGAGCAGAGGCTGAGGATGAGCTAATTTGTGTGAAAGGGCTTTGTGGATGAGAGGCAGGTAGAGAGACGTGTGTACAAAGAATAGATATGGTTTCAAAATGGATGTCGTGTTTAGGCTAATTTAGCAAGTAAATAGCGTATTTGCATAGGCCATACATCATTCATCCCTGGTTAGTGTGGAGAGGTAAGGGCCAATAATGAGAACAGAGTTCAAATGCCTAAGCATGCTTAGAAAGTTATTATATGAAAATAGTTCAATTGAAGTGTATTAAAACATTTAATAGGAAAAAGTAAAAAAAAGTTGGAAAACATCAATCCAAGAATAAAATGAATTTCTTACAAGTCTTGGAGATTGCAGTCCGGAAGTTCTTCCGAGATGCGTAATGTTCCAAGAGGCGATTGTTGCCACCATGTGAGAAAAGCGAAGCGATCCAATTATTATCCTCGAAGGGACAGTAATGTACCTCGAATGTTGGAGCGGCAATTTGAATTGGCAGGCAATCTGCGATGTTGTCAAAGGTCGCACGTTGCAGGAGATCTTTCGCGGCTGCACAGAAATCCCACTCCGCACGGATACCTTTTTGCATTGCCTCCACCATTGCTTCACTGCCCGAACAATCAAGTTCATGGGTTTCAAGATACTCCATTACCTGCTGGATATCTGGAGCGTTTGCTGGGATGTTGGCAAGCGATAGATCCATTAGACAGTCGATTGGGCAAGTTTTGCAATAAAAAGATGGTTGCACGCAGATTGTATATGTGTAAATAAATGTCATGTTGTAGCTGGCTCCGATAATAGATAGAGGCAGGCAGCCTAAAAGTTGTTCAATTTTTTTACGGTATTGATGTAGCTTCGTGTAGAGGCGTATCTTGTCGGACATGCTTGTTATCACAGGGAGCGTAGCCATTTTTACAAGCTAAAATAGTAGTAGGATGGCCGCAAACAGAGCGAGAATTATGGGCACTGTTGCTGTTATTCCAGAGATGATCAAATGAATGAAGTCTGATATTAGACTAAAAACAGTTTGAAAGCCTGTGAGAAGGCCGGAGGAGACAATATTAAACAAGCATTTGCAATGCAATAGGTCTCGCATTTATACGAGTTTGAGCTATTGGCATTGTAAATGACAATGCCTTTTATTTATGTTTTAAAAACCCACACATAAATAAAATGCATTGCCATTTACAGTGCCAATAGCTCAAACTCTTAACAACTGCGAGACCTATTGCATTGCAAATGCTTGTTGTCATGATGCGAGGGCGTTCCATCGGAATGCAACATCCCCCCCACCCCAAACAACTCCAATAATGAACCGCTAATTTCACTGCTGGTCAGCTACATGGACGCCTCCATCAGATTAAGTCTGAAAATTACACGGGATAGGAGGAAACATACAGGGTTTGCAGAGATTAGTAAATAATTCAAATGATACACAACCAGATTTACCAAGAAATACAAAGATCTATTCATTAAACACCGGAATTAGCTCAGGTGATAAGACAGGCCATTTAGAGCAGCTCCGTATGGCCCTCCCTTACCTTAATAGAGAAACTGCTTCTTAAAAGAGGACGAAGCCTATTTATTATTATTTATTGCTCTTGGGTTCCCAGAGGTCATAGTGTCACCTGAATCATGAACAGCTGCATCAGACAATGTAGAAATGTAGCCTACAGCCGGGTGCGGGAAAGGGGCCGGCTAAGGTGAAAAGGAACCAGCGATGTTGTTGAATATTTCACAAGGGGGCACCGAGAAGTCCTAGGCCCCACGCGTGTTGTTCTTGAATACAGCTTCAGTTTCATTAACCGTGTTGAAAACGACACCCGCGGGAGATGAGCAGGCCTCTTTAATCACAGACAGACGGGTGGCTCTCTGCACTGGGCGCCCTCCACCTGGGTACAAGGCCCTTCGACTCCCACAGTGAGGGGTAAACCACAGCGCAAACCAGATGGCGGCGGTGTGGAATGAGGCGCCGAGACCTCAGAGACAGCCAGGGCAATAAAGTGTCAGAGCAGGGGGGTTGCCTTGGGAAAGGGAGCAATTATGGCTGGGATTCCCAGTGGCATGCAGATGGGTTTGTGGCCTTTTTGTTAAGCACCTGTAAATTCTTTAGGGTGAGAGAGAGCAGGATGCATCTGTAAAGGTAACAAATATGACACAAGTAATCCTGAAAATCTAAGCTGAAGTTGGCCGCGCCAGCCCATCCCCCCCACCTGCTTCCAGGCTTCCCCCAGTTTTCAGTTCTTCAAACACTTGTGCTTTGTGAGCACAGCTGTACTGTCAATAACAGCCCAACCTCGGGCCCCCCTCAAAATAAGCAAACACCACAGTCAGTGCCTCGGTCACGAGTAATATGGGTTTTAAAGCAGATTGTAGTGGAAGGCCTGTGTCCATGTTTTTAATCGCCAATCATCAAGATTGTTTTTTTGCAAAGCATTGAAAAAAAAAACAATTTAAATTAATACCATGACATAGCTGGGAGTCCATCCAGAGAGATGCGTCTGATACGTACCGCGCTGTCTCTCATGTGTGTGCATGAAAGTAACTGTTATAAAGGGCATGTGGAGGCAGGGCTGGACCTATTTATGAACTTTGCTATAATTCCCTGCAGATGACAACAGGTTCTCCTTGGAAAAGAAAGCGCTATTCACAAGAAATATCGGGACATTTTCGCCGAGTGCAAACAAAGTGAAAACAAAACCAGTCGGTGGCACCCTGTGAGATGGAAGCTCTATTGCTATCAGCAGCGTCCAATCGATCCACGCCTTCATCGTCCATATCACGCCATAGGCCATAGAAATAAAGACAGAATAAAAAAACGATATTATCTGAGATGGGGGAAGGAGCGACCAGGCACGGGGCATAAACGACACAGCTGCAAATACCACCTCTGGCACTGAGAGGGGACCTTGGAGGAAGAACGGATGAAGAGAATGGAGGAGAGGACAGGAGAGTAGTGAGGGTGAGATAGCAAAGAGAAAGGTCTGGAGAAGAAGAGAACTGATAGAGGCGAGAGTAGGAAAGAAACTAACAGAAGGGCGAGAGGCAGTGGTGAATGAAGGAGGGGTAAGAATGGAATGACTGAGTGAAAGGAGGAGGGGAAAGGACGGGGGGCAGATGGTGAATGGAAGAGAGCGATGGCCGGGGATGGGGTCACGATGTGTTTTACGACGCGTGGATTCTGCTTTAACAGTGCATTAAAGTAGGAAGGGAAGCGGCCGTACGGCCGCGAATGTGAAAGTGATCGCGATCACGATAAAACATCAAAGCGGCCGAGCGGCCGCGAAAGTGAAAGACAACGAGTGCTTTCAGGCTGCCAAATGGTGCGCGCGCCCGGCACACATGCACAGTAGTTGGCGGCCTGAAAGCACTCGTTTGCACTTCCAAAAGTGCTTACTATAAGTTTCGCCAGTGCAGCGCTAAAGCGCTGTCTCAGGCGAGACCTAAAAAGTGTGCCAGACCTTAAATGTCAGATGTGTTGAAAATTGTGTAACAATTCACAAAGTGTAATGGGAGGTTCGTAGTTAAAAGGGAGTGTATTTTACTTGAAGTTTGGGCTATCTGCAGTCGATAAATTACTTTTGGAGAAGTGAGGGACACTTCCGTTTGAAACAAAAGCGCTTTCAGTTTGCTCCGTTTAATAAAATCTGTTTTCAACGTAGGTATTGAAGGCCAAGTTGAACTTTGGGAGTTACTTTGTGTGGCTGGGAATAGAGATTGTCAGAGGAAGTTATCAGGTTTGAAACAGTAAGGACATACGGTATGCCAGCTCACATTGCGTAGCAGTCCATGTTATTAAGAAGCAGATAACTGCAATTAGAAAGCTGTGTGAATGTTGGTCTGATTGTGGGAGTTGGCGTGCTTTTAAGAAAGCATGCACTATTGGGGGCTGTGACCTTAGAAGCGTCGTGCAGTTGGACATTATTGCATAGTAATGAATTATTGCCATTGTGGTCCCACTTTTCACCTGTGAGAAAAACTTCGGTATCCTCTTTAAGACAGCAATATGTAAATGGGAGAAACCACTGCTCGTGAATAAACGCTCTACCTTATATAATCACATGCAACATGACAAACAACATGTACACCTAGCAGACACAACAACACTACATACTGTGGGAACCGTGGCTAGCCATGTACACAAACCAAACATGGCATGGCACCTCTGCCACACAATGCAGAATGCGGGGAGAGATGGGAGCAAAGTATGTGCGAAGGTGGCAAGTGATTCTCGATTATAAAAGTATACAATGCAAAGTGTTGAGGAGATGTGCCGGACAGACGACTTGAGTATGCAGAGCACAGACATTTACATGTCAACATACACTGATGGTCTCTTGAGTGAAGTCGACAGTGGACGCAACCATGATAGTACAGTTAGTAGGGAAGATTACGAAAACAGAGCGTACGTGCCCCTCCCACCCCCCCAAATCTTTAGCATAGTGGGCTGGCTTGGCGTACGCAAGGCTAGCGTAGGGGTATGAATAAAAGGCACGTTTCTCTGGGTGTGGTTCTCTTTCGAAATGGCGAACATGTCTGTCAGGTCTGCGCAGCTTACACTGCCACGTGGCTGACACCATGAGCGAAGGTGGCTGCGAGAATAATGCTCTCAGCCTGCACATCTGCCCCACAGTTCACCTTTTGACACCGTCATATGTGAAAGAGGGCCCACCACATGCCGGCGAAGCTTTTGGGCCGAGGTCTGCGAGCTGGGAAGGCTCCTGAGATCAATGCTGGCTACCGTGACACATGCACACAGCGCCCAGCCTGAGGCCCAGCACCGTGAAGGGCTCTGTATACTACTAACACAGTAGTCGAAGAGGTACCAACAGTGGAATGGTGTCTTGATCCCACAATGGACGATGCTAGAACTGCATTTGAGAGTGCAGATGATGGTACTCCTTTCGACCAGCTGTAACCAACTCTAGGTCCCAACAGTGGAACGGTGTCATGATCCCTCAATGGACGATGTTAGAATTACATCCGAGAGTGGAGATGAAGGTACTCCCGTCGACCAGGTGCAAGCAACTCTACGTCCCAACAGTGGAACGGTGTCTTGATCCCACAATGGACGATGTCCAATATTACCTGCTGCTTGTGTGTTTTCACAGAAGTCCCTGCGTTGACGTGCATCAGCCTCTGTGCTTCCGTATCTAAGTTGTGCACATGATTATTGTGCTTGGTTGACACCAGTCGGTGGAGTACACCGCGGTACAGCAGGTCCGAACAGTGGAACGGGGTCTTGATCCCAGAATGGACGATGGTAGAACTGCATCTGAGAGTGCAGATGAAGGTACTCCCTTCGAACAGTGGAACGGTGTCTTGATCCCAGAATGGACGATGTCCGATATTACCTGCTGCTTGTGTGTTTTCACAGAAATCCCTCCGTTGAGGTGCATCAGACTCTGTGCTTCCGTAGCTAAGTGCTGCACATGATCATTGGGCTTGGCTGACTACAGTCGCTGGAGTACACCGTGGTACAGCAGGTTCAAAGAGTGAAACGGGGTCTTGATCCTTCAATGTATGATGTTAGAACTGCATCTGAGAGTGGAGATGAAGGTACTCCCTTCGAACAAGTGCAAGCAACTCTAGGTCCCAACAGTGGAACAGTGTCTTGATCCCACAATGGACGATGTTAGAACTGTATCTGAGAGTGGAGATGAAGGTAGTCCCTTCGACCAGGTGCAACCAACTCTAGGTCCCAACAGTGGAACGGTGTATTATTCCCAAAATGGATGATGTCCGATATTACTTGCTGCTTGGTTTTGACAGAACTCCCTCCGTTGGGGTGCATCAGACTCTGTGCTTCCATAGCTAACTGCTGCACATGATTATTGGGCTTGGTTGACTGCAGTCGGTGGAGTACACCGTAGTACAGCAGATCGGAACAGTGAAATGGGGTCTTGATTCTGTGATTGAGGATGTCAGAAGTTAAAGTTTGTGATGATTTCTGTGCACCCACTCCGATCAGGTGCAACCAACTGCGTGCTTCCGAATCCAACGGCACATGGCTGTGAGGCATTAATGTCAAAAAACAAAGGAGAGGGGTCCCACTACACCAAGGGGAACAGGACACCAAATCAAGACACTATGTCAAATAAGCAAGACCTCCTTGGGTATCTTATGTAGCATACATCCGTTCATTCACATTCACTCACAAGAGTCAGGTATTAGCACCAATAGGAGTCCGGAAAGGTAGTGTATATAGAATAATCAGTGTATTTATTATGTATCATAAAAACTTTAAAAAAACATTAAAAACATTTTATCACAAAATCCATGAGGGAGACAAAAAGACTTTGAGGGAAGTACACAAGCAGCGATGTCTTATAATATAAATCTCACAGGCACTCGAAGATGCATAACTCAAAAACTGACAAGTTCATAAGTACATATTTCATAAATGTGTCAAGTTTCTTTTTCAATTATATCCCAAGATATTGCCTGTGCCTTTGTGGACCTAATGCTTTCTCGGTGTCCAGAATCGTTGTGTAAGTCCTTCCCATAAAATCTGTACAAAAAAGCGACGCGTTTCGGTGGTATCTTGTGATTCCCCACCTTCTTCAGGCTAGCACAAATGCTTGTAACACAACTCCCACAAAAGATAATATCTAGAAAATCAAAAAATAAAATACATATTTTATATATATACACACACATCTCAAAATACTTGTATATCATGGTGATAACATTTCTTAATTAAAATTGCATGTTTATGCGATGTTTAGGTCCAGTGAAGGGGTAACAAACACCCTAACTCCAATAAGCAGACACCATCATTAAAAACGATAATTCTAAATACCCCACTCTCGTCCTCCACATTGATGCCATACCCATCCACTCTACAACACTCCTACAGCTCCATGGATACACTAGTATTATACATACAAGTCTCATACATCTGATATTAGAGAGAGTTACCCACCTAGTTGGGGGTGTGCTCGTGACTTCAGATTGTCACTTCTTCATCAGTGACATCTTTCAACCACAGAATTTGTCATAATATTCAGCTTTCAATAATAGGGGGTAATCTCCTCCCTAGGAAAATATATAAAAATACATTTGTATTGTTTCATAATATAAAATTGTATGTAGGGACCAATCCTGCCCTCTTTGAACTAAATACCTTGTATGTTCCTTCAAGGTGGCAGGTTATATGCCCCACAGAGGCTATGGGACTCCATAGAATGTACTCTATTGATTGGCAATCAATAGAGTACATTCTATTTTCCCCTTAGACAACCAGCATTCCAAGTGGAACATTAAGCAAATACGGCGTTTCTTTGGACGCGAGCCTGTGAAAAAAGGAGTCCCATAGCCTCTGTGGGGCATATAACCTGGACCCTAGCAGTCAGGTACTTTCCGTTTTAAACTCAGAGGGGGTGTTTTCTCTAATCCCACCCTAGCTCATGTTATTTAGACAATTAACTAGGGTTCCCTCTCTATTTCTATTTTTATATTTTTTTAGAGGAATTATTGCGGAAGGCACGTTTTTACAACTTTATACCGAGTGTAACACTGGTGCCACCTTGAAGGAACATACAAGGTATTTAGTTCAAAGAGGGCAGGATTGGTCCCTACATACAATTGTAAACATCGCATAAACATGCAATTTTAATTAAGAAATGTTATCACCATGATATACAAGTATTTTGAGATGTGTGTGTATATATATAAAATATGTATTTTATTTTTTGATTTTCTAGATATTATCTTTTGTGGGAGTTGTGTTACAAGCATTTGTGCTAGCCTGAAGAAGGTGGGGAATCACAAGATACCACCGAAACGCGTCGCTTTTTTGTACAGATTTTATGGGAAGGACTTACACAACGATTCTGGACACCGAGAAAGCATTAGGTCCACAAAGGCACAGGCAATATCTTGGGATATAATTGAAAAAGAAACTTGACACATTTATGAAATATGTACTTATGAACTTGTCAGTTTTTGAGTTATGCATCTTCGAGTGCCTGTGAGATTTATATTATAAGACATCGCTGCTTGTGTACTTCCCTCAAAGTCTTTTTGTCTCCCTCATGGATTTTGTGATAAAACGTTTTTAATGTTTTTTTAAAGTTTTTATGATACATAATAAATACACTGATTATTCTATATACACTACCTTTCCGGACTCCTATTGGTGCTAATACCTGACTCTTGTGAGTGAATGTGAATGAACGGATGTATGCTACATAAGATACCCAAGGGGGTCTTGCTTATTTGACATTGTGAGGCATTAATGACCACTGCCTCTGGCCTACAGTGCGGTCAGCAGGGCTCACAATTCAGATTGAGTGGTGATTGTTTAATTACAGAATCCAGTAGGCAACTAACTACAATGTCTATTGAAATATACACAATAGCCTTTTAGTATACTTGCTTGAAGACGTTTTTTAAGATGACTTATAGGTCTAGTACAATGACCAAATTCTTCTTGGTAGTGGTAAAGAACACTGAATAACAGTGTACACAGTGGACAGCAGAGATCGCAATTCGAAATGTTTTGATTTATTTATTGCAGAGTTTTGTGTAATTTATGTTGTTGTATTTTATGAAGAGGACGTGAGAAAAAGTATTCATGGAAGACTGTGCTCACTACTGCCTTCAATTTACACTGCAGACACCAGTGTTGACAATTCAGAATGAGTCGCTTTTGTAGATGACGCAGTCCTGTAGGCAAAAGACATTGCTCCAGTGCGCTCTGTCCGCACCACACATACGCATCATCACAGGGTCCGTACACGGTTTTTGTTGCTTTGCGTTTGGCAAACTGGGCAGCTCAAGTCAACACCACGTGGCTGTGGGCCCTTGCTGACCGCTCTCTGGCCTGCACTGCAGACAGCAGTGTTTACAATTCTGATCGAGTCGCTATTGCAGATGATGTAGTGTTGTAGGCAACAGACATTGCTCCAGTGCGCTCTGTCCGCCCCACACATACGCATCATCACAGGGTCCGCACACGCTTTTTGTTGCTTCGGTAACGGCAAACAGGACAGCTCAAGTCAACTCCACGTGGCTCTAGGCCCTTGCTGACTGCTCTCTGGCCTACACTGTAGACAGCAGTGTTTACAATTCAGATCGAGTCGCTATTGTAGATGATGTTGTGTTGTAGGCAACAGACATTGCTCCTAGTACGGCCCGCCCACCCCACGCATACTCATCACAGGGTCCGCACACGCTTTTTGTTGCTTTGGTAACAGCAAACTGGGCAGCTCAAGTCAACGCAACGTGGCTGTGGGCCCTTGCTGACCTCTCTCTGGCCTACACTGCAGACAGCAGTGTTTACAATTCAGATCAAGTTGCTATTGCAGATGATGTAGTGTTGTAGGCAACAGACATTGTTCCTAGTACGGCCCTCCCACAGCACGCATCATCGGTGGCTGTGCACATACATGCTGAATGCTTTTGATGTGGCTATCTAAGTGCACTAAACCTGATGGACCCTTTATGATACAATCTTTTTGTGTATTATTTCAGATCTACTGCCTGTATCTTAGTATACCACAAGTTATGGTAGTTTTACGATAAAATCTTTTCTGTATTATTTCACATCTAGTGTCCCTACCTTGCTGCAGCACAAACTATTGACCCTTTTATTATTGAATGTCTATGTGTGATCCAATGATTACTGTTGTAGTTTATGCTAGCAGCAACCATTCCCTGAGGGCTGGTTTACACTCACCCCACATGCATCCAGCACAGACGTCACTGGATATGTGGCCCTGGTAATAAAAAAGAGTCGAGCGCACGTGCCAGTACCCACTTACACTATCCATCTGTGTCCATGTGTTCATTATGTATGAATGATACTGTCCCTGGGCCGTACCACATTACATTGTGCTGTGGACAGTGTATGCAACCATGTTACCTCTGGCAGTGGGATAAAGTTCTGTTATGTAGCTTTTAGATGCATGGCTATCACAGGTGGAAGGATGCTTTACAGAGCATGAATATTGATGAAGATGATGGTTGCATGTTGTGTGTACTGTCAGATATGTGTACATAGCAAAAAGTTTTCAAAAAAGCTCTGCAAGCAGAAGAGGAGTCTCTCATCAAACGCTGTAGAGAGAATGGCGAAAATGGGTGGGGTCCTCCAACTGTTACAATGGGAAATGTTATGAACCAATCAAATGCTTTTCTTTAAGGTCACATGGCAATTGGGCAGCGAGCGTGCAAGGAGGCTGCACCCGATGTGATTTTGAGAAAATATTACCATAATATAAGTTTATTACAGTTAGAAATTTATAAATGTTTAAAATATTTTAGATTATCGCTTGTTCTCTTATACACTTTAAACTTATTTAGATATAGTTTTGAGGCGGAAAAGAAAATGAGGTTATTGCGTTCCCGGCACGACACCATATGTGTATGACGTAACACAGGACCCGGCAGCGTGCACTCGTCGCATACGCAACACGCAGCGGGCGTGACCCCATACCTACATGACATAAGGCGCGGCTTGGTACTGTGTACCCATCACATACCAAAGTAGCAGCTGGCGCGACCTCATACGTGTATGATGTTACGCGGGATGCGGTGCCACAAACCCGTCGGATACGAAATGCGCATCCTTGACAAGTTTAGCAATATGGCAGATAGGATTTTCATGCTGATGGAGCTTGGTACACTACCGGTACGGGATTTCAGTTTTCTAAAAAAAAGAAATTAAAAAAAACGATATACATACTTTTTTTGAAGATATAAAACATTACATATTTTTCAAATTAAAAACAAAAAAGGATAATAGAGTTCCAAAATATTACAAAAAAATAGATAAAATATAGGTTTTATAAATATTAAAATATGAAATTAACATTTAAAAAACCTTTGAAATTCACTGTAAAAAACATAGGTTTTACAGACGTTATAGTTAGGAATTAGCATTTAAAAAACCTTAGAAATTCACTGAAAAACCATAGGTTTCAGAGACGTTATAGTTAGTTGGACATTTGACTCATATAAAACCAGAGAAATTCGCCCGTTATAGTTATTTGAGCTAACTATAACTCGAGCACCCGCAATAAACTGGTGATGACGTCACATATTACTTCACTCATGACATGGTCAGTGACATCAGTGATGACATCACTGGTGACATCTCAAATGACATCACTGATGACATCATCCACCTGATAATCTGATGCACATGCTGATGGCCTAATATAAACTTTGATATACGCACTCTAAAATACAGACTACTATTTTTGAAACCATGCACACAACAATGCCAGATACTACATACCACCCACTATTTTCTTGGTCTACACTCACATCCACTCACTTATACATGCAGTTACTCATCAATACAGTACTATAATATGCACTCATACACCTATACATACAGTCACAGTCCGCCACTCATCCATAGAGTTACTCACACACCTAGTCAGTCATGCAAAGAATCAATCACATACCCATTTACTCTTGTATATAGTTATACACACCAACTGCGTTATTTATACACATACCACATCACCTATGTATGCAGATACTAACACATACTTACTGTCTTATACAATCACTGATACAAGCAGACCCTTTTGTACACCCACTCCTTCAAATAACTTACTCTCACGTATAGTCATTTATATACTCCAACACTCACATATACTGCCTTAAACATATGGAGTTACTCACACATATACCAGTGAGACATTCATTCACTCACCAACACACCCATACACACACTAACTCACCCATACAGCCCTTCCAAGATGTACTTTTGAATCCATACAACCAGTGAATCACCCACTCAGACATGTATGCACAGAGTCACACACACCCCCACCCACCCAAACAGATACTCAGGCACTCATACAGATACTCAGACAACAAATCAATAACCCTTATAGACACTCATGTAGCTACACACGAACCCATGCAGCCGCTTATACACCAACTGAGACACTAATACAGACTTTCACGCAGTTTAGTCACTAACCCATATACATTCAGTAACACATGTTCAATCACTCAGTTATACAGTCAGGCACGCACCTACTAAATAATCCATTCAGGGACTTGTAAATTCACACTTTCTTCAATACACCTTGGCATAGATATATATGAAAAATATTTAAACTTTACAGAATCACACATTCACTGGATGATGTCATCAGTGATGTCATCAGTGATGTCATTTGAGATGTCATCAGTGATGTAATATGTGATGTCATCACCAGTGCATTGCGGGCGCGCGAGTTATAGTTAGCTCAACTAACTATAACGGGCAAATTTCTCTGGTTTTATATGAATCAAATGTCCAACTAACTATAACGTCCCTGAAACCTATGTTTTTTTCAGTGAATTTCTAAGGTTTTTCAAATGCTAATTCCTAACAATAACGTCTGTAAAACCTGTGGTTTTTTCAGTGAATATATATATATATATATATATATATATATATATATATATATATATATATATATATATATATATATATATATATATATATATATATATATATATATATATATATATATATTCGTCCAAAGTTGCTCTGCATTAAAAGCGCACTCGTGCCACAGCCGACTTCAGGCAAAGTCTTTATTTCCAGAATGGCAAAGTAAGCATTTGACATCATAACAGCCACCTGACGCGTTTCGGAATTGCTCCCTTAATCATAGGTTTTGCTGGCTGACTCGCACTGCTAATGCACACAATTTAAATATTAGCCCTCCAATGAGCTTGCGTGTAGCGTCCCAATGCCTGCTGGGAAAGTGAGTGGTAGCTCCGTGTTCCCGTAGCAGTTATACAGGGAAGAAAGCGCTCACGGGGGTATGTTCGTAAGATGTATTATCAAACTACTGCAGAGAACAGATGGTTTTTGGCTGTCGCCTTCGTCAGTGTCACCATGCATGCCGGAAACTAACATAATTTAACGTGTTACTGGCATGATTACGGACATAAACATAGACAAAGGACCCATAAATAAGTACATCTATATAGATTACTTCCTGTTCCCATTTGTGACCAAACTAACATCATACATCAGAGACACAAAGGATTTCTTACAACATATCAAGGATGTCAAATGAGAAGAAGGTCTCCAATTAACGGTCCTGGACATCTCAAGTTTTTAAACATGCATTGCACACCAGGACGGTCTCATAGCAGTACAATTGTTTCTAAGACGCTGGCCTTTAAAATTTGTGGAACATAAAGCAAATGTTGGTGGAACTCATATATTTCTGTCTTAACAATGAGATTTTCCTTTATCAAGATCAATACTACACCTGCTTCTCCCCCCGCTAATTTATTCGTGGGCTGATGGGATAAGCGTGTGGCCTGGACGGGTGCCAACAACACTTGGACAAAGAGGGTAGTGACATGGCACAGATACATTGATGACCACTTCCTTATTTGGACGAGGTCTCCAGAGTCAGCCAAGGCATATATTGAGGCTCTGAATACTAATGAAGTCAATTTGAAATTCACTGGAGAAGGGAGTTCCACCCCAGTGAATTTTCTGGACTTGAGTGTTTTTGTATCGGAGGATGAGTTGTGTACGAAGCTATATAGAAACCCCACAGCTGGGAACTCAATACTGCATGCCACAAGTAGCCATCCACGTAGACTCATCAGTAGCATCCCTTATGGTGAACTGTTGAGAATCAAGACGAACATTACTAAAACAAACAGCGGCCCATGAAAGCATGGTTAGATTTAGTGCCCGAGGGTATGACAATCAGACAGGCCTTCAAAAAGGTCAATTCCATCCCCAGGACAGAATTAGTGATCAACACCCGTAGGGACACTAAAAAACAGGGAAATTCAGATTGATCACTACATTTTCAGAGAACGCCAATGAGTTAAGGAATATCATAAGGAAAAATTGGCGCACTCCGAAGACTGATACGATCATAGGGCAGAAAAAACCGCCAGGGCCTCTGTTGACCTTTAGGAAAGCAAGATCATTGAATGACTACCTGGTGAGTAGCCACCTTGCCAACTAAACCATAGGTACGATTAAGATAGACCTCTACAGCTTTTTCCCTTGCGGGAAGTGCAAGGCCTGCTTTAACAGTAAGAAAATTCAATTCTACACAGTGCCAGGCTTGAAGAAACCTAAACCCATCAATAAGTTCATGACATGAAGTACTCCTTAAATGGTCTATTGCCTTATTTGTCCATGTGAACTTAGATATATTAGGAGTACAATCCATCCAACCAAAATACGGGTGTTGGAACACATGAGGGCCATTATGAATAAACGTCTCCGGTTGCAAGACACTTCGATATAAAACATTGCAGCAATAGGGACCTCTTAACATTCTTTTGCCTAGATCATGAACCCAACAATCCTTTGGGAGGCAACAGGATTTTAAGACTTAGGAGGCTTGAATTGCACTATATTATTAACTTACAAACCAAAACGCCTAAATGGATGAACATTAACGAGAAATTTTACTGATAAAAAACCAATGAAATTCCCCCGTTATAGTTACTGTAGGCAACTATAACTCACGCAACCGCAATCCTCTGCTGATGCTAATACTGTATTTAGACACTTATTTGCCCATGTCTTCTTCCATACATTTTTAGCTATACATATATTACAAATATTTTTTTTTCATAAAGACACATATGTCATCAGCAGAGGATTGCGGTTGCGTGAGTTATAGTTGCCTACAGTAACTATAACGGGGGAATTTCATTGGTTTTTTATCAGTAAAATTTCCAGCTAACTATAACATGTGTGAAACTTATGGTTTTTTCATTGAATTAGCAAGGTTTTTTAAATGCTAATTCCTAACTATAACGTGTGTGAAACCTATGGTTTTTTCAGTGAATTTGTACGGTTTTTTAAATGCTAAGTTACTTTACGCCATTCGTGGCGTGCACGCCCACTTAACGCAGTTCGTTCCGTGCGCGCACGGTGCGCTTCGCGCACCGTGCGCACAGTGAGCACGCGGTACGCTTCGCGCACCGCGCGCCCACTTTACGCAGTTAGTGCCGTACACGCAAGGTGGGCACGCAGTGCGCTACGCGCACCGCGTGCCCACGTTACGCACCGTGCGCACATGGAGGACATATTATGCGCTTCCTTTTGATAGGTAATCTGTTAAATTTAATTTGTAAGTGATGACAATAATATGCCATGCACAGAGAGTGTTTTTTTTTTTTATTAAAATTTTTAAGCGTAAGTGCACCGTACGCGTACGGTAAGCGTAATCGGCGAAATTTTCAAAAAATAAAAATTTACCGTTTTTGGCCTTGGGGGATCTTTGAGGACTCAACTAACATGGCTATGTGCATGGGCGCTGTCTAAACAGCCCCTTTATATGTTTTTTGCCTTTGTTTACAGCCCCCCCCTCAGAGTGCGAGAGAGCAAATGGTGGCCGCCGCTTCCTGGTTTCGACCGATTCGAATGTTTACTTAGATGTAACAGCCAATCAGAATCGCGCTCGCGCACGCCACCGTACGCGTACGGTAAGCTTACGGTAAGCGTACCGTAAGCTGGCTCAGATATATATATTGATTTAAAGGCTATTTTCTCAGAATCTACTGAACATATTTACACCAAACCTACAAAAGGCACTTCCTTGACCTGAGGACTACCTCTCTGCCAAATTTCTAGTAATTCTGTTCAGCCGTTCGGGCTGTAGCCCTGTCTAAAGGTCCTATGGAAAAATGCATGGGAAAAACGCGTTTTGGGACCCCCCTTTTATCTCAGCCCCCGCTTGACGAATCCCCCCGAGACTTTCAGGGTAAGAGCGGAGCGTAGCGCCCCACCTATTTTGAGAAATTCGTGAGGATTCGTCGACCGGCGCCAAAGTTATTCAAAATAGAATGTTGCGGATTTCCTATGGAAACAGGGTCCTAACTATAACTACCTACTGGCGACCGCCAGTAGGTAATATATATGTGTATATATATATATATATATTCACTGAAAAAACCATAGGTTTCACACATGTTATAGTTAGCTGGACATTTTACTGATAAAAAACCAATGAAATTCCCCCGTTATAGTTACTGTAGGCAACTATAACTCACGCGACCGCAATCCTCTGCTGATGCTAATACTGTATTTAGACACTTATTTGCCCATATCTTCTTCCATTAAATTTTAGCTATACATATATTACAAATATTTTTTTTTCATAAAGACACATATGTCATCAGCAGAGGATTACGGTCGCGTGAGTTATAGTTGCCTACAGTAACTATAACGGGGGAATTTCATTGGTTTTTTATCAGTAAAATGTCCAGCTAACTATAACATGTGTGAAACCTATGGTTTTTTCAGTGAATTAGCAAGGTTTTTTAAATGCTATTTCCTAACTATAACGTGTGTGAAACCTATGGTTTTTTCAGTGAATTTGTACGGTTTTTTAAATGCTAAGTTACTTTACGCCATTTGTGGCGTGCGCGCCAACTTAACGCAGTTCGTTCCGTGCACGGTTTTTATCAACTTTAATAAGCCCTGTACATTTGGTGGCCTTCGGCCACCAAAAGCACAGGGGGTGAGGTCAATGTGGATAGTGTTTTTTTTATTTCGATTTTATAATTTCATGTTGCCAAAATTACGTTTTTTTTCTCTATTAATAAGCCCTGCACATTTGGTGGCCTGCGGCCACCAAAATCACAGGGGGTGGGGTAAGTGTGGATAGTGTTTTTTTTATTTTTATTTTTTTACCGTAAGCGTACGGTAAGCTTACGGTAAGCGTACGGTAAGCGTACGGTAAGCGTACCCCGCGAAATTGCCGAAAAAAAATAAAACCGTTTTTGCTCTTGGGGGATGTTTGGGGACTCCCTCAACATGACTATGTGGGAGGGAGTTGTCAAAACAGCCCCGTAACATGTTTTTCGCCATCATGTTTGATAAACAACACTCAGTGCGAGAGACAAAATGGCGGACGCCGCTTCCTGGTTTCGGCCGATTCGAATGTTTACTAAGATCTAAGAGCCAATCAGAATCGCGCTCGCGCACGCCACCGTAAGCTTACGGTAAGCGTACGGTAAGCGTACGGTAAGCGTACCGTAAGCGGGCTCAGATATATATATTGATTTAAAGGCTATTTTCTCAGAATCTACTGAACAGATTTACACCAAACCTACAAAAGGCACTTCCTTGACCTAGGGACTACCTCTCTGCCAAATTTCTAGTAATTCTGTTCAGCCGTTCGGGCTGTAGCTCGTTCTAAAGGTCCTATGGAAAAATGCATGGGAAAAACGCGTTTTGGGACCCCCCTTTTATCTCAGCCCCCGCTTGACGAATCCCCCCGAGACTTTCAGGGTAGGAGCGGAGCGTAGCGCCCCACCTATTTTGAGAAATTCGCGAGGATTCGTCGACCGGCGCCAAAGTTATTCAAAATAGAATGTTGAGGTTTTCCTATGGAAACGTGGTCCTAACTATAACTACCTACTGGCGACCGCCAGTAGGTAATATATATATATATGTACATATACACAAATATATATCTATACATATATATATATATATATATATATATTACCTACTGGCGGTCGCCAGTAGGTAGTTATAGTTAGGACCACGTTTCCATAGGAAAACCTCAACATTCTATTTTGAATAACTTTGGCGCCGGTTGACGAATCCTCGCGAATTTCTCAAAATAGGTGGGGCGCTACGCTCCGCTCCTACCCTGAAAGTCTCGGGGGGATCCGTCAAGCGGGGGCTGAGATAAAAGGGGGGTCCCAAAACGCGTTTTTCCCATGCATTTTTCCATAGGACCTTTAGAACGAGCTACAGCCCGAACGGCTGAACAGAATTACTCACAATTTGGCAGAGAGGTAGTCCCTAGGTCAAGGAAGTGCCTTTTGTAGGTTTGGTGTAAATCTGTTCAGTAGATTCTGAGAAAATAGCCTTTAAATCAATATATATATCTGAGCCCGCTTACGGTACGCTTACCGTACGCTTACGGTAAGCGTACGGTGGCGTGCGCGAGCGCGATTCTGATTGGCTCTTAGATCTTAGTAAACATTCGAATCGGTCGAATGAAAAGCAGATTTAAGAGTTTAGAAATTAGGGAGCTCTAAAAAGAGCTGTTGTGTTTATGAAGTCATTTTTTAAGTGGTACCTACAAGTAAGTACCGATGCAGAGTCTAAGGTTCAAGAGGAAGACTCTGTTCCCTTCATCATTGAAGTGCACACCATCTCCTCTATAAATGTCTTGCATGTCATAACGCAAGTTGTTGTGGTAAATGGCACCCATACCATAGTCACGGAGGAAAGCAGAAACAGATTTGTTGACGTGCTTTCTTGCTTTGTCAATCTGTGGACAGAAATGATTGGACCAGTTCCATTTTTGCCTTTGGCATATGTTGGAAAACACAAAGGCAGTTTTAGGGAAAAGTGTAAACAGTTGTGCAAAGGTGTCCTTCATAAGCATTTCCAGACCTACCCCAGTCAAAGTGCCTAGGTCATTGCCACCACAGTGCACTATTATGAGGTCAGGGTGTTGGATTTGAATGAAGGATTTCACCAATGGCATCAATTGGTGCCACTTTAACCCTCTCTGACCAATCCATTT
Organism: Triturus cristatus; assembly: GCF_964204655.1. NCBI lineage: Eukaryota > Metazoa > Chordata > Amphibia > Caudata > Salamandridae > Triturus > Triturus cristatus. The sequence goes on along the minus strand of NC_140590.1, from coordinate 480,735,427 downwards.
AATGTCTACATTTGGCAAAGCAAGGTCTCTCACCATACCTGTTTTCTCTGCAAACTTTTCACTCCAGAAGACATAGCTGTGCCCTACAATCCACACTGTGAACATCTTCAAAGGAGAACTGGATGCACTCAGGAGGTGTCTTTCAGTAGAATGGCAATATGAAAAGAAAGACAGTTTGGAAATGGAGGCATACATATTTTTTTCAAAACAAAAAGAACTGATTGGCTGTTTCATACCATTCTAGAATAAAAACTAGGCTGTATGTGTAAATTAATAGAAGCATGTTTTGTATTGGTAAAAAAAAAATGTGTAACCAAAGAACAGTACTATGGATTTGCTGTTAGGTTTGAAAAGTCAAGCACTCTTGCTCTGTGGAATTGAAACATTGTTTGGCGAACTTCTGACCTAACTCAACACAGCAGTGTTCCATGAGCTGTTGCTATGGTAGCAGGCAGAAGTCAAGTTGGGGGAAGGGTACTAGGCAGAAGTCAAGTTGGGGGAAGGGTACTTTTGGAAAAGGGTTGGTTTTCAACCAATAGAAATGTGTGATTTCATTTGAAAAAAAGGGGGAAGCACTGAGATTTGAAACTTACAAGTATATGTGTGGAAAAATAGAGGGAAAGTTTGCCATTATCTGGTTCTGCTGAGAGGTGAGAGGTGAACACAACAGAGATCCTGGCTCTGATAATCTGCTGTTTGAGTGTCACATTTCTTTCACAACTAACTAATTTTAAAGGTGAGTTTACAGTTTGAGAGGGGATGTATGTGGTAACTTAAGAAATGAATAATAGAAATGGAAATTGTTTTTGTTGTAGTTACACATGGTGGTTTCATAATGTGTCAGTCTGTAAAAGTGATTTTCACTTGCCCCGAAAAAAAAAAGAGCAGTAAGTGTGCTTTCAAATTGGCAAAGAAATTTCGTTTTGGGACTAATGTGAAAACATGACTCTGTGTGCAGAGAGGAATTATAGGCAGAGATTTATTGCGTATTGCTCTGGTGATTTCACAGTTACATTAGATGGAAAGGGGGAGCGAATTTTTGGGGGAAGAAGCAGAGTCTTAGCACACACCCATGTGCTTGCCATGTATAGTCATGCACAGTATTTACAAGCGAGTGGGGTTTTCAGGTTTCAGTCTGTAATGCAAATACATTCAGCATCACTAAGGCTGGTTGCCCTTGCTGGAGTGTAGGCAGTCACCGAGAATACACATGGTGGTGGTCTGAAAAAACAGTTTGGACATGTGCATTTAAAAAAATGAAAAAAAGTGGTTTCATAATGTGTCAGTCTGTAAAAGTGATTTTCACTTGTAAAAAGTGATTTTCACTTGCCCCGAAAAAAAAAAGAGCAGTAAGTGTGCTTTCAAATTGGCAAAGAAATTTAGTTTTGGGACTAATGTGAAAACATGACTCTGTGTGCAGAGAGGAATTATAGGCAGAGATTTAAAGCGTATTGCTCTGGTGATTTCACAGTTGCATTAGATGGAAAGGGGGAGCGAATTTTTGGGGGAAGAAGTAGAGTCTTAGCACACACCCATGTGCTTGCCATGTATAGTCATGCACAGTATTTACAAGCGAGTGGGGTTTTCAGGTTTCAGTCTGTAATGCAAATACATTCAGCATCACTAAGGCTGGTTGCCCTTGCTGGAGTGTAGGCAGTCACCGAGAATACACATGGTGGTGGTCTGAAAAAACAGTTTGGACATGTGCATTTAAAAAAATCAAAAAAAGTGGTTTCATAATGTGTCAGTCTGTAAAAGTGATTTTCACTTGTAAAAAGTGATTTTCACTTGCGCCGAAAAAAAAAAGAGCAGTAAGTGTGCTTTCAAATTGGCAAAGAAATTTCGTTTTGGGACTAATGTGAAAACATGACTCTGTGTGCAGAGAGGAATTATAGGCAGAGATTTATTGCGTATTGCTCTGGTGATTTCACAGTTGCATTAGATGGAAAGGGGGAGCGAATTTTTGGGGGAAGAAGCAGAGTCTTAGCACACACCCATGTGCTTGCCATGTATAGTCATGCACAGTATTTACAAGCGAGTGGGGTTTTCAGGTTTCAGTCTGTAATGCAAATACATTCAGCATCACTAAGGCTGGTTGCCCTTGCTGGAGTGTAGGCAGTCACCGAGAATACACATGGTGGTGGTCTGAAAAAACAGTTTGGACATGTGCATTTAAATAAATCAAAAAAAGTGGTTTCATAATGTGTCAGTCTGTAAAAGTGATTTTCACTTGTAAAAAGTGAGTTTCACTTGCCCCGAAAAAAAAAAGAGCAGTAAGTGTACTTTCAAATTGGCAAAGAAATTTCGTTTTGGGACTAATGTGAAAACATGACTCTGTGTGCAGAGAGGAATTATAGGCAGAGATTTATTGCGTCTTGCTCTGGTGATTTCACAGTTGCATTAGATGGAAAGGGGGAGCGAATTTTTGGGGGAAGAAGCAGAGTCTTAGCACACACCCATGTGCTTGCCATGTATAGTCATGCACAGTATTTACAAGCGAGTGGGGTTTTCAGGTTTCAGTCTGTAATGCAAATACATTCAGCATCACTAAGGCTGATTGCCCTTGCTGGAGTGTAGGCAGTCACCGAGAATACACATGGTGGTGGTCTGAAAAAACAGTTTGGACATGTGCATTTAAATAAATCAAAAAAAGTGGTTTCATAATGTGTCAGTCTGTAAAAGTGATTTTCACTTGTAAAAAGTGAGTTTCACTTGCGCCGAAAAAAAAAAGAGCAGTAAGTGTGCTTTCAAATTGGCAAAGAAATTTCGTTTTGGGACTAATGTGAAAACATGACTCTGTGTGCAGAGAGGAATTATAGGCAGAGATTTATTGCGTCTTGCTCTGGTGATTTCACAGTTGCATTAGATGGAAAGGGGGAGCGAATTTTTTGGGGAAAAAGCAGAGTCTTAGCACACACCCATGTGCTTGCCATGTATAGTCATGCACAGTATTTACAAGCGAGTGGGGTTTTCAGGTTTCAGTCTGTAATGCAAATACATTCAGCATCACTAAGGCTGGTTGCCCTTGCTGGAGTGTAGGCAGTCACCGAGAATACACATGGTGGTGGTCTGAAAAAACAGTTTGGACATGTGCATTTAAATAAATCAAAAAAAGTGGTTTCATAATGTGTCAGTCTGTAAAAGTGATTTTCACTTGTAAAAAGTGATTTTCACTTGCCCCGAAAAAAAAAAGAGCAGTAAGTGTGCTTTCAAATTGGCAAAGAAATTTCGTTTTGGGACTAATGTGAAAACATGACTCTGTGTGCAGAGAGGAATTATAGGCAGAGATTTATTGCGTCTTGCTCTGGTGATTTCACAGTTGCATTAGATGGAAAGGGGGAGCGAATTTTTGGGGGAAGAAGCAGAGTCTTAGCACACACCCATGTGCTTGCCATGTATAGTCATGCACAGTATTTACAAGCGAGTGGGGTTTTCAGGTTTCAGTCTGTAATGCAAATACATTCAGCATCACTAAGGCTGGTTGCCCTTGCTGGAGTGTAGGCAGTCACCGAGAATACACATGGTGGTGGTCTGAAAAAACAGTTTGGACATGTGCATTTAAATAAATCAAAAAAAGTGGTTTCATAATGTGTCAGTCTGTAAAAGTGATTTTCACTTGTAAAAAGTGATTTTCACTTGCCCCGAAAAAAAAAAGAGCAGTAAGTGTGCTTTCAAATTGGCAAAGAAATTTCGTTTTGGGACTAATGTGAAAACATGACTCTGTGTGCAGAGAGGAATTATAGGCAGAGATTTATTGCGTCTTGCTCTGGTGATTTCACAGTTGCATTAGATGGAAAGGGGGAGCAAATTTTTGGGGGAAGAAGCAGAGTCTTAGCACACACCCATGTGCTTGCCATGTATAGTCATGCACAGTATTTACAAGCGAGTGGGGTTTTCAGGTTTCAGTCTGTAATGCAAATACATTCAGCATCACTAAGGCTGGTTGCCCTTGCTGGAGTGTAGCACTCTGGACATGGGCTTTTTAAAAAATCTGAAAAGTGGTTTCATAATGTGACAGTTTGTAAAAGTGATTTTCACTTGCCCAAAAAAAAGAGCAGTTTGTGTGCATTCAAATTGGCAAAGAAATTTCGTTTTGTGACTATTGTGAAAAGAAATGTAGTAATATATTTAAATACAATAAAGGATTTTTTTTTTAGTTTTTTTCAGGTATTGCTGAAGAGCAGTGAACAAAATTTAAGATGCCTACAAAATCCAGAGTTCAAAAAACGCTAAAAAAAAAACTATATTTGAAGACAACTGGAGGACCAAAGTTAGTAGAAGATGCTCAAGTTGGGAAAAAGAAAAAATCTTCTGGTAAGCAGAAAAAACAATTTCTTAAAAATATATTCAAAACAAAGAAAAATTTACAAAATGTCTGTACTGGAAAGAATGTTACAAAAGGAAGAGAACAGGAAAAAAATTGAGAATTTAGTTAATGCAAATATACCTTCTGCAACTGAAAAGATTTACATAAACAGAAAAACAGCGTTTAAAGAGATACGTAGAAAAATGTTTCAGAGAAGAGTTATGTCCAATTTGATAAAGGATGTGAAGAAATATAAGCAAAAGGCAAAATATTACAAGAGAAAAAAAGAAATTGAAGCCATTGCAGCAAAGGCATTAGAATTAAAAAGGAAACTATTCATATTAATTTTGAATAGGATGCGTACATTAGACAAAATGGTTAATGTACTGAAATCACATAGCAAAAGGAAAAGAGTAGTGAACAGAACAAACTTTTGTAAAGTGTTTTTAGGAAAGTGGATGCATAGTTCAAGTAGTGAACCTTTTTTTAATGAAGAGAGCTATTTTCAAAGTAATAGTTTGCTGCATGCAGTTGACACCAGAGGTCGTTCATACGAAGTAACAAATGGTTGCATAATGGAGAAGGAGATAATGGTTCCAAGAGATGAGGTACAAGTGATGGCAGATGAGGCAATGGGGAGACGTCCTAAAGCCCCAGTGTACACTTGGAATTGTAGTAGTATTTGCACTGTGCGTCAGGAATCTATTGACAAATTTCGAGAGTTTCTAAGAGAATATAGTAAAAAAAGTGTAAAACAGAAGATTAAGGTGCTTTAAAGTCTGGATCCATGCAGAGTGAGAGAGAATACTGGTTTGCAGGGTCATTCTCTGGCTTGTCTATCTAGAAAAGTGTGCAATAGTGTTTTCCATCATTTTAGGATGCTGGCTGTTCATCATACTGGAATGAGAAAGTTTGTGAGACGGTTGTATTTTGCCAAAAGTCCAGCAATAAAGTTAAATGAATTGAATAGGGCTCTGTTCCGAGGAACGGTATCAGATGTAGAGAAGGTTGTTGATGAAATTCAGTTTTGTTACTTTGGTCCTGAACAAAACAGTGCAGAGAAGGACACAGTAAATGAGGAAGAAGTGGAAGAGAATGTAGAACCTTCTGTAAGTAAGACATTTAATGATCACATAACAAAATTTGCAATAGTCTCTAATGAAAGACCAAATGTTACTTGTATTTGTTGCCGCAGAACTCATTATAGAAAACAAACTAGGAATGTTGATCTCTACAGAAAGAGTGAAAATGAAGATAATTATAAGTGGAAGGATTTTGCCACATATATATTTCTAGAAAATTGTTTTGAATTGGGTGAAGATTAGCGTATTTGTAAATACTGTTACAACAAGTTAGAGGAAAATAGAATGCCGACCAGAGCTGTACATAATAATTTAGAATTGGATGCTATTCCTGCTGAACTTTCTGAATTAAATACATATGAGTCTATACTCATTCAATGTGTTCATCCGTTCCAGACCATAGTACGTATGGAGCCCAAAACTGGTAAATTACCTCCTTCAGATTTACTGAGAGGTTTAAAAGGTAGAGTGGTGTATTTGCCCTTGGATTTGAAAAAAAATATGGAAACTATTGATGCGGATACTTTGGAAACTGAACCATTAATTATTCTGGTTAATGGTGTACCTACAAAGAATAAGAAGATTTGGCAGGAGCTGGTAGATGTGCGGAAAGTACAAAGAGCAAATTTGTATTTGAAAAAAAATAACAAATGGTATGAATCAATTTATATAGAAGAAGAAGAAGAAGAAGAAGATTTTCAAGAAGACACAGAAACACCAACTGGACAAATTGAAAAAGTGGACAAGTCAAAGGAAGAAGAAATTTATGAACATTTTAGCATACATCCTCTTCATTCGAAAGAAGTTATGGGAGACAATATTGATCTCTTTCAGATGAAGAAAGCAAAAGGAACTCCTGTGAGTGTATGGGAGGAGAGCTTGGAAGCTCGATGTTTTCCTCAGCTGTTTCCTAAAGGAAAAGGAGGACGATACGATGAACGTCCAGAACAGATTCCAGCTTCAGAGTATCGGACTACAAGACTATATGCTGAAGATCCCAGATTTCGACAAAGTATTCCTTATTTGTTCCATCTTTTATTTGAAAGCGACTTGTCTGCACTGTCTTATGCAGTAAATCACATTTACAAAATGTGTCTGCTAAGGATTTTATGGAGAAAGTGCAGCACCGAGATGATCATTTGGAAACACAACTGATCAATCTGATGGCTTGTCAGCGTGGGACAAATGAATATTGGTACCGACGCCATGGTGAACTAAAATGCATGTTACGGAATTTAGGAACACCAACATGGTTCCTTACCCTAAGCTGTGCCGAGTACGCTTGGGATGATTTACTGGATTTTCTACGAGAGGCCAATTCAAACATTAAAAACATCGAATACAAGACAGCAGGAGAACTGTGCTCATTGGATCCGGTTAATGTTTGCAGATATTTCAATCATAGATTTGAGGCTATGATGTCCTTCATCTGCAATAAAAAAAATCCACCCCTTGGAGAAGTAGTGGATTTCTTTTGGAGAAAAGAGTACCAGGCAAGAGGTGCTCCTCATATTCATATGCTGTTGTGGATCAAGGATGCCCCAAAGTTTGGAACAGATGCTGATGAAGCAGTGTTATCTTACATTCAAGAATATGCAACATGTGCTATACCAAAAAGCACAGAAGAGAACAAGTTAAAGGAGCAAGTTTTACGTTTCCAAAGTCATCGGTGTGGAAAATACTGTCGACGGAAATACAAGAGCAAAGAAAAATACTACACTAAATGTCGATTTGGATTTCCTAGACCTGTTCTTTCAAATGGAAGAGTAAACAGTTTTATGTCAGCTGTGAGACATACTATCACAAGAAAATCACCTAAGAATACCTACAACCTTAAAAGAAAAGAAGAATCAAAAAATATAAATGACTACAACCCAGTCATTTTATCCATGTGGAACGCTAACATGGATATACAGTATGTAGCTGACAATTCCATTGCTGTTGCACGATATGTAACGTCTTACATTACGAAATCAGAAAAAACAGAATTGAAGGAAATGTGGGAAGAGATTTCTCACGAGAAGACTGTCAGTAAGAAGCTGTACAGTTTCAGTTTGAAGATGTTATCGCATCGAGAAATTGGATCCTACGAATGTTCAGATAGGTTATCTTCTGCAAGTCTCTACTCGAAGTCAAGAAGAATAATTTGGGCAAGTTTAGGCCTTGCAGCAATGAGAAATCGGGTACTGAAATCTGTAGGAGAAATTGAATATTTGGTCGAGAATGACCCAGAAAGTACAGATATATTGAAAACAAACATGTTGGACACATATTATCCCAAGAGAAGTCAACATCTGGAGAACATGTGTCTCTATGAAGTGCTGCAGAACTACATTTATTCAAGGAAAGCCACAGAAGACATCAATAATGGAAAATATAAAGTCGTTGGTGAAGAAGGATGTTTGGTGAAGCAAACAAAAGGAAGTTTGATAAATCACCGGAAGCTGAGTTGCGACACTACTGACAAGAAAGAATTTTACTACTTGGCTCTTTTACAGTTGTTTAAACCATGGCGTACAGAGGATGAACTACTGGGAGAATTTCAAAGCTATGAAGATTCATTTAATGCTTGCAAAGACAGCATACAATGCAATACATTCACAACTTATCTGCAAATGTTAAATGAAGAAATTGAACAGGAAACTACAATTGCAGCAGAAATAGCTAGAGACAGTTCTCAGGACAGCCAAAGTTCAGGAACACACAGTCAAGATCCCCTAGGACAACCAATCATTGAAAATGAAGCATCAATAGCCATGAATGAAGTGGAAACGGCTATGAATCAAGCTCAAGAAGAATTTATAGACTTAGAAAATTTGGAAAGACAACTGAATCAAGAGCAGCAACAAATTTATGAAGAGATCAAAAACAAAATTGATCACGGATTTCTACATGTAAAAAAAGAGTGCTCATGCACATCATTTCATCCAATCAGGATGTATGTAAGCGGACAAGCTGGAACTGGAAAAAGTTTCCTAATAAAAGTCATCAGAAGCTACCTACAGCAAAAAACGGATTCTACTTTGTCTTGTGTGGTTACTGCTCCAACTGGGTTAGCAGCATATAACATAAAAGGAATCACCTTACATCGTTTGCTAATGTTACCAGTGGAGCATGAGAACAAAATACAATTCAACAAGCCAACTGGAGAAGCATCCTTGGAAGTTTCAAGAGTATTGAAGAAGATGCAAGTTCTCATTATTGATGAGGTGAGCATGGTATCAAACCTAATGCTTGCCTTTGTGCATTTAAGAATGCAGCAAATTTTGAAGACAGACTATGACATGTTATTTGGTGGAAAACACGTCATAGTTTTTGGAGATCTTTTGCAACTTACTCCAGTTAAAGGACAACCAGTGTTTAATACTGTGACACATGAAGACACGAAGAAGTCATTGGGAAGCATCGGAAATACAAATATTTGGTCCTTCTTTGAGTACAAGGAACTTACTACTAATATGAGGCAAGCAAACGATGAAGAATATGGAAGTATTCTGAAAGATATCAGGATTGGACTACTGACAGAAGTTGGCAAAAAAGCATTACAGAGTCGGCTGCTACATAATTTATTTCCAATGGAAGAAATAGTTGCAGAGAAGATATACAAGAACATTGCAGAAAACAAAAGTGTCATCTGCTTAATGCCAACTCTACGTGAATGCTCAATATTCAATGAGGAGCTTTTGAAATTGGAAAAGGAAGAGATCAGGAAATTGGAAGCAGTGGACAAAATTGAGGATGGAAGAATTACTGTCACAGTAACAGGCAAACTGAAAAATAAATTGGACTCACTAGAGAAGAACATCTCCAAAACAGCTGGATTAGAAAAAATCTATATGTTTGCATGAACTGTAGAGTGTTTTTAAGGAGAAATTTGGATGTTGAGAAAGGTTTAGTTAATGGAGCGATGGGAAGAGTTGTGGGTTTTATTAATTACCAGAAAAAAGAAGGAGTTGAATGTTTAAAAATAAAATTTGATCAGATAGATGAAGTTAAAGATATTTGTCGTTGTACAGTTCGTTTTATGCTTGTGAAAGACTTATATGTACGTAGGAAGCAGTTTACGTTTTCTCTAGCATATGCTGTAACTATTCACAAGTCTCAAGGATTGACTGTAGATTGTGCATTTGTGAACATTGGTTCAACTGTGTTCAAAGAAGGTATGGCATATGTTGCTTTGTCACGAGTCAAAACATTATCAGGTTTATTCATGATAGACTTTGATGAGTCAAAAGTTAGTGCTGATACAAACTGTGTAAAAGAGTATAATAGATTAAGAAGAAGCTATGCTCCTCATTTAGGTCAGTATCCTGTGTTGGAGAAACGTGTAGTTTCTCGTAAAAGAAAAAATGAGAATATCTGTAGTGAAGATGTAGAGAAGAGGAAAAAAAAGAGGAGTGATGTAATTGCAAGCAAAAAGAAAAAGGAAAATGAAGAACAGGTTGTAGGATGTCATTTTGAAAATAGCTCTGGTGTCAACTGCTACGCAAATGTAGTGCTGAATGTTGCATTTTATCTGGAAAGTTTACAAGAGCAGATAATAGTAAATCAGGGAAAAAGATTCTGTTCAGAGCTGAGTCTCCTTTTTCAAAAGCTGAGTAAAGATAAAACTCAAATAGAAAGTGCTACTGACATTAGAAAACTTTTAGATGTATGTTCAGGACGAACACAGTTTTCTCAAAATGAACAGCAAGATGCACATGAATTTTTGATGTATTTTCTTCAGGTAGTGGAAGAAGAAGGAGTTCCCATTGACATTTTTTTTGGTCTCTCTTATAAATGGGAACATAGTTGTGATAATTGTTATAATATATGTGGCTCTATTGTTGATAATGAAAGGTTTATTTATTTGACATTGCCAGAGAGTAAAACAGTCACTTTTGCAAAATTAGTTAAAGATGCTAATCATAGCATGAAATGTAGTGAGTGTAATTCTGACATGTTTTCAACATTAATTTTAAAGGAATACGGACAGTATGTAATTTTAATGATGCAACGATGTAGAGCTGATGGTTCAAAATTGGATACTTTAATAAAGAAGTTTACAGGACAGCAATTATCAATTTCAGGAAAAACTTTTGTAACTGTTGCAATAATTTTCCATGAAGGACCTACTGTTACTTCTGGACATTACACAGTTTATCTTAAATGTGAAAAAGGCTGGACACTGTGTAATGATTCCCAATTGGTTTTTAAGCAACGTTTGCCTTTTGATTTAGCAAATTCCTATTTAATCTTCCTGAAACCTAAATTTTAGAGAGACTTGGCAAGATCTGGACAAAACAATTTTACCATTTTAATGGATTACCATTGCAATTTTGTAAAAAAAAGATTTTTTAAATTATCATTTGGCCTAATGGAAAGATAACCAATTGTAATGTGGACTTTTTAAATTTTTAATGAAACTTTGAAAAACCAATAATTTAGAGATTATCGGTAACTTCTGCACATTTTAAATTTTGGAATGTTATTGGACTGCCATTGGAAATTTTTTCAAAAATGTTTTAAAAAATTACTATTTGGCCATGTGGAAAAGTAACCATTTCTATTGTGGACTTAATAAATTATTCAAAAAATTTTCGTGAACCAAAATGTTACAGAGAATCGGTGAGATCTGGACAAATTAAACTTTAGAATTTTATTGGATTACCGTTGGTAATTTATTCCAAAAAAAAAATTAAAATTACTATTTGGTCTAAAGGAAATGGAATCAGATGTATTTTGGAGTTATTTGAGATATCATATTGTGATTATACTTCTGAAACAAACATATCAGACGGTATTTTAAAGAAATAAGTATTGGTATTAGATGATATTTTTTTAGAATATTATGCATTTCTATAATGTTAAGTTTAAGTAAAAAGAGATTCTGGGCTTTTTTATTACAATCTTTGTGATTGTTATTTTTTTTTGCCCGCTGTAAAATGATGAATGCAATTGCTTTCACAATTTATAGTGAAATGCAATATATTCTGAAAACAGCAAAAATAAGGCAAAAATATTTTTTGGAAAAAAATGTAAATATGTGTACTGTATTATAAAATGTTTTAAAAATATTAATACTTTTTTCTTTTTTTCCAGATAGATATAGAAAATTTTCGAAAACTACAAACATTTTTAAAACTATTTTTTAAAAAAACAAATGAATAAATATTTTTTCAGTGAGTATGGTAAGTCAATAATAATAATTGTAGTCTCTCAAGGACAATGTAATGTGATAAATGATTTTTAGTGTTTTTTTAAAAAAAAATAAAAAAAAGTTTTTAAAAACATATGTAAAAAAAAGATGAAAGATAAGGTTGGCTCTTAAAAGAACCGTTGTGTTCATGCAGGGACAGAGGAAAGGAAGCATGGGAAAATTATTCAAAGCGACAAATGTGCTGATCTATTTTGTTGTTCACTAGGGAAACACTGGTCTCCCTATGGCAAATTAGATCTTTACAAAATGTGCAATGAATATCAACCTTCCGAAATCGAGGGTTCATTTCCAGAGGGCCAGCAAAAGGAGATTCTCCCCCCACAGATGAAGGGCTCACCTGACCTGCAGAAGAAGGAGTCAGCCCTGCAGATGATGGTTCAGGCTGAGCTACTGTGGATGTACTGGCTCGTCTTTCTGAAGAGTTACCTCCAAAAAGATGACCATGTGTCCTTCTGTGTACATCCTGGAGGTGTCTCTTCATGGTGTGATTCCCAAAGGAATACTTCCTGTTAGGATTACCTCTAGAAAGTACACGCTTACACAGCTTACAAGTCACTAAGGGTGCATTTACCTTTTGCTGGCCTTCAGGAAAAGTAAAATAATCCCATACATAAGAGGGCTTTTGTTTCCTCGATCTCTGCCTCAAGACAGTGCTGCTAGTGCTAGCCTCACTCTCAGAAGAGCTCTGCTGTTCTGCCATCGTATCCCAAAGACAAACCAGCTCCTTCTCCCAAGGGATCACAAGCAGAAATGAGGGGAATGGGTGTGGTGTAGGAGAGTTCTAGAACTGAAAGTAGTTTCAACCAATCAAAAGTTGTGTTTCATGATCACATGACCTACCGTACGCTTACGGTACGCTTACGGTACGCTTACGGCAAAAGTGCGCATGCGCGTAAAAAAGACACGCGCTTGCGCGCATGCGCATAACAGTCACTCCCGGCACTTCCGCGTAACGTGCGCGTGTAGCGTACACGCGTACGCGTCCCACGCGGAGTACGCGCGGCTACGCAAATTGCGTAACTATACGCAAGCAGCGTAGGAAAATTACGGACGTTGCGTAAACCGTACGCTTACCGTGAGCTTACGGTACGCGTACTAAAAAAATTAAAAAAAAAAAAAAATTAGCATTTAAAAAACCTTGCAAATTCACTGAAAAAACCATGGGTTTCACACACGTTATAGTTAGGAATTAGCATTTAAAAAACCTTAGAAATTCAGTGAAAAAACCATAGGTTTCACACATGTTATAGTTAGCTGGACATTTTACTCGTAAAAAACCAATGAAATTGCCCCGTTATAGTTAGTTCAGCTAACTATAACTCGCGCGCCCGCAATGCACTGCTGATGACGTCACATATTACATCACTCATGACATGGTCAGTTACATCACTCATGACATCACTGATGACATCTCAAATGACATCACTGATGACATCACTGATGACATCATAGAGTGGTAGACCTCCTCTCACCCTAATATAACCTTTGACACACACATTCAAAAATAGAGACTAAAATTTTCAAAACAATGGACATACCAATACCAGTTACAACAACCTCTTCAGTAATTCTAAGATCCACATACACATCCACTCATTCACCAACAGTCCAATACAGTCACTCATACATGTACTCACTCATCATATGTACTCATACACCTATACATCCTGTTACACAATGCCACTCATGCATAGAGTTACTCACACACATAGTCACTCGTGCTAATAAAGAATCAAACATACATTTACTTGCATATACAGTTATACACACACCACCATACTTACTTCTACGGAAACTTACACATACTTAGTCTTTTAAACAATCACTTATAGAAACACTTACTTATTCATACAGGAACTCTTCCAATCTCTCACCCTTGCATATACTCACATATATACACCAATAGTCACATATACTAGTTTTAAACATATGTAGTTACTCATAAAGACACTATTGAGACAGTCATTCACTCACTAACACACCCATACACACACTCATCCACCCATGCAGTCCTGCACACATGGTCTGTTCAACACATACAAACAGTGAGTCACTCATTCATGCACCTATGCACTACGTAATACCCCCCACCGAACCATGCAGACACTCAGACTGATACTCAAAAAACCAACTAATAACCTATATAGTCACCCATGTAGCTACTCACCAACCCATGCAGCCACTTATACACAAAGTGAGAGACTGATACAGATATATACATATTTAAACATTACTCACTAAGCCATGTATTCACTAAGATACACTTAATCAGTCAGTTAAACAATCAATTTTTCAAAAACAAATCATCCATTTAGACACTTATATACCCATTTATTCTTCCATCGACCTTGAGATATACATATATAAAACATATTTAATTTTCAGAAAAACACACATTCACTGGATGATGTCATCAGTGATGTCATCAGTGATGTCATTTGAGATGTCATCAGTGATGTCATGAGTGATGTAACTGACCATGTCATGAGTGATGTGATATGTGACGTCATCAGCAGTGCATTGCGGGCGCGCGAGTTATAGTTAGCTGAACTAACTATAACGGGGCAATTTCATTGGTTTTTTACGAGTAAAATGTCCAGCTAACTATAACATGTGTGAAACCTATGGTTTTTTCACTGAATATATATATATATATATATATATATATATATATATATATATATATATATATATATATATATATATATATATATATATATATGGCGGTCGCCAGTAGATAGTTATAGTTAGGACCGTGTTTTCATAGGAAATCCGCAACATTCTATTTGGAATAACTTTGGCGCCGGTTGACGAATCCTCGCGAAATTTTCAAAATAGGTGGGGCGCTCCGCTCCGCTCCTACCCTGAAAGTCTCGGGGGGATTTGTCAAGCAGGGGCTGAGAAAAAAGGGGGGTCCCAAAACGCGTTTTCCCCATGCATTTTCCCATAGGACCTTTAGTCCGAGCTACAGCCCGAACGGCTGAACAGAATTACTAGAAATTTGGCAGAGAGGTAGTCCTCAGGTCAGAGATGTGCCTTTTGCAGGTCTGGTGTAAATCTGTTCAGTAGGTCCTGAGAAAATAGCATTTAAATCAATATATATATCTGTAAGCGCGCTCCGTGCGCTTACGGTAAGCTTACCGTACGCGTACGGTACCGTGCGCGAGCTCAATTCTGATTGGTGTTTACATGACTGTAAAAATTCGAATCGGTCGAAATCAGAAAGTGTCGGCCGCCATTTTCTGTCTCTCGCACTGAAAAACAAAGGTGGATAACGTGAAAAGGGGGCAACGAAGAGAGTTGCAGACCCCCTAGCATTTGTCAGGGGGTCCACGAAGGACCAAAAAGTACGAAAAATTCATTTAATAATTTTTAAAAAAAATCGCGGAGTGCGCGTACGGTAAGCTTACCGTACGCGCACGGCAAAAAAAAATAATAAAAAAAAAAACGAAATAACAATCACATTTATTAAATAAATTGAAGGACCCGAAAGGGAGAAAAAAAAATTGTTACTGTGTAAAAAAAGGCGAGGCGCACACGGTATGAACTGCGCAACGTGGGCGCTCAGTGCGCGAAGCACAACGAGTGCCCACAGTGCGCGCACGGTGCGCGATGCGCACCGTGCGCGCAGGGTGTGCGCACGGTGAAAAACCAGAAAAAAAATTAAAAAATAAATACATAACTTAGCATTTAAAAAACCGTACAAATTCACTGAAAAAACCATAGGTTTCACACACGTTATAGTTAGGAATTAGCATTTAAAAAACCTTGCAAATTCACTTAAAAAACCATAGGTTTCACACATGTTATAGTTAGCTGTACATTTCACTCGTAAAAAACCAATGAAATTCCACGTTATAGTTAGATCAGCTTACCGTAAGCTTACCGTACGCGCACGCCGCCGTGCGCGAGCGCGATTCTGATTGGTTGTTAGATCTTAGTAAACATTCTAATCGGTCGAAACCAGGAGGTGTCGGCCGCCATTTTGTCTCTCGCACTCTGAGGGGGTGAAAAATAAAGGTGGATAACGTGAAAAGGGGGCAGGGTGGACAGTTCCTGACCCCCTAGCCTTTGTCAGGGGGTCCCAAAAGGACCCCCAAGGGCAAAAATGTATTGTAATTTTTTTCGAAAAATCGCCGAATGCGCGTAGCGTACGCGCACGGCGTAAACGGAAAAATTCCACGAACTTCGCGTAACGATTCCGCGATTACTCGTACCGTGCGCGCACGGTAAAAACATTTTTTCAAAAAGGAGAGGTTAAAAAAAAATAAAAAAAATTGGGAGGTAAGGTTGGCTCTTAAAAGAGCCTTTGTGTTAATACAGGGATAGAGGAAAGAAAGAATGGGAATATTATGAACGTCTACAAACGTGCTGGTCTATCTTATTGTTAATAAGGGAAACACTGGTCTCCCCAAAAACAATAAGACCACAACACGTTGTACACCTCATTGAAACCCTCCGAAATCGAGGGTTAATGTCCAGAGGAGCTGAAGAAGGTGATGCTCCTACCTCAGAGGAAGGGCTCAGCTGAGCTGCCGATGATGTACTCGGCTGAGCTTCTGAGGTTGGGCTCTGGTGACTTACTGAAGAGTTTTCTCCAGTATGTCGAGCAAAGGTCCTGGGATGTTTATCCCTAAGGTGTCTCATCATAGAGTGATTTCCAAAGGAATACTTCTTCCTTGGATTTCCTCTAGATAAAACACGGTCACAAAGTCTGCAAGTGACCAATGGAGCATTGACCTTTTTCTGCCCCTCTGGAAAAGTAAAATACTCCCACACAAAAGAATCCTTTTGTTTCCTCCTTCTCTGTATGATGATGGTGCTGCTAGGCTCACTCTCAGAAGAGGACTGCTGTTCTGCCATTGTATCTCAATGTCAATTCAGCTCCTTCTCCTAGGGGATCTCAAGCAGTAATGAGGGGAATGGGTGTGGTGTTGGAAGTTTCTGGAACTGAAAGTAGTTTAAAGCAATGAAAAGTGTTCTTTGTGGACCACATGACCTACCATGCGCGCAATGTAAGCTTACGCTACGCGCTCCGTAAGATTACGCTACGCGCTCGTAAACAAGTACGCATGCGCAAACGTGACGTACACATGCGCTTACGGAGCGCTTACGGAGCGCGTACGTATGACGCACTCGCGCATGCGCATTACACGCACCCGCGTAACCGCGACGTTGGTTCCGCGCAACACGCATGCGTGTACGCGTTGCCGAAGAAGTACGCGTGCGTACGTACGTCACGTACGTATCACGTAAGCGCACCATACTTATGACGTACGGAGCGCGTAGCGTCAGCTTACGGTACGAGCACGGCAAAAAATTCATTAAAAAAAAAAATTTTAAAGTTTCAAGGGTTGTAGAAGATAATAACTGTGATGTACAACTGTATGTAAACATTAATTTTAAAAAAAATAACCATTCCATAATGCAGGATATAGTACATATATTATTTTATACATAGGTTGGATATTATTTTTTAACAAAAATCTCCCAAAAAAATTTACATTTAAAAATCCTTTGAAATTCACTGAAAAAAACCATAGGTTTCACACACGTTATAGTTAGGAATTAGCATTTAAAAAACCTTGCAAATTCACTGAAAAAACCATAGGTTTCACTCATTTTATAGTTAGCAGGACATTTCACTTGTGAAAAACCAATGAAATTCCCCCGTTATAGTTAGTGCAGGCAACTATAACTCACGCGACTGCAATCCTCTGCTGATGACGTCAGATATTACATCACTGATGACATATGTGTTTTTCTGAAAAAAAAATATTTGTAATATATGTATAGCTAAAAATTAATGGAAGAAGACATGGGTAAATAAGTGTCTAAATACAGTGATGTAATATCTGACGTCATCAGCAGAGGATTGCGGTCGCGTGAATGTACTTTTTACTATATGTATAGTGTGAGGCAGTCCTATCTGAAGGCCTCTTCTGACCTAGGACGTACATGTCAATAACAAACCCTGGTTTAATATTGAATAATGTAGATTTTATTGTTCGCATGATTTCTGCATTAACCAGAGACCTTTTTGGTCCCGCCCACTGGGGCGATTGGACAACAAACGACAACGTAATTTACGTCATCAGGAAGTTTTGACTTTTTCTCCTCAGGGTCCTGCCCTATATAGGCAGACACAATTGCAATAAATACAAGGGCGTACGACAATCTGACATGGTTATACACAGTTACCTATGAATGACAGGCCACTCGATATTATTTGTGCAATCATTACGTATTTACGTCCATTTGGGCGATTGATACTTGATTTTTGATAATCGTTAACACAACCTAATATTCCGATTCTGCCTAATATGCATTTTGTGTATATATTTTTTTGTATTTGCAAACATTGTGTTATCATATATATGTATTGATTTCATTAAGACAATGTTACAAGATGGCCGCCATAGTAACATCCTTCCTGCTGTCATGTGTAAGCCCGTCTTTTAATGAACTAATGTATTTAAACATGGTGGTTTGTTTGCACTTTCGAGCGTGATCAAGCCGTAAAGGTGAAACGCGTGGTTTTTGCACTTGAACATTAAAGTATCTGCATGCAGCTTCGGAGTCCGAGTTTACTTTCGTGACGGCGAGAGTGGGTGTTTTCAAATATTAGGAAATCCGGTTTCCTGGCTCGGACCGCCCGTGACAGAGGGATCCCATTACCGGAACTTGTGGCTTTTGATTTATCTTAACGGGAACGATCTGACCCCTTCAACGACCTGATTATACCGGGTCCAAGACTGAACTCGACGGCTGTGTGGAGTTTGCAATTACACGGAACGGTGTAAAACAGCCAATATTCGAAGGTACGGGTGCTTGGAGTTGAGACCTCCTGGGAAGGTTTTGGTCTTGCACTTTCGTGTGTGAGCGCGGAGCCCAAACAGAGGGTTTTCTTCAGCATCTAGAGTGCCTTCAATAGGGGATATATTTTCTGTGAAGGGCAAGGGAGCGTGTTTTGGCTACAGACTACGCTGCCATTGTGACACGCAGGAGCTGCATGCTGACAATCGAGGAAAGAACATGGCAAGTGCTTTGGAGGCTCGGAGAAAGCAAACAGCGGATAAGCTTTTCTTCACACAGACTGGCCCTACGAACAGTGGAGCGAATCCTTCTACCAACATCCTTGATGAAATTAACCTACAAACACTGCTGGGTACTCTGGAAAAGTTACACAGAAAGGAACTGGCAAAGTGGTGGGAAGCTGAATCCCTACAGCGATATATTGAGGTAAAAAGAGTCCCTAGAGGATTGAGAATTTTCACCATCCCGACTTATGAAGATCCAGACACGGACATGCTAGAGGAATGGTCCAACAACTCGGCGGAATGTTCTATGACTATGATGCGCATATTAGTTAAATATGTTTGAAGGATCGAGCCAAATTACTATCAGAGATTGATAAATTGCTAACAGAAATCAGCAAAATTATGTCCAAAGAAGCGTTGGAGAGTCATTTGGACAGTTTACACAAAAAGATGGACAAACTAGAAGAGGAAATAACAGCCAAAAAACAGAGAAAATTCCTTCGGGATTATAAAGACTATCAAGCTGGTAGAACACTGACCTTCCAGAGAAAATATGACCATCTTTTTGAAAAGAAAACGGGTACGATGATAGCTCCACCTATGGCTGTGGGTACAACAGAGGAGTTGGTTGAAAGTGATGTTTCTGATGGTAACGTATCGGATGTATCCGCCTCTGGCATTAATCAAGAAATCAACTATGACACGCAGAAAAAAGGCAGTAATTTTTTATTACAGTTCCAGTTGTTAAACCAAAACAGGACAGATTATCAACAAGACAGTGGGGCACCGAGGGGTCGAGGACGAGGACGAGGAAACAGAGGAAGAACAAGAGGAACCAACAGGCCAAGAAGAGGAGGAAGCAACGCAGAAAGAAGCCCGATGGGAATGGAAACAAGGGGCAAGAAACAACAACAAATATGACAGTTGTGAACCTATCTCAGCGGTCTCTTTCCTGTGAAGAAATTGAGACTTTGTCACTTGGCCTCACCTTTTGCCCTACTTCCAATATGAATTACACTCAGACTCGTATCGACTTATACCTGTTTGCAAGAAAACTCAAACTCAAGAAATGGTTTAATACCAAACCTCAACAACAAGAAACTGTAAGTGTTACACACAGAGAGAGCAATCTCAATGTGGTGGATGTTGAACTTATGCATGCATTGTATAACATGACAGAGAAAGTTGATGTCAGTCAGTCTGTACCCGAATGGGATACATGGGGTGAAAATTTGGATAACAATCCAGGGAGCAAATTCAAACCAAAATCTGTATTTCTTCCCAATGTACAATGCGAAGCTATTGACATCTTTGAGAAAGGTGTGTTGTGTGACCTACAGAAAATGAGATACAACAAAATATCAGGAAATAAGAAAAATCTCACAGCAAAACAAATCACATCCATCGATGACCTGAAGGCAGACCACAACATTGTGATCCGCCAGTCAGACAAGGGTGGCAATGTGGTTGTTTTGGACAAACAAAAATATCTATCAGAAGGATTGAGACAGTTACAGGATGTAAACTGTTACTGTGAAACGGATATGGCAGAGGTACTAAAATCCAAGATCACATATAGAGAAACTCTGGTGGGATGGAAAGACAGGGGACTGTTAGAACAGGAAGAATTCAGTTACCTGTATTGTGCACATCCTAGAATACGAATCTTGTATCTATTACCTAAGATACATAAGGATATGCAAAATCCACCCGGACGACCCATAGTGTCTTCCATTGGGTCACTATATGAGAACACCTCAAGGTTCATTGATTATTTTCTGAGACCTTATGTGGTTGCCTTACCCTCATACCTTAGGGATACTACGCACTTTCTGACCATCATCGATGGTATACATTGGGAGACAGAGTATACCTTGGTCTCTTTGGATGTTAGTAGCTTATATACTAGCATCCAACATGACCTGGGGTTATTGGCGATCCAACACTTTTTTAAAACCAGATCCATTTCTTTACTACATCACTCCCAAATGATATTAGAAATGATTGAGATTTGCCTCAAAAATAATTTTTTCATTTTTAATGATGTCATCTACAAGCAGTCACAGGGCACAGCTATGGGAACCTGCTTCGCCCCCAGCTATGCGAACCTGTTTATGGGCTGGTGGGAGGAGCAGGTGGTGGCCAATATGCAGGAATTTAACAACGTTGC
Source organism: Triturus cristatus (assembly GCF_964204655.1). NCBI lineage: Eukaryota > Metazoa > Chordata > Amphibia > Caudata > Salamandridae > Triturus > Triturus cristatus. The sequence goes on along the minus strand of NC_140590.1, from coordinate 480,714,630 downwards.
CCTGTGGCTGCGATACATTGATGATATTTTTTTCATTTGGTGTGGGGATGAAGATTCTGTTCGTATTTTTATTGACAAACTAAACCGAAACACTTGTAATCTGCAGTTCACTGAAAATATCAGCAAAAACTCAATGGAATTTCTGGATGTCCGCCTAGAAGTCATTGATAACCATCTGACTACGAAATTATTCCGCAAGGATACGGCGGGTAACAGCATCTTAAATGCTAACAGTAGTCATCCAGGGAGCTTGGTACGAAGCATCCCGTATGGGGAATTGCTACGAGCCAAGAGGAACTGTAGCACCAAGGAGGCATATGAAAGGGAGATGGTTACTATGTGCCAGAGATTCAGGGAGAGAGGCTATAGTGCCAAAACTGTGAAAGATGCTATTTCCAGGGTGGAAACAAAAACCCGTGATGAACTCATTTATCCCAAACAAAAAGAAACAAAAGAAGAAAAAATCAGATTTATCACCACGTTTTCAGGTCAAGCTGCCGAAATACGCAAGGTCTTTAGAAAACACTGGCATGTGCTACTCACAGATGAACATCATAAACAAGATCTGAGTAGCAACCCACAGATCACATTCAGAAAAAGTCGTTGTTTGGCTGATGAGCTAAGTTGCAGCTACATCACAAACAATGAGGATGATCTCAAAAATAAGGATGGGGGTTTTAAATGTTGTCAGAAATGCAAAGCATGCAGAAACAGCATTGATTGTGTTAAGCTACAGGTACCTAATTCCAAAAGGGAATTCATAATAAAAAAACAACTTACATGTAACTCTAATCACTGCGTGTATGTGTTGATCTGCCCCTGTGCAAAATGGTACATCGGCAGTACCAAACATGCAGCAAAAAAACGTGTGTTAGAGCACTTACGGGCTATACGCAATAATAATCGAGCGTATCCTGTAGCTAGGCATTTCTTTGATCAGCATTTTCAAGACGAAACCAAGATGCGTATGGTTGTTATTGATTCTGTAAATCTGGGAAGGAGAGGTGGTAATCGGGAATTATTGTTGAGGCAATTAGAATCCCGGTACATTGTGGATTTTGAAAGCCTCGCACCTAAGGGTTTAAATATGAGCGAGGAATTAGCCGTACATTTGCATGAATAAAGTACAAATGAAGGTTGAGCTTAAGCTGTTGTAGACTTATTTTAAATTTTGAATTTTATATTTGTTTATATTTCAGACGGTGTTTCATGAACATTGAGGAAGGATGTCACACTTACTGTAATGATTGTCTGTATCAAGTCTTATTATTCTATGGGTAATTTTAGGGTTCTAACTCTATAGGAATTTGAATTCGTGGTTGATTGTTTTTTGCCTTTTAACCCCACTTGGGGAGCACTGGTGTATGTACTTTTTACTATATGTATAGTGTGAGGCAGTCCTATCTGAAGGCCTCTTCTGACCTAGGACGTACATGTCAATAACAAACCCTGGTTTAATATTGAATAATGTAGATTTTATTGTTCGCATGATTTCTGCATTAACCAGAGACCTTTTTGGTCCCGCCCACTGGGGCGATTGGACAACAAACGACAACGTAATTTACGTCATCAGGAAGTTTTGACTTTTTCTCCTCAGGGTCCTGCCCTATATAGGCAGACACAATTGCAATAAATACAAGGGCGTACGACAATCTGACATGGTTATACACAGTTACCTATGAATGACAGGCCACTCGATATTATTTGTGCAATCATTACGTATTTACGTCCATTTGGGCGATTGATACTTGATTTTTGATAATCGTTAACACAACCTAATATTCCGATTCTGCCTAATATGCATTTTGTGTATATATTTTTTTGTATTTGCAAACATTGTGTTATCATATATATGTATTGATTTCATTAAGACAATGTTACAAGATGGCCGCCATAGTAACATCCTTCCTGCTGTCATGTGTAAGCCCGTCTTTTAATGAACTAATGTATTTAAACATGGTGGTTTGTTTGCACTTTCGAGCGTGATCAAGCCGTAAAGGTGAAACACGTCGTTTTTGCACTTGAACATTAAAGTATCTGCATGCAGCTTCGGAGTCCGAGTTTACTTTCGTGACGGCGAGAGTGGGTGTTTTCATATATATATATATATATATATATATATATATAGAGGTTTTCAAGGATTTCCTCTCCACTTTGTCTGACGAGAAGAACACTGGCACTCCAGTGGGCCAATGCATCAAGGCCTTCCTCAAAATTAAAGTGCCAAACACCTTTCAATATTTATTCACAAACCTAAGTTAATAAAAACGATGTGATTCATGTACAGTTACATCAATGCCCAATAACTTTAAAGGAGAGAATTAAATAGCTGAAGATTGAGATGCATGCAGGAAAGGTCAATCGCTGAAGCCATGCATGTTGAAACTCAGCCAAACATTCCTGCAGACAAGTAGAGCAGATCAAAAATATGCTCTTCAAAATATTTGCATTTTACTAAATTAAATGCAAGACAAACGTATGGTGCAAAGAGCATAACCCAAGAATTGAACAGAAAATTTGGAAAAACTTTACACACAAATTCCTTTAGTGAGCAGCTTTTTTCCAAGGCACTCATAAAAACCGGTAAAAACACAAAACCTGCTCCCCAAAAACGAAAAGAAAATCCAAATGCTTGTTTTGAGCACCACCAAAAAAGAGCTTGTCTCTATTAACTGTTAGGCTTAGGTTGATTTGGCAGCCAGGGCTTGCTGTCAATCAGACCTGTGCTTGACCAAATGCTGTGCGCTGTGGGAGTTGGCTGCTTGCGGCAATTCAATGGAAGTGCAGAGCGAAGAGTGGAATAATTTCAAAGATCTTAGATGTTTAGTGTCCTTGAAAAACAGAAATTCACTGAGGAGACCATAGTTAAAGGGAAGTTATGGTTAGGATTGGTTATACTGGTGGACAACATACTATTGTCTCAAAACTACTGACAGACAAGTGTATTGTCAAAACATCTTTGGATGACAAGAATATTGTGTTACAGAATATTGCAGGTAAGAATATAATTTTCTAGGTGTTTCAAATAGTTTTTTTAAACATAGTTGCATATAATATTGATTTTGTATTATTTTCTAATATATTATGATTTGTTTGTTTTGAGTTATTAATATATCAATTTTAGTTGTTTGTAATTTTTTAGTAATTGTTTTATTGTTTTGGTAATGTTTAAACGGTTGTTTTTGACTTGGTTTTACATTGTTATAGGAATTGGTTGATTGGTGGATTGTTGAGTTTGTGGGGAGAAGTGTGGGAGATATTCAAACCTATATTCCATTTTTTTCCTCCACTTAAAAAACGTCTAAGATGTAAATGGCTAATTTGATTAATAATTGTGTAAATTATTTAATTGTGATGATATTTAATTTATATTAACACAAATAGCTATTTTTTCAGCTGGCTAATTCTAATATTAAATAGGTTATTATTGAATTGATGAGTTATGTATTTTTTGTGATGGATTTATTTTTATTTAAATATTCAATTAAGGTGTTATGTAAATTGTATCTGATGACATTAATTAACTTTATTATTGTAATCTATGTTTATTTTTATGATTTACTATTTAAAAAAAATATTTGTGATCTTTTTTACTACCATTTTAAATTTTTAGGCGGGTTGTTGCGATTGTAGGACTAAGGGTGTGAAATGTTTTTATTGTCAATAGTTTTTTTTTAAAATTGGTTAATAATGTTTAGTTGGTGTTTTTTTAATATGTATCTTTTTGGTATTTTGTTTAAGTAATTGAGTAGTGTTTTTGGTTCTTTGTAGATTGTTTTTTAATACAAATGAAACTTCAGCCTTACATATTCTACCACTTTCCACACTGTTGTCTGGGTTAAAGTGGGAATAGTAAATTTTAGCCCTCCAAAATCCAACATTTTCCCTATTGTTGCTCAGGGTGGAGTGGGAACAGTTAATGTGACCCCTTCAAACTCCAATAATTTTCCCTCTGTAACATACTTTGTAGTGGGAATGGTACATTCTATCCTTCTAAGTGCAGTAATTTCGCTACTGTTTTATAGGCACTGTTTTATAGGCTGAAAAGGAGTGGTACTTTTTTTTTCAAAATGTATTGGTCAATTAAGATTGATACATTTGTCATTTTTTTTCTGGTTTAATATTTATGGAATTTTATTGATTGTTTTATATTTATTTTACTTTTATTATGTTTAGTACTTCGGCTGAAGCACTGAAAATATTTTCCTTATTTTGGGACCTAAATCTATTTGTATTAATTGCTTTAGCTTTTTATGTTAGTATTTATGAATGATGCTCATAATTTTATTTTCATTATTTTTTTGTTATTTTGTTTTTTAATATATTTTAGTGATTTAATTTTATAGTAAATGTTTTATTGTCATTTATTTTTTATATTTTATTTAGTAATTGTTTTATTAATATACATTTTAATATAGTGATTTTTAAAATGTAATTTGAATTATTTAGTATTTATGTTTTGTATTTCTGGTGTTAATTGTTTCATTATAAATGTAGATTTCAAATATTTTGTGTTTTTAAAACGTTTTGTAATATTTAGCATTTGTTTTGTAAAAATAATTAGTGCTGTGTTTCTAATATATTTATTTCTTTAAGTTATATATATATTTTTAAGTATATATTACCTTTATTATTTTCATTTTTTGCTATGGAATTTTGAAATCAGGAACTATGTGCACAGCGTCATGGTGCTGAACAAAATCTTAGCCTCCATAAAAAGAAACTCTGCCAGCCTTTCTGTAGGACAGGTCATGACACCACAAGCCGAGTCCCAAAGGTTTCAAGGATCATAGATCATAGATTACCTGGTTTAATACCTTATCTCCATCCATAGGAACAGCATCCCAGAGATGATTTCTTAGAGACAAATGGAATGACACAGGAGTCTATTCAGGTGACCACAGATAATGGAATACTCTGCCGATAGGCATTAGGGGCCAGATGTATGATGATTTTTGCATGCGCAAACGGGTTTGCAAACCCGTTTGTGCATGCTAAAACCAATAGGGGTATGTACCATTCCAAAATAGCGAGTCGCAATTTATTTGCGACTCGCTATTTTGGAATTGCGAGTTGCTATCATGAAGGGGCGTTCCCTTCCTAATAGCGAGCGCAACCCCATGTACAAATGTTTTGCGACTGCAATTGCAGTTGCAAAACACTCCCAAATTACCACCCTCTTAAAGAGGGTGGTAATGGGGTCGCAAAAGGGAAGGGGTCCCAATGGGACCCCTTCCCCTTTGTGAATGCAGGGGAAAATATTTTTTAATGGCAGGCAGCAGGTCACCATCCCTGGGAGGGCTGGCATTCCCAATGGGCTCGCAAATTGCCAGAGGCTCATTAATATTAATAAGCTTCGCAATTTGCGACCCCATTGGGAATCGCAAAACAGTGTAATAACACTGTTGTACATGCATAATAGCGCCTTGCAAATTGCGAGTCGCAAAAGACTGCTGATGATTATCTCCTATTTAGAGCCGATCTCAAGGCCTGGCTCTTCAAATAGTGGGGTCATGAGATTCTTCACTGAATTCCGAATTTTTTCACGAAATATGTTTCCTTCTCCCAGGCAACATGGATTCCTAGCACAGAGACATTTTAAATATTGTGTGTTATGTATGTGTACTAGATAAATTAATAAAATCAATATTCAAATAACTTTAAAAACAGCATGTCTTGTGTATTGTATCTAATTATGATCAAGGGCCAGAATTCATCTGCAAAAAGTTACACATTTTCCCATGATTTATGTAGTCCCACTGGACTGGTAGATTTTCAGAGCACATGGTGCACTATAGGTCCAGCATATTGTGAATGTATTATCATCCTGTAAAAATATTGTAGCCAAAATATCACTACAAAACTTTGTGACGATAAGTATATGCAGGTAACACAGGTATAAATCCGCTACGGCTCTGCGAATGGCACAGCTGATTCGATACATATGTGTGTTATAATAACCCCGATGCCTGGGCCCGGCAGCTGCAAAACTGTTCTTCGGATGGAAGCCGGGAAAGAGTGGGCCTGACGGGGGCAAGCACTGCAGAGTCTACCTGCAGTTTCCTCTTCCAGTGAATAAGTGACTCCATGAGGGAGGAATCGCCATAATCCACAAGAACACCATTAGGGTCTCGACCAGCACCGACGACACTCTCTGCACCGCCGAACAGATGCACTTCCAGATCCACACGGACCTCAACATCACCCCTAGAGGCACCCTCGTCTACAGACCCCACGGACCCTGACCCCAGTTCAGCGACTCCATCGCCACCTCACCAACCTCGGACTGAGACAGCTCGTCACAACGCCAACCCATTCCGTCGGCCACACGCTAGACCCCGTCTTCTCCTCAAGCTCCCACGTCTCCTTCAGCCACACCACCGAACTCCTCTGGACCGACCACCGCTGCATCCACTTCACCTTCCAGAAACCCACCACACACCACCGCACCCAACAGATCCCATGCCGCTGCTGGAATAAAGTCACCGAAGACCAACTACAGGAAAACCTCGCTCTCAGCCCACCCACCGACCCCTCCAACACCGACGACGCTACCAACAACCTCAGACGATGGATAGACAACTGTGCCAACACCCTCGCCCCACTGAAAAAACCCACCTACAGAGACACCAGCAAGACAGCCAGCTGGTTCACCCCAGAACTCCTAGCATCCAAGCGTACCTGCCGGAAACTAGAGAAAAATTGGCACAGTAAAAAGACACCGGACAGCCACGCAGCCCACAAAGACACCATCCGCAACCACCATCACCTCATCAGGTCTGCCAAGAGGATCTCCTTCAAAGACCGCCTCGACAACAACGCACACAACAGCAAGGAGCTCTTCAACATTGTGAAGGAACTCTCCAACCCCAGCTCCAACACTAATGACATCCCGCCGTCGCAAGCCCTGTGCGATTCCCTCGCCACCTTCTTCCACTGCAAGGTCGCCGACATCCACGACAGCTTCAACACCCAGACAGCCTCAACAGACATCGACACACCAGACTTGCCACACACAATCGACCACGACCCCCTGCCAGCATGGACCAACGTGAACATCGACGACACCGTCAAGACCATGGGCACAATCCACTCTGGCTCCCCGTCAGACCCTTTCCCGCACCACATCTTCAACAAAACCAGCAGCTCCATCGCACCCCACCTGCACAAAGTCATCAATCTCTCCTTCAAGACCGCGACCTTCCCAGAGAGCTGGAAGCACGCCGAGATCAACGCCCTACTCAAAAAACCCAAGGTGGACCCAAGATACCTCAAGAACTTCCGGCTCATCTCCCTGCTCCCGTTCCTAGCCAAGGTCATCAAGAAGATCGTCAATAGACAGCTAACCCGATACCTCGAAGAAAACAGCATCCTGGACCCATCCCAGTCAGGGTACCACAGCAACCACAGCACAGAGACTGCCCTCATCGCCGCCACCGACAACATCAGGACCCTGCTGGACAACGGTGAGACCGCAGCCCTCATCCTGCTGGACCTCTCCGCCACCTTTGACACGGTCTGCCACCACACTCTACGCGCACGCCTCCATGACGCAGGGATCTGAGACAAGGCCCTGGAATGGACCACCTCCTTCCTCTCCGGCAGAAACCAGAGAGTCCGTCTCCCCCCATTCCGAGTCGAAGCCTCCGAGATCATCTGCGGCATACCCCAGGGATCATCCCTCAGCCTGACACTGTTCAACATTTACATGGCCCCGCTCGCACACATCGCCCAACAGCACGACCTCAACACAATCTCCTATGCTGATGACACTCAACTGATCCTCTCCCTCACCAAGGACCCCCTCACCACCAAACCCAACCTCCACGAAGGAATGAAGGCCGTCGCCAACTGGATGAAGAGCAGCCGACTAAAGCTGAACACGGACAAGACGGAGGTCCTCATCATCAGCTCCAACCCATCAGCCTGGGAGGACTCCTGGTGGCCAACGGCACTGGGGGCAGCCCCGACCCCCACCGACCACGCACGCAACCTGGGAGTCATCCTTGACTCAACACTCTCCATGACCAAGCAAGTCAACGCAATCTCCTCCTCCTGCTTCAACACCCTCTGCATGCTCCGCAGGATCTACAGGTGGATCCCGATCGATACAAGAAGAACAGTCACCCAGGCCCTCGTCAGCAGCAAACTCGACTATGGGAACGCCCTCTACGTGGGCGCCCTGGCCAAGCTCATCAAATGACTGCAACACATTCAAAACACCTCTGCACGCCTCATCCTCGACGTACCACTTCACAGCCACATCTCCCCCCACCTGAGAAGCCTGTACTGGCTCCCCATCTTCAGGAGAATCTCCTTCAAACTCCTCATCCACGCACACAAGGCACTCTACAAGACCGGCCCAGCCTCCCTCAACAGACGACTCCTCTTCTACGTCCCGAACCGACAGGTCCGCTCCGCCGACCTCTCCCTCGCCACCTTCCCGTGCATCCGAAGAGCAGCCACCGGCGCAAGATCCTTCTCCCACCTCGACGCCAAGACCTGGAACACCCTCCCACACAGCCTATGACAGACCCAAGACCTGCTGACCTTCAGGAGACTACTCAAGACCTGGCTGTTCGACCAGTAGCGGCACCCCCCTTTTTTTTCCCCCAGCGCCTTGAGACCCTAGCGGGTAAGTAGTGCGCTCTACAAATTCTGTGATTGATTGATTGATTGATTGATTGATTGATGAGGGGAAATATGAGGTGGCCGGACAAGGGCAGGATGCAGGGAGCAGTGGCTGCACCGCAAGTAGCGGGGGGAGCAGGGCAGAAGGACATTACTAAGAGCAGGGTCAGAAGACAGGCGGGCGCTGGATACACTCAGGGTAGGGGGTGTGAGCAAGGGTGGTAGCACCCAGGTGAGAGATGGGCAATGGAGGCTGGACCCGGGGCGTGGGGATAAAAAGGGGCTAGGAGTTTGGCTGATGTGACTGCCCAGGGCCGGTATAGGCGAAGGGCAATGGGGGCAGCCCCCATGGCAGGGGATAAGGACTGGCCAGCAGGGGCAAGTGCAGAAGTCAGCAGTCAAGGTAGCAGTGGAAATGTAGGGTCAAGAGGCCGAAGCGGAGGCTGTACACTCGGTGAGGGCTGGCACCTGGGCGGGAGTTGGGGAGGGATGTCAGCTTCCAAGGCAAGGTGTAGGTGATGCACAGTTGGTTGTTGGACAGGAGCTGGGCAGTGGTGACAGTATCTAGGTGAGGGGTAGAAGATAAAGATCGCAGCGCTAATGGCAGGCGTTAGAGAGGGAGACCAGTGATGGCATTCTGTGTAGAGGTAGAAGATGCACAGTGTTGTCTGCACTCGGGAAACATGTTTGGCATAATGAGCAGTGTAATCACCCAGGTCGAGGGAAGGGGATTAGTAGCTGAAGCAGTGCCCAGGGTTGCCGGCTGTAGGTGGCAGTGCCACTCAGTGTAGAGCTGACATATGGACAGTGGTGGCAGCCTTGCAGGGAGGATGGGGCTGCAGACAGCGCTGGCAGCATCTAAGGCAGTGGGTGATGAGCATGTGCTGTCAGCCCCCAGCACCCAAAGCTCTGTGGCTTCTCTTGCCACCTGCACCAAGGAATGACCATGCAGTGCAACATCAGACCACAGAGCATATTTTGGTCTGGGATTGCAGAGTGCTGAATCAGTGATCTCGGACCACAGCGAGAGTCGCCGCAGCAGGGCGGCAGAGCTAACTTGGATCTTACCTGTATACATGGGACATTTCCTTCCTGTCTTTTCCGGGCCGGTTTGGAGCCCTGCTGCTGGGGGAGACACAGCCTTACCGCAGGCACCACATCCACCTTGCGCCTGGTCTCGTGCTTCGCCCTCCCCGGCGGCTGCGGTAGATTCCTCCCTTCTGCTCCCCTTGAGCCAACGGGCTCTGGTATCTCAATACAACACCTACTGTACACACACTGCCTCCTCCCCGTGGCCTGTGGGGAGGGGGTTAAACTGAATGGTAATCTGTCATCACCAGGCTCCCACCCCCAAGTCAATGCGCGGACGACAGAGACATACTGTACAGTGAATTCACATGCTCAGGCACAATACTGTGTGGCAGGAGAGGTAGCAGCTCCTCCAGGCCGCTTACCTGCCTAGGAAAGCACGACATAGACAGAGGGCACGTCTATGTTATGGCAAGCAGCACGCATGCGGTAGGATCGATCAGCCACGCCCCTGTTTGTCATTTCTGTCATGTCATTTACACGACAATCTCTTAAACATACATTAAAATGAAGTGCGGGAGCCCATTTTTTGTAACTTTTCATCGGGATTCGCGACCCCAACACAAGTTCTGCCATTTAAAATAAAAAATGCTTATTTTGGCCCTGTGGGTCCTTGTGGGACCCCCTGAGCAGGCCTAGGGGGTCAGGGTGTTTTTTTCCTGCCCCCGTTTCTTGTTTTTCACCTTTTTTTTTTACTTACTCTTTTCTTGTGACTCAGTTACTGAGTCACAAGATGGCTGCCAACATATTCTGGAAGAGAGTATTGGCAGCCAATCAGAGTAAAGCTCGTGCCCGGGAGAATTCGCGAACCCTCCTCAGTGCTCAGATATGGATATTTTTTCTTTTTTTAATTTCTCAGGAACTACTGAACAGATTTACACCATTTTAAAAAAAAAAGGTCTCTTTCTGATCCAAGGGCCACCTTTTTGCCAAATTTGGTGTAATTCCGTTCAGCAGTTCGGGATGTAGCCTGTTCCAATTTTTCCTATGGAAATTAACATAGGGAAACCGCATTAGGGACCCCCCTTTTTTTCTTGGCCCCCACTTGATGAATCACCCCGAAACTTTCAAGACCGGAGCTGACCGGAGCGCCCCACTAGTTTTGAAAAGTTTGTGAAGATTCGTCAACTGGCGCCGAAGATATTGGCAAAAAAACCCGCTATTTGAATAGAAACAAGGTCCTAACTATAACTACCTACCGGTGACTGCCAGTCGGTAATATATTTTATATATATATATATATATATATATATATATATATATATATATATATATATATATATATATATATATATATATATATATATATATATATTATCTACTGGCGGTCGCCAGTAGATAGTTATAGTTACAACCTAGTTTCCATAGGAAATCTCAAAATTCTATTTTGAATAACTTTGGCGCCGGTTGACGAATCCTCGCGAAATTTTCAAAACTAATGGGGCGCTCCGCTCAGCTCCTACCCTGAAAGTCTCGGGGTGATTCGTCAAGCGGGGGCCGAGAAAAAGGGGGGGTCCCAAAACAAGTTTTTCCCATGCATTTTTCCATAGGACCTTTAGACGCAGCTGCAGCCCGAACGGCTGAACAGAATTACGTGAAATTTGGCAGAGAGGTAGCCATAAGGTCAAGGAAGTGCCTTTTGCAGGTCTGGTGTAAATCTGTTCAGTATTTCCTGCGAAAATAGCATTTAAAAGCATATCAAGATCTATACGCGCACACCATGCACGCACTGTGCGCGCACCCTGCCGTGCGCGAGCGCAATTCTGATTGGTTGTTAGATGTCGGTAAACATTCGAATCGGTCGAAACCAGGAAGTGTCGGCCGCCACTTTGTCTCTTGCAGTCTGAGGGGGTGAAAAAAAAAGGAGGAGAACGTGAAAAGGGGGCAGAGTGGACAGTTCCTGACCCCCTAGCCTTGGTCAGGGGGTCACAGAAGGACCCCCAAGGGAGAAAAAAACATTATTTTTTTTTGGAAAAATCGCTAGGTGCGCGCACCGCGCGCACGGCACGCACTGCCCACAGCGCACGCACGGTGCGCGAAGCGCACCTTGCGCGCAGGGTGCGGGCACCTCGCGATTTAAAAAAAAACAAACAAATTTCACGGTGCGCGCACGGTGAGAAAAAACGGAAAAAAAAAAGAAATTAATACATAACTTAGCATTTAAAAAACCGTACAAATTCACTGAAAAAACCATAGGTTTCACACACGTTATAGTTACGAATTAGCATTTAAAAAACCTTGCAAATTCACTTAAAAAACCATAGGTTTCACACATGTTATAGTTAGCTGGACATTTCACTCGTAAAAAACCTATGAAATTCCCCTGTTATAGTTACTGTAGGCAACTATAACTCACGCGACCGCAATCCTCTGCTGATGACGTCAGATATTACATCACTGATGAAAAATAAATATTTGTAATATATGTATAGCTAAAGATTAATGGAAGAAGACATGGGTAAATAAGTGTCTAAATACAGTGATGTAATATCTGACGTCATCAGCAGAGGATTGAGGTCGCGTGAGTTATAGTTGCCTACAGTAACTATAACGGGGGAATTTCATAGGTTTTTTACGAGTGAAATGTCCAGCTAACTATAACATGTGTGAAACCTATGGTTTTTTAAGTGAATTTGCAAGGTTTTTTAAATGCTAATTCGTAACTATAACGTGTGTGAAACCTATGGTTTTTTCAGTGAATATATATATATATATATATATATATATTCATTCACTGAAAAAAAACATAGGTTTCAGGGGCGTTGTAGTTAGTTGGACATTTCACGCACATAAAACCATAGAAATTTCCCCGTTATAGTTAGTTCAGCTAACTATAGCTCGCGCCACCACAATGCACTGCTGATGACGTCACATATTACATCACTCATGACATGGTCAGTGACATCACTGATGACGTCACTGATGACATCATTCATGTGATAATTTCATGCATCTTCTCACACCCTAATATAACTTTAGATACACCCACTCTAAATTACAGACTGCCATTCTCAAAACCTTAGACACTCCAACCCCAATAACTGCATACCCACTCACTGATTCTTAGGTCTACACACACATCCAATCACTCACCCGTACAGTCACTCATATTTATGGTCACTCAGTACAGGACTATCATATGCACTCATACACCTATATAGACACTCACACACTGCCACTCATCCATAGAGGTACTCACACACCTAGTCAAGCATGCAAATAATTAATCACACTCCCATTTACTCACCTATACAGTTATACACACACCAGCTCACTTACTCATACAAATACTAGCACATTCTTCCGTTCTTATACAACCACTGATACAAGCAAACACTCATCCATGCAGCCACTCTCACAATCACACACTCTCACTTTAGACATTTATATACTCTAATACACATATATACTGCCTTTCATATATGTAGTTAGTCACACATGTACCACTGAGATATACATTCACTCACTAACACACCCATACACACACTCACCCACCCATACAGTCCATCACAGATGAACACTTCAAACTATGTAGCCAGTGAATCACCCACTCACACATCTATGCACAGAGGTACACGCAACCCACCCACACAAACACTCAGGTACCCATACAGATACTCAGACAACCCATCAATAACTCATATAGACACTTATGTAGTTATTCCAAAACCCATGCAGCTGCTTACACACCAACAGACAGACGGATACAGAGATTCAACCAGTTTTGTCACTAACCCATGCATTCAGTAAGATATGTTTAATCACTCACTTAAAGAGTCAGTCACGCATCTAGTAAACATCCATTCAGACACTTATAAACCCACTCATTCTTCAATATGCCTTTCCCTATATATATATAAAATATATTTAAACTTTGCAGAAACACAGTCACTGGATGATGTCATCAGTGATGTCATTTGAGATGTCATCAGTGATGTCACTGACCATGTCATGAGTGATGTAATATGTGACGTCATCAGCAGTGCATTGTGGGGGCGCGAGTTATAGTTAGCTGAACTAACTATAACGGGAGAATTTCTATGGTTTCATATGAGTGAAATATTCAACTAACTATAATGCCCCTGAAACCTATGTTTTTTTCAGTGAATTTCTAAAGTTTTTTAAATGCTAATTTCTAACTATAAAGTGCCTGAAACCTATGTTTTTTTCAGTAAATTTCAAAGGTTTTTCATATGCTAGTTTCTAACTATGGCTACAGAGGTAGGACATGTGAAGTAAGAAGAAACAAGGCATAGAAAGCAAAAGAAATGCAGAAAGAAGCAACAGAAGTCCACAAAGACGAAGAAAAGTGCAGGAAGAAGCAAGACATGTGCAGAAAGAACCAGCAGAGGAGCAGAAAGAGGCCTTGTTGCAAAATCATCCTGTGCCCACAACTTTTTCAGACGGGTACTGGTGGTAACTGACTCTGACTAACCAGGCTAGAGCCAGAGCTATGCTAAAAGACACTTAGAATACAGTGAAAACTCCTACATACACTAGGGAACACTATGTGTTGGGGTACCCCTGTGATTAGCATGACCTCCTCTGTAAGGCCCTAGAACATAATAGGGCAGGGGGATTAAAACTACCTCTTAAAACGCGCTACAGGGCGAGTTTGCACAGTGGTGAAGGGAGGGGGGCCTGAGGTGACATGTGTGCAAACAAGCCCTATGGCCCTTTTAAGTTGTGAGATTAAGTCCCCTTGAATCCTGGCGGTCCCTGGGGTCCAACTAGCCAACCTTGTACCTCCAGTAAGCACCACAGAGTTGCGTTGCAGAGAGGTGTAAAAAGGGGCATGGCCTGGACCACCTCTCTGCAACGCAGCGAAGTGGGGCTTACTGGAAGCACTTGGTTGGCTAGTTGGCCCCCAGGGGCCCTCAGGATTGAAGGGGAATTAATTCGCCAACTTAAAACGTGCCATAGGGCTTGTTTGCACACGTCACCTCAGGCCCCGCCCCCTCCCTTTACCATTGTGCAAACGCGCCCCGTAGCTCGTTTTAAGTTGGGGATTAAGTCCCCTTGAATCCTGAGGGTCCCTGGGGTACAACTAGCCCACCATGTACCTCCAGTAAGCACCACAGAGCTGCATTGCAGGGAGGTGGTCCAAGGCCACGCCCTTTTTTACATCTCTTTGCAACGCAACTCTGTGGCACTTACTGGACGTACCTGGTGGGCTTGTTGGCCCCCAGGGACCCTCAGGATTCAAGAGGACTTAATTCCCCAACTTAAAACACACCACAGGGTGCGCTTGCACACTTGTCACATCAGGCCACGCCCCCTCCCTGCACCACTGTGCAAACGCACCCCCTGGTGTGTTCTAAGTTGGGGGATTAATTCCCCTTGAATACTGAGGGTCCCTGGGGGCCAACTAGCATACCAGGTACCTCCATTATGCACCAGGGAGCTGCGTTGCAGAGAGGTGTTCTGAGACCACGCACCTTTTTACACCTCTCTACAACACAGCTCTGTGGCACTTAATGGTGGTACCTGGTGGGCTAGTTGGCCCCCTGGGACAATCAGGATTGAAGAGGAATAAAAATTCCCCAACTTAAAACGGGCCACAGGGTGCGTTTGCACACATGTCACCTCAGGCCCCGCCCCATACATTCACCACTGTGCAAACGCGCCCTGTGGAGCGTTTTAAGTTGGGGGTTTAAGTCCCCTTGAATCCTGAGGGTCTCTGGGGTCCAACTAGCCAGTAAGCTCCGCAGAGCTGCGTTGCAGAGAGGTGTAAAAAGGGGCGTGGCCCCCAGGGACCCTCAGTATTCAAGGGGAATTAATTCCCCAACTTTAAACGCGCCAGGGGGCGCGTTTGCTGAGTGTTGCAGGGAGGCGGCTGGGCCTAGCCGTGATGCCGTTTTGTTTTTTGGAAGAATGGGGGCTGTGTGGCCCCCCTTCTCTTGCCTTTTTTTGTGCCCTGGGGACCCCATACCCCAGGGCCAGGCCCCCTTTTTTAAAAAAATGTAAATGGGAGGGGGCTGCGTGGGCCCCCCTCCCGTGGCCGATTCTGGCCCCGAGGACCCCCGCCCCCGGGGCATGGCCAAACATATTCTCTTTTATAGGAAGGGGGCTGCATGCCCCCCCCCCCCCTCATAAGGCCTCTAATGGCCCGGGGAATCCATCCCCCGGGGCCAGCCTTTATTTGTTATTAGTTCATTGGTACAGAATCAAGCCTTATTCCTGGGACCACAGAGACCGATTCGCCACATTTACAAGGAACACGACCATCAGACACGAATCCCTGCCTTGAAAAAGCCCTCGGCCGATGGGCCATAAGGGAGAAACACGTGTCGGCTGCTTTTTTCCTGCTTATGAGAATATGAATAAACACAACACACTTGAAACCTACCAATGAACTACTGGAAATTATTCCGCCTAATAAACACAAATTAAGAAGACACAATCCTCCGCCCACTACCTAAAAATGGAAGGTGGGATGGGGCATGGATGAAGACTCTGCCCACAAGTCTAACCACCCCACTGTCCACATGTCCCCAGAAGGAAGGAAAGTTGAAATGAGCATCACCACGCTCTTTCATATCTGTCCATGGTGCCCACAAAGAGGACCTCAGCCATGTGCTCCTCTAGTCCCCTCTGCTGGTGTCTGAAGGGCAGGGTGCGTGGCCTCAAGTCTCTCTCTGGTGCTGACAGCAGGCAGGAAGAACAGCTTTGGCTCTAATGTGGAGCAGACGATGGAGAAGACTATTGCATGGCACAGAGCTGCTGAGCTGAGCATGTGTGGCACCAGCCGGGACTTTAGAGCTCTCCCCTGTGTCCATCAATGGGTATAAAAGCTGTAGATTCCTCTTAAAATAAACAAGCATTTGCAATGCAATAGGTCTCGCATTAGTTAATAGCAGAGCTATTTTGGCTTTGCAAATGGAAAAGAACCGCGGCATCCACCTACCTTTGCTTTTTATATTTATTGACTTTTGTAGCAATGGTGTCACGGTGCGCTTTAGCTTTAGATGTTTCAAGATAAAGTACAGCATGCTGCCATTGCTCCAAAAGTCAATTAAGGACAAAAAAAGCTGTGCATTCACCGTTTTTTTCCCATTTATCACTATTGCAGCAATCAAAGCATGCTGTGCATTAGCTTAATATATTGAAAAGTAAAGCACTGTGTAACGCTATTGCTATTAGAGTAACTAAATGGAAAAGAAATGCGGTGTCCACCCACCTTTGTTTTTTTATTTAATGACTTTTGTACCAATGGCAGCACACTGCGCTTTAGCTTTAGACATTTAGAGCTAAATTGTGGAGTGCTGCCATTGCCACAAAAGTCAACAAATAGAAAAAAAAGTTGTGAAGTTGTGTGGCAGCCATATTTTTTTCTATTTATTTACTATTGTAGCAATTGCAGCACGCCTCGCTTTAGCTTAATATGTTAAACTAAAGTGTGGCATGCCATTATTGCTATAAAAGTAAATGGATGGAAAAGAAATGCGGCGTCTGCCCGCCTTTGTTTTTCAATTTATTGACTTTTGTAGCAATGGCGGCACACCACGCTTTAGCTTTAGATGATTAAAGGTAAAGTGCGGCGTGCCGCCATAGCCACAAAAGTCAGTAAATAGACAAGACATGGATCAGCGTCTGATGAGCAAAAGTCAAAGACATGCAAATGTCGAAATACAAATATAATTATTGTTACAGGATTGGGTCAATTCCAGCTCTACAAAAAAAAAAAATACCGATGGGAGGTGGAAGTGCACGGAGCAGGTGGGGAGAGTGCACAGAGCAGGCGCCATCGGGGTCTGATGTACAAAAGACATGCCAATGCTGTATGTGTTAGCTCCAAAAGGGAAAAGTCAACCAAAAAAAGAGTGCCCACATGATATGGTATATAACATGAAAGCGTAACAGCACATTATAGGGCCAATCCTCATGAAAGAATGCAAAATTCCAAAAGGAGGGACTACTAAGTGTATTCACCAATGATAAGCAGCATTTCTAAAGGACCGCAACAGGAACCAATGAAAACGATGGGGGTTTTTCAAGCCCATACCGTAGATACAGCATGTCTTGAAGAGACTGCGCAAGTGCTGCCTAAGTGAGACCTATCAAAATGCAGTATTCTGTGGCAGCTGCAATCAAAGGGCTACCACTGGCTCCGATCAATTCCGATGTCATGTGAGGTGGCATCAGTGATGTTATCAATGTTGCCACTTGATATCTTCTAAGTGATGTCAATTGTGAATCATAAGCAGAGCATAGTTTGTTCACTAAACTATAACTGGTGAATTCCATTGTTTTTTTTTATTTTTGAAACATTTGTTCTTTTGTCATTTCAAAACCTATTTATATTACTTAGTATTATAGATTTGTCCTGCTTCTTTCAAATGGTAAATGGCACTAACAGCAAAATACATTTGCTGTGCAAATTACACCGTTTAGCCTCTGAACCAGCAATAGATTATTCACATGGATTTAGGCTAATTGCCAGTAGATGGCGCTAGTCTGTCTTTTATTAAAAACAACGATAATGCCTGCTCGGATATTTTAAGCATGCCAGGGACGTTTTGAACGGAATCCAGAAATCAATTATGAAATCCAGTAAGCAGTGGAAATAACCTTCGCGCAGTAACAAGAGAGAGAAAGAGAGAGAGAGACGAGTACAGGCGGTAGTAATGCCTAATAACTCAAAGAGAATGGTGGCAGAGGTGGTATGCTTTGTACGTCAGGACAATAATTGAAGGGACAGACGTATGATGCGACTACGGAGGGAGAGAGTCAAAGGGAGGACCGGAGACCAAGGGGAGGCTGACAGCCAGAGGGGGTAGGAGAAGAACTTGAGAGGTGGGAGGCCAACTGTGAGTGTAACCTCGCTGATGTGGAGCTCACAAGCCGCCGGGGCAGACTGGGCCAGTGTTTCCTTTACGGACAAATTGAGGGGCATATTTACAAGCCTCTTGCACCGCCGGTATGTCACTTTTTCCCATTTTAAGTTTAAATTAGTTTGCGAAATCTACTGTAACACCGTGAGTTTAATCACCACCTTAATATTCAGGGCCACTGGAATTATGCGATTCTGACTCCGCAGCCTTTTCTGCACAATTATGGATTTGCCTTAGTTGCCACATAGCCTATCATGTGATGTATAATCTGCAGATTTGTTTTTTCCAAGAAAATATATGTTTCTATCACAAACTAATCAGAAGTTATTATAAACGTGGCAACATGTTTTCCCACACAGCGGAAAGCCCTTCGTATAGGCTGACTGGTCATCTTTCAGTTGCTTATTGCTGTATTACACTAATGCTAATATGGTGAAATATTTGCTCATTTAGTATTGCCATGTGTAACACGCATTGGCAGAGCCAATAGGTCGTGCGTAAGCAAGAGCTATTGACTTTGCCAGTATGTTTTAGCCATGTTGTACAAAAGCATGGCTGCTTTTCAGCATGGCTAAAAGTTAGCGGTGTGAAAGAAAGTGGCCTGAAGTGGAGGGTCATAAAGTCGAGTTTCGTGAAGTAGAGTGGAGTGTTATGGAGTGGCATAGATCATCATGGAGTGGCATAGATCATCGTGGAGTGGCGTGGAGTGATGTGCAGTGGAGGTGAGTAGAGTGGAGTGAAATGGAGTCTCATGGAGTGGCATAGAGTGGAGTGGCATGGAGTGTTGTGGAGTATCATGGAGGGAGTAGAGTGTAGAGGAGTGGCAGGGCATCAAGTGGAGTAGAGTGTCGTAGAGTTGAGTGGTGTAGAATGGAGTAGAGTGTCAGAGTGGAGTAGAGTGTCATAGAGTAGAGTGTCATAGAGTGCTGTGGAGTGGTGTAGAGCAGAGTGGAGTGCTGTAGAGGTTGTTGCGTAGAGTGGAGTGGAGTGCGAGTAGATTGTTGTAGAGTGGAGTTGTTAAATGGTAGCGGCAGTTTCAGTCGATAACCTTTCAAGTATTGCCCGGCGGTAATCGCCTCTTATACCATTCGATGATTTACCAATAAAAGAGGCAGGCGCCGGAGACTGGAAGGCAGGAAAACAAAGTTTTATTCTCTCCGGAGGAGAGCACATCAGATCAGACCCACAGGGAATCTTCTCGAGATGCTCTGACCACATCTCTGAGGCCTGGCCTCTTATACACAGGTTTATTGTTTTATTATCGGTTTATTGTACATGGCACATTCTTGAGGTTGTTTTGATACATGAAAGAACATCTTCGGAATCCCCGGCTTAGATCCGCTCCCACACATAACTACAGTGGAAGTCCCCACCCCACCCACAGCAGGAGATGGCTATCACACAGCTGGGCATTCCGCCAATTCCCGGGGGGTGAGTGCGACTGATCGGGTCACAGGGGTTGGGGGCCTTGATCTACTGCAATCCCTTAGATGTGAGGTGCTTCCTTTACAGTAGGGGCAATAAAACTGCGTCCGCAGGGCTAGGTGATGGCCTGGGATCAGTTCGGACGATCAGGCGTGGAGGAAGGGGTTACCGAAAGGATGTATGACCATGTAAGGGATAAAAGGAGGTGTTGGCCAGGTGCGGGATGTGGTTTCATGGCAGGGTCGCGCAGAAGGAGAGGGTTCATGGCCTATGTATGAGAGAGCGGGGGTGACCGGCGCGCGGGGGATGTTTTGCAGCGCCTAGGGAACGCGCTGGTGGTCGGCGGGGGGGCAGAGGGGCCATGGCGCTTTCAAAAATGGCTACTGCTTGAGGGAGCGTGCGAGCCTGAGAGAGGACAAGATGGCGCCGATTATGTTGACATCGCAAACCAGATTTTAACAGTGTAGCATAGAGTGTAGTAGTGTAGTAGAGCGGAATGGCATAGAATGGAGAGGCATAGAGTGTCAGATTGCAGTGGCATAGAGGTATGTGGACTGGAGTAGCATAGAATGCAGTAGTCGTGCAAAGTAGTGTGGAGTATTGTGTCACAGACTAGAGTAGAATTAAGTGGCATGGAGTGGCGTAGAGGAAGTTGCATAGAGAATCCTGCCGTGGCCCGTGCAAGTAAGAGTGGTGGGGCGGTGGAGGTGGATTTTTACGAGGTAAAATTAAATAAATAGTTTGCCCTCATCTTCCGTCGAAATTCCTCGACCCCACGCCCCTTACCTGCACGGGCCGTGGCTGAGTGTCAAAGAATGGCATGGAGTGGAGTACAGTGTTATAGAGTGGAGCGGCAGAGAGTGGAGTAGGGTTTAATGGAGTAGAGTGTCAGAGTGGAGTGGCCCAGAGTGAAGTGACGAAATGTACCATGGTGCAGAGTAGATTGGCATAGAGTGCAGTGGCATAGAGTGCATTTGTTTTGAGCAAAGTGGTGTAGAGTGCATTGGTGTAGAGTGCTGTGATGTAGAGTAGAGTGATGTAGAGTAGAGTGGAGTGGTGCAGCATATATTGCAGTGGCATAGAGTGGAATGATGCAGGGTGGAATAGAGTGGTGTAGAGTGCAGTGGTGTGGTGTGAAGTGGCATGGAGTACAGTGCCATAGAGTAGATTATTTCAGAGTACAGTCAAGTGGTGGGTGAAGTGGAGTGGTACAGAATAGAGAGCAGAAGTATAGAGTGCAGTGGTGTAGAGTGGTGTAGAGTGCAGTGGTGTAAAGTGGAGTGATGCGGATTGTAGTAGTGTGAGTGTAGTGACGTAGAGTGCATTTGCATAGAGTTGAGTGATGAAGAATACAGTGCACTTGCATTGAGTGCAGGGGTGCATAGTAGCAGAGGGTTCATAGAAGGAGAGTGCAGTGGTGCAGAGAAGAATAGAGTAGTGTAAAGTGCAGTGACGTAGGGTGCAATGGTGTTGAGTGGCATAACGTGCACTGGCATAGAATGTTGCAGAGTAGAGTACAGTGTTGTAAAGTGAGTGATGGAGAGTAGTTGGCATAGACTGCACTGGTTTTGAGTAAAGTGGTGTAGAGTACATTAGGCAGAGTGCAGTGGTTTAGAGTAAAGTGGTGTAGAGCAAAGTGGTGTAGAGTGGTGCAGAGTAGAGCGGTGTACAGTAGTGCAGCATGGGCAGAGTGGCATAGAGTAGATTGTTTCAGAGTAGAGTGCATTGGAATAGAGTACAGTGGTTCATAGTTAAGCAGTGTAGAGTGAAGTGGCAGAGAGTGCTGTGGTGCACAGTGGATTAGAGTGGCATAGAGTGGCATAGAGTGCAGTGACTCAGAGTAGAGTGGCATATACTGTGGTGTTGCAGAGTAGAATGTCGTAGAGTGCAGTGGTGTAGATCAGAGTGGCGTAAAGTTCATTGGTGTAGAGTGAAGTGGCGTAGAGTGGTTCAGAGTAAAGTGGTGTAGAATACAGTGGTGCAGTGTAGAATAGAGTGGCATAGAGTTCATTGACATAGAGTGTTGTAGATTATAGTGGTGTAGAGTGCAGTGATCTAGTGTGCAATGTTTAGCCTGTAGTAGTGTGGATTGGAGTGGCATAGAGTGGAGTGGTTTAGAGTGGAATACTGCAGAGTTGAATAGAGTGGTATACAATGCAGTGGCTTAAAGTAGATTGTTTTTAGAGTACAATGAAGCAGTATTGAGTGTAGTGCCATAGAGTAGAGTAGAGAATGTAGTGTCATAGAGTGCAGTGGTGCACAGTCGATTAGAAAGGCTTAGAGTGGATTGCTGTAGAGTGGAGCGAAGCAGAGCAAAGTGGAATAGTGTAGTGGCAAAGAGTACAATGGCATAGAGTGCAGTAGAGTGGTGTAGAGTAGAGTGGTGCAGAGTTGAGTGGTGCTGGGTAGAGTGCAGTGGCAATCTGCAGCACACAGAGAAAGAGGACTAATGCTCTCAGGATTGTTTTGTGCTGGAAGGTGTCCCACGCAACTCCCATGTTTTTTTTAACTGGACGCCTCCCCAGGTGAGGCATAATGAGAAGAAATATTTTTATTTCTCCTCGTTACTTCCTCTTTCTATGTGTGCTGCAATCTGCAGCACAAATAGAAATAGGACTTTGCCTCTTAGGATTGTTTTTTGTGCAGGAAGGTATCCCTTCCGGCACAAAAGCAATCCTGCAAGCAATGCACGCACCCTTGCACCATGGTGCAAGCGTACCTGCATTAGCGCTAGGCAGCACATTGTGTGTCAGTGCTTGGGAAAGGATAGGAATGTGCTGTATTGCAGTAAATATGGCGCATTTGTGCCCTTTTCCTGTTTTGCAGCACAGCAAGGTGACTTGCTATGCCCCAATGTCATAAATATGTCCCTTAGTTTGCACATGTGAAGCACAAGGGGTCATATTTATGAGTGATGCAAGAGCGATGCAATTCACAATAGAGATTTATGAAGCCACACAAGGCATTCCATGGGCATTGCGTGGGTGTTTTCATGCAACTCCCATGGATTTTAACTGGACGCCTGCCAGGTGAGGCGCAAAAGGAGAAATATTTTTATTTCTCCTCGTTACTTCCTCTTTCTATGTGTGCTGCATTTTGAGAAGATAAGAGGATGGAGGACATGCAATGGCTGGCCGGCTGGCCAGCCACATCCAGGTAAGTGTTCTTTTATTTTTTAATTCCCTCCACACTCCGCTGCCTCCCCACTCCCACACCCATTCAGCAGCAGCCTCTACTAGTATCAAGATGCTGGGGGGGACTGCTGATCCATTGAGGGCGCTGCGGTTCAGTCGAAGAGCCAGGTCTTAAGGTCCTTCCTGAATTGTGACAGTGATTGCCTGAGGTGGAGAGGCAGTGGCTTAGGGCCAACATTTTGTGATTTTGATGTTTCAACGGAAGAGAGGTCAGATACTCTGCATTTGACCTTGAAAGGGAGGCCCATTTTTGTTCTAGTTCCTTAATTAATCATGAGTGGCAATTATCTTTTCTGTTTTTGGTGCCTGCCACGTAGTGCAGTGAAATCGACATCCTGCCATTTTTGCATTGCAGTAGGTGCTGCAGTCAGCAGCACCCGCCGCAATGTTAAATGGCAGGGTGCGACCGCTATTTAACTCCAAAAAGACAAATTGACGGACAGAATGCAGAACAATGTCATACATTCACCGCAGTACAGAGATCTGGTCCTAAATCCATCTTTTTTTGCTCACCATGCCATTCCAGTTTGGACCCAGTCATATGCAAATCAGTTTTGACCCTACGCCCAATGGGAACAGTCCAGCCCGAACTGCCGTCCATCAATTGTGTGTCTTTTGCTTTCTCACCCTAAGTGCGCGAGGTATGCCCAGAAGTGTCTCCTGGGCTCACTGTGCCACTGGAATCAAGCTATCCTGGCTGAAGAGGGGTGAAACCCCGAAACTGGTCCTAGGATGCTTGTTCCCAGTCCAGGGAGGACCTGGCTTGGAAGTTCGGGCTGGACTGTTCCCATGAGGCACAGGGTCAAGACTGATTTGCATATGGCCGGGTCTAAACTAGGGTGGCATGGTGAGAAAAAGAATGATGGATTTAACCCAGATCTTTTGACTAGGGGTGAATGTTTTGATTTGTTCTGCATTCCGTCCATCAATTGTGTGTCTTTTGCTTTCTCGCCCTAAGTGCGCCAGGTATGCCCAGACGTGGGTCCTGGGCTCACTGTGCCACTGGAATCAAGCTATCCTGGCTGAAGAGGGGTGAAGCCCCGAAACCGGTCCTAGGATGCTTGTTTCAGGTCCAGGGAGAACCTGGCTTGGCAGTTCGGGCTGGACTGTTCCCATGAGGCACAGGGTCAAGACTGATTTGCATATGGCCAGGTCTAAACTGGGGTGGCATGGTGAGCAAAAGAATGATGGATTTAACCCAGATCTCTTGACTAGGGGTGAATGTTTTGATTTGTTCTGCATTACGTCCATCAATTGTGTGTATTTTGCTTTCTCGCCCTAAGTGCACCAGGTATGCCCAGACATGGGTCCTGGGCTCACTGTGCCACTGGAATCAGGTTATCCTGGCGGAAGAGGAGTGAAACCCCAAAACCGGTCCTAGGATGCTTGTTTCCAGTCCAGGGAGGACCTGGCTCGGCAGTTCGGGCTGGACTGTTCCCATGAGGCACAGGGTCAAGACTGATTTGCACATGGCCAGGACTAAACTGGGGTGGCATGGTGAGCAAAAGAATGATGGATTTAACCCAGATCTCTTAACTGGGGGTGAATGTTTTGATTTGTTCTGCATTCCGTCCATCAATTGAGTGTCTTTTGCTTTCTCGCTCTAAGTGCGCCAGGTATGCCCAGACGTGGGTCCTTGGCTCACTGTGCCACTGGAATCAAGCTATCCTGGCTGAAGAGGGGTGAAACCATGAAAACAGTCATAGGATGCTTGTTTCCGGTCCAGGGAGGACCTGGCTTGGCAGTACAGGCTGGACTGTTCCCATGAGGCACAGGGTCAAGACTGATTTGCATATGGCCAGGTCTAAACTGGGGTGGCATGGTGAGTAAAAGAAGGATGGATTTAACCCAGATCTCTTGACTGGGGGTGAATGTTTTGATTTGTTCTGCATTCCGTCCATCAATTGTGTGTCTTTTGCTTTCTCGTCCTAAGTGCGCCAGGTATTCCCAGACGTGGGTCCTGGGCTCACTGTGACACTGGAATCAAGCTACCCTGGCTGAAGAGAGGTGAAACCCCGAAACCGGTCCTAGGATTCTTGTTTCCGGTCCAGGGAGGACCTGGCTTGGCAGTTCGGGCTGGACTGTTCCCATGAGGCACAGGGTCAAGACTGATTTGCATATGGCTAGGTCTAAACTGGGGTGGCATGGTGAGCAGAGGAATGATGGATTTAACCCAGATATCTTGACTGGGGGTGAATGTTTTGATTTGTTTTGCATTCTGTCCCTCAATTGTGTGTCTTTCGCTATTTAACTCCAGTCTGTCCGCCATCCTAATGACCCCCTAAATTTGGCTTACAGTTTGCACTGTCTTCGCATGATGACTTTTGCATGGTCTTAATGCCTTTTTACAGCAAGTCAGTAGCGTGCATGAGTAGACAGTTTTGTGGCACCCAGACTCTACTTTGTCAGATCTCTTTAATCAGAGGGATGTCGGATGGCGCAGGGCACAGTCCAATGACTACACTCAGAAGAACAAAACAGTGTCAAATGGCCAGCATCATTCTCAGGAGCACTGGGAGGTTCACACCGCAGATGAAAGTTGCTAGCAGGGGAGCGAGTCATGCTGTTCAGCATGATAGAGGTTGTACATGAGGGTACAAGTGCTTCGTCTGCGAACCCTCTCTCGTCACTAGTTGTGCTCCAAGCCACACCAAATAGGGACCTGGGCAAGGTGACTGCTGTTTGAGGATCACCCCTTAAGTGACGTGACAAGAGCTTTTTAATTTACGCCTTCTGTCATAAGGATAACCCAGCTGCCTCGGAGAGGTGTGTGGCAAATTTAGAAATCGTAGGGGAGAATTACATATTGTGCATGCAACACAGCACAGCAATTACATTTGCTGCATTGCTTTGCACCGAGAGGAAAATACAGTGCAGGACCATATCTACTAAGGTTAGCCTGCCGCTGCTGCTGTCATCCACCACACTGGCGCTCTAATTAGGCTGCGTTGTGTGATGCACAGCATTGCACTACGGTGCACATGTGAGCATTTGCAGTGTAGCATAGGGTTTGCACTAGAAGTGTACCCTTCTAGTACATATTCAAATGCCTACACAAACTATAAAGACTACAACACATTGGATGTGTGCTATACACTTCAACAATCTTTCCTTGCAATGTGCGTTTTCTTTTGTTTGGGAAATCAAAACATTTCCTGTGGTTTACACCTGCTTGGAGGAGGTCTTGGATTTTGACACAAAGCCCGGCAGTCATAGTATGTCACTGTGTTTTAGTAAAGGCCTTTGGGCCTTTGTGCTGATCCACCCAAGAAATGCCACAGTAATGCCCCCTTGATGCAGGGGCGGCTCCTTCATTAGGGGGGGAGGAGTGTCGCCCCACTGCTTTCTTGCGGTGCGAGAAGCAGAAACATAAAAGGGTATAAATACCATTTTATGTTTCTGCTTCTCGCACTGCGAGAAAGCATAAGGAGGGTTTGGTTGGGGGTCGGGGAGGAGTGGCTAGCCCAATTTTGTGGGTACTGACTGTTTGGTCGGCCCCAGGGTCAACAAACCAGTCATGCACACTCTCCCATTTTCTCCATGTAGGTTGCCTACGGCCTGCATGGAGAAAACGGCCTCTCCATAGACACCTGTACAGTCGGCGTCCCAAACAATCACAACGCTGCAATTGCAGCGTTGTGATTGGCTTAGGGGAGAGGAGTGAGGCTGCCTGCAGCTACTTCCTGCCAGGACGAAGCGACGCGGGACCTGACCGCCGAAGGTAAGCTTAAAAAAATTCTTTGAAATTACCCCCTCCCTACACGACCCCGCCTCCCACCCGCGAGTCATGCCGGCTGCGACTGCCTTGATGCAAAGCTTACATGAGCTGAGAAAAGGCCACCTTTCCAGCACAAAATGGAAAGGGGGGGCTCTTGGCCCCCCCGCCTGCATGGCGGTGCGGCGACCTCCCCCGTCCTTCCGGACTTCTCGGTGGTGGGGCGTGTCCACAGGGGCGCGCCCTGCCACCGATTGGCTGCCACCGTGACCCGGATGTCGTTAATCGACGTCTGGGTCGGAGGGGAGGGGGGCGGGCCACTGTGGGATAAAGAGGCGGGGAGCGCCCAGGTGACCCCCTTGTTGCCTGGACGCTCCCCCACAACGGACGTGCCCCGGCGTTCGGCGCTTCAATTTTCTAAACTTCTCTTTTGTTTTCTTCCCCCCCTTGCAGGTGCGGTTTCGAGCGCGGGCGGCGCGGAGAGGCTAAATTGGAGCTTCCGATCGCGCAGTTGGTAGAGCGGAGGACGGTAGTGGCGCAGGTTTCAAATCCGGCTCGGAGGAGTTGAAAAAACGGGCGAGGGTCAGTGCGTCGAGGACAGAGGTACTATCGAGGCAGCGGGTTGAGGTGGCCGCCAGCGCCAGCAGAGCGGATTTCCCGCACACTCTCGGGGGGCTATTGGGGGGGGTCTGAACTATGAGGAAAAGCGCGCTCGTGTGCTGGGGACAATCCGGTAGGGGAAAACGAAGAAAAGCGCGGGCATTCTGTATTGGAGTTTTGTTAGGCAGGGAACAGGTGTGGTTTGGTGGCAAAACCGGGGTTCGAATCCTGGCCTTGACTCATAACAGAAAGTGAATTTCCTTTGTTTAGCCTTGTACTCCACGCTATTATAAGTTGTGTGACTGCTACGGTGGGGGGAACAGCTAAGGGCAGTGGAGGGGTGGTTAAAGAAGGTCCAAGCTTGCACATACGTTTTTTAATCTTATACAGTCTGCTCTCACCAACTGCTTGTGAGATTGCTGAGGTAGGGGTAACAGCCAAGGACAGTGGGGGGGAAGTTGAAGACAGTTCAAGCTACATACCTTGTCTAACGTGGTGCAGTCCGCTTTCACCAGCTGTTTGTATTTAACACTAGCATGTATTAATGCATTCTCTATTTTAGGCACGTTAACGCTGCATTCCTGTATTTCACGTAGCGAGCGGAGTGGTGGACATCAGTGTGGTCGCGGGTGAAATTCCGGCTGAGAGTGCGCCGGATCTTGAACGGTAAGAGGAGAGCAGGGGGCTCGCATTGCATTGCTTCTGGTAGCCGCCGGGTGGGTCTACGTTAGAGTTTACTCACCCCTGACAAACCGGATAAGCCGGGGCGTTGCGGTTACGGTTGCATGGTGCTTACAGCCCCCTGTATATCCTCCATCTGGTGAAGGTAATAAGCGTACTTACGGCTGTATTGGGGTATTAGTGTAGGGCGGTGCACCCAAGTCATGCCGGGGTCGATGGGTGGTGAAGGGGGGTCCAGGATGGAGGCTATGATGCAGGCCATGATGCAGGAGATGAACAGCATTAATAGGAGATTGAGTAAAGTGGATGAATTGGAGGCCCGCATGAATGAAAGGTTTACTGATCCCCCAGTCCCTTCAGGCAGGCCCGCGCGGCAGCGGAAGGCACCCTTGCCAAGAGGGGATTTTGCTAGCCCGCCCAAGACGTCTAAGGCCAAGAAGCGCAGGTGCAGTGCCCCAGCCCCAGTAGTACCGGTTTCGATTCCACCCGCACCCGCGGTTCCGGTAGCCCTTATACCTGTGCCGGTAGTCCCGGCGCCCGTTACACCGGCTCCTGCCATGCCGCCGGCGCTACCTCCTGTGGGGCCTGCTTCCCCGCCCGTGGTACCGATCCCAGTGCCGGGCCTGCCGCCGCCGGTCACTCCATTGCCTGCCATAACAGTGCCACTGGCCATGCCCCCTGGGGCGCCCGTAGTCCAAGCAGATAACCCGGACTCTGTCCCGCCTGAATTGGCATCCCAAATAGCGGCTTTATTGCCTTGGCTACAAAAGGGGGGCGTGTTACCAGCGTCATCAGATCATGCTGCAGAAGCAGCGCAGTTTGTAGAAAAGATTAAATCAGCAGCGGCGGCTGATAGAGCTGCGGTTCCCCCCTCTTCTTCACTTACAGGTTCCAGCCCCGCCCAACCGAAGGCAGATGGTGGTCAACCGGCCCGGGCGCAAGAAAATGGTAAGGAGGTGGCCCTGCCTCTCTTGGGTGATGGGTCATTGCCCTCTAGGAGTGAGAATTTGGCACAACATGTCTCCCAGGCAACGAAAGAATTGATTTGGGCGGGAAAATATATTTACATTTTTTCATTGCTACTGGATCACAGGGAAATGGAACAGGCAAAGACACTAAAGGAGTGGATGTATCCAAGTGAATGGAGGGCACAGTGTGCTAGATTTAGGGTAGAGGAAACTTTGCTCAATTGGGTTAGGGCTTTCGCAGTATTCACGACCATCATGGCCGAACGTCCTCCTAATGTGCAGGCGCCATTGGCTTGCTACCAGAGTAGGATTGTGGGGTGGAGCGAGCAGTACCCGGGGGATGCCTGGAAGGAGTATGATGTCAATTTCAGGAAAGCTAAGGAATTTGACACATCATTGACATGGGACAAGGTTGACTCTGTGTCATGGCATAGGCAGTTCTCAGGGAGCTCTGCCCCACTGCAGTCCACCAGTGCGGTCAGGGGGCACTCCACCAGACCTCAACACCCCTTTCGGGCGGCCCAGGGGAGCGAGATCCCGGGTAGGGGTGGGGGGGGGGGGGTCTGAGAGAAAAGGGGTGTGTTGGGATTTCAATAAGCGCACCTGCACGAGGGCCCCTGGCACCTGTAAATTCAGACATGCATGTTCAGTCTGCGGTCACCCCTCCCACCCTGAGTCATCT
This sequence comes from Triturus cristatus, assembly GCF_964204655.1. NCBI lineage: Eukaryota > Metazoa > Chordata > Amphibia > Caudata > Salamandridae > Triturus > Triturus cristatus. The sequence goes on along the minus strand of NC_140590.1, from coordinate 480,684,811 downwards.
TGCAGGTCTAAGCAGGGCAACCACAGTCAGAGGGGGAGGGGGAAGCCAGTGTAGTTCAGATATTCTGGATATCCCAACCCCTATAGATGTTTTAGCAATGATCCCTTGGTTGAATAGGTACCCGAATCACACAGCGGCCACTCTACTGCAGGAAGGTTTTTCTCAAGGTTTTAGGATCCCGGCAGGGGGGTACACAGGTAGCGCACATTGCAGGAATCAACTGTCGGTGCAACATAACCCCGCAGTGGTGGCTGCTAAGATTAGCAAGGAACTGTCCCTGGGTAGGATAGCTGGCCCTTTCCAGAAGGTGCCTGTCCCCGATTTTGTGTGTTCTCCACTAGGGGTAGTATCCAAAAAAGAGAAAGGGGAGTTCAGATTGATCCACAACCTGTCGGCACCTAGAGGTGCGTCACTGAATGATGCGATTGATGAGGGGATTTGTAGTGTAAAGTATGCCTCATTTGACCAGGCAGTTGACTTATTGCGGGCGCTGGGGCCAGGGGCATTGATGGCAAAATCAGACATAGAATCTGCCTTCCGCCACCTCCCAGTCCATCCTCTGGAACAACCATCTCTTAGGTTTCACTTTCGATGGCAAGTTCTATATGGATAAATGTATGCCCATGGGCTGTTCCATCTCATGTGCTTACTTTGAGGCGTTTAGCTCATTTTTGGAATGGGTCATGAGAGAGGTGATGGGCCACCGGCAGGTTATGCATTATCTGGACGATTTCCTTTTCTTAGGTGCGGCGGGATCTCAGGAGTGTGCTTGGGCGTTGCAAGAATTTTGTGTGCTCATGCGGGCTTTTGGGGTCCCGCTAGCGCCGGGGAAGACGGTTGGCCCGTCCACCTGTTTGGAATTCCTTGGTATCGAAATTGATTCAGTGGAAGGATGCTTCAGGTTACCCATGGCCAAGGTATCTAGCTTTAGAGCAGCCCTACGTCAATGCCTACGCAAAGACAAGGTTACATTGCAACAGCTACAGGAGGTGGTGGGGCAATTGAATTTTGCGCTTCGGGTCATCCCAATGGCACGCCCTTTTTCACGCTCTATTGCCCAAGCTATGAAAGGGCTACGGGAGAAACATCACCGCACGAGGTTGTCATCTGAGGTTCGCCAGGATATGCTTATTTGGATGGCATTCCTGGAGGATTTTAATGGCAGAGTAGTGTGGGCAGGTCCTCCCTCCACATCAGCGGAATTGGGCTTATGGACGGACGCTGCTGGGAGTACGGGCTTTGGCGCCATCCTGGGTACCAGGTGGGTCGCCCAGCGGTGGCCAGCAGAATGGAGGACACGGGGACTGACCACCAATATTGGCTTTCTGGAACTCTTCCCGATATGGGTAGCATTGATGGTCTGGCCGAAACACTTATGCAATCAATCCGTGGTGTTCTGGTCGGATAACATGACGGTTGTGGAATGCATAAACCAGCAGGGGGCACGCTGTCCATTCATACTGCGCTTACTAAAGGAGATTGTGTTGCAATGCTTAAAATGGAATGTGGTTTTCAGAGCCAAGCATGTCCCTGGCATCCTCAACAATGCTCCCTTTCTCGCTTTAAAATGCAGGTTTTCAGGGAACATCTTCCTGCAGCAGATCCCCAGCCGGCGCAATTCCCGGCAGTACTTTGGCAGATTGGTGCCCCAGATTACAGGACCTCGTGGTTGCTAGATTAGCCCCCAGGACCAAGACAGCTTACGAAGGGGCGTTTTTGTCTTACCGGGCTTTTTTGGGGCAGGAATGGGAGGTTAGGTGGGCCCAGGAGGACAGCTTTGCAGCTTACCTAGAATCGATGCACAGGGAAGGGCGCTCAGTGGCGGCTGCGAACAGACATAGGGCGGCGGTCTCCTTCTTCGCGCAAGGTAAGGGCATGCGAGATCCCACTAACACCTTTCTGGTGCGCAAGGCCTTGAGGGGTTGGCGCCGTTTACAGGGTTACCGGGGTGATAGGAGAAGGCCCATTGGACTGGCACGGCTGACGGCCTTATTGGGGGCGCTGCACAGTGTCTGTAGCTCCCAGTGGGAGGTTATTTTGTTCAAGGCTGCATTTTCCCTGGCCTTCTATGGGGCTTTGAGGGTTGGGGAGTTAGTTGCTGGGTCAAAAGCTGATAGAGTGGGCGGAATACGGTGGGCCGGTGTGGAGATCAGGGAGGACGTTATGAGAATAACAATTCAGAGATCGAAAACTGATCAGGACTCTCGGGGTCACACCATAGTGCTCCACCGGGCGCGGGCCAACCCTTGCTGCCCGGTTTCTCACGTGGAGGCTTTCTGCAGGCAGCGGGAGGGCACGGCGGGGGACACACTGCTGTGTCACGCCGATGGTACACCATTGACCAGGTACCAGTTTAGGTGAGTCTTGGAGCTAACGGGCAGACTGGCAGGTTTCGATCCAAGGGAATTCGGCACCCACTCATTTAGGATTGGGGCAGCAACTGAGGCAGTGGCGAGGGGTCTCTCAGTGGAGAATGTGAAGAAACTGGGGAGATGGTCGTCCGAACGTTACAAGAGTTATGTATGAATTGACATGTTGTGACAGGATGGTGCTCACGCCCGGTATGTTTCTGGTTTTTTGCAGTTTCTCAAACCTGTCACGCAGGGGAGGAATTCGCCACCGGGCGCCAACGACCGACATCGGCACAGCACAGAGGACACAAGAAATTGGTGACTTGGATTGTGGGCCACTCTTATGTTAGGCGTGCGGAACATGTTTTTCTTTCAGGAGACCGTAGGACGAGTGCAGCGCAAAAGGGGTTTGATATCTCATTTTTCGGGAGGGGGGGTTTATGCCTCAGCCAGTTTCGGAATTTTTTCCAGGGACTCTTAGCTCAGCAGCGGCCCCCCCCGTCAGTGGTGATACTTCACCTGGGGGAGAATGATTTGGCAAAATTGGGGAGGCGCGTGCTTATTGAGGAGATCATTTCCACTGCGGGTTGGGTGGCCAGGGCTTGCCCGGGTTCCACAGTAGTTTGGTCTCAACTTATCCCTCGGTGGCAGTGGCGAGGGGGGGTCTCGGTCAGGGCGTTGAATCACTCGGTACGGAGGGTCAACACACAGTTGGACAAATTATTTCGGACCCCCCAGTTGCAGACGATTCCACATGGGTGTATCTGGGGCGAGCATTTTTACTTGAGGGACGGGGTGCACTTGACTGAGGCAGCGAACGTCTTGTGGTCTAATAATGTCTGGGCCTGGTTGGAGGGATTTGCAAAGTAAGCGCGCTCCTGGTTTAGGTCTAGGTAAAGGGGGAGGCCAGATCGTCGGTTAACAATGCTGGCCTGTGGCGGTAAGGTCATGACCGGTGAGCAACTATTTGAAGGTCTGAGGGGGCGGGCATCATCCTACGGAGGTGCCCGCCCAGGGGGAGGGGCCTTTGGCCCCTCCTAGAACTTCAGGGGCAAGGTAACTGGTGCTTCAAAGGGGCGCGGGTTGGGGAGTCACGCTTTCCTTAGGCTGGTAGCCACCCCGCGCGCGCATACTCATGACGTCACCGGATGGCGCAGAGTAAGGGCCCTCCTTTAGTGGGTAAATGAAGTTCACGGCGTGGACCGGGTAATTACCGGGCCCGGCTGCGCATGCGCACACCTGTAGGGGAGGCGCAGCTAGTAGGACCTGACACCGGTTAGCGACCTTGCCATATGGCCCAGAAATGTTAGTATACAAAAATGCAGAGGAGGATGTTAGACTCGGTTAGGAAACAATCTGTATTAGAGTCTTTGTTAAGGATAGTCACTCACACCTGTTGACAATAATGTATCTAATGTCCTGCTGATTTTTGTATAACTGTTTATCATGCAAATTATAAAATTTATTGTTTTTTAACTTAATAAATACGGCCAGGGGGTCTCGCGACCTCCCGCCTTCCAAAGATACCACGTCTATGTTCTGTGTCCGGGGGTGGTGAGGTCATAGGGGGAGGGCGGTAGCCAGTCACTGACCATGTGCTTTTTGCACAGTAAAGTACATACCAATGTTTCACTTTGCGTCTTTCTTCATCACCTTGCATCACTTTATGACAGTGCACAGCAATATTTGTTTTACAAGAAATACCATGCAAGGACAAAAAATAATTAAAGAGAATAGAAGGCTATCCTGGGAATCATTTTGGAATCAGTGTAACTGGGTTTAGATCCCCAAAGTTTGTGATTACAATACCTGTACGCACGAATCACACTTGCACGTGCTTCAATTAGTAAAAGGTTTTTTCTTATAGTCATTTTGCCCTAAGTGAATCAGCCTCATATTTTCCTTAAATCCTTGTACATTTCTTGCACTTGATACAAACCTTAAAATATTGTTCTAACAGCAAGTCCCACTCGTAAAACGAGAGTTCAGATGCCTGGATGTGATGAATACAGGCCCCAGCTAGGCCCGCAAGAACAAGGGTTCGCTCTCCTGTAACGGAATCTATAAGGAAGTTGGCACGGAAACTGCAAAGTACAAAGACAACGTTTATTAACCCTTAAGGGTGGTCCTACAATCCACACAACACTCTTCAGTATTGCCTGGAGTAGCACAAAGAACATTCGTACACAGTCCCCTTTTATACACAACAGAGAGGCTCATAGTGGGTGGATACAACGTAAGGCCGAAGAACATTACCATTTATGGTCATTCTCGATACTGAATCAATACATGGGCGGAGCTAACACACTCTTTGAGCCCGCGAAAACACATGGTCAAGCAAGGCTAATTATAACAGATGTGGCCAAGTCTGGGCATGCGCCAGATGGACAAGAGAGCTATTTATAAACTGTTACTAGGCAGGTTACAGGAGCAACTAACACAGAGGTCGGACTCTCCTCGTGACGAACACGTGGCAGCATGTCAATACAAAATGGAGTCCGGACTTCGGTCAACATAACGAAGAAAACATGATCGCAAGGGAAAGCATTAATGTTTTCAGTAAATGCTTAATCACATTCTGCCTTAATTTACAACAGACGACCCTTTCAGCATTTACTGAAGACATCCGGCTTCCAAGAATAATCATCATATATATCAATTATCATCATTCCCTTAACCTCTTTAGCTAGACCCTTCTGGCGAGCAACATCGGCAATAGCTTTCTTATCTGGAATGCAGAATGAAATGCATACGGAACAGCACAATGGTCCACATTGAATACACATACAGAAAAGGAACAGAACTGCTATAATAATGCAGAGACCAGTTAAGACCTTCCATCCCCAGGCAGTAACCAACGCCCAAAACCATCCGGAAAAGGACCAAGTGCCGTTTTCTGTGTGGATTTCAGCTGCTATTTTATGCAGCTTGTTAATGGCGTTATAAACGGATGGCGTATGATCAGGGATGAACACACAGCAGCTACTTCCAATAATTTTACAGGCTCCTCCTCGATCAGCTAGCATTACATCTAATACCATACGATTCTGCAACGCAACAATCCTGGTTATTTGTAACTCTTCCGTAAGATTCCCAAGAGCAGCGGCAGTCTGATTGGTCACAGCTTCTACCACTCTTGTTAATCTTCGGATCTTCCTACTATTCAAAGCGGCTCCAACAAAGAAGAACAGTCCTAAGTTAAAATCAATATACTGTTGCAAGCTGGTATCTGTTTGATCCACATCATCAATTGATAGAGTACGTTTATATCTATTTACAGTCACATTATTCAACAGTTTCAAATCCTTATGATATGACGCGGGTGCTAAGAATACAGGAGGTAATAGGAATGATACATAGCATACCCCGGACCACCCTGCCGGCAAACGGTAATAACCTTTATTTCCACATACAAAATAGGTATTATGGGACGCTAGGAAGGTACTGTTATTTAACCCGTCGATGTTTAATACGGTTATGCAATCACTGACACCAACAGGGATAAAACCCACACTCTGGACACACAAATCCGCTTGAGCTTGTGCTACTTGGATTACGAATTTGTCCTTCCCCACAGTGTCTCTTGTGTTCATGAAGATATAGGGAATGGATTCATTGTCCGGTCGGTACTCTTCCCATTCCCAAATTGTCCCATTTGCTTGTGGATATCCATTTTTATCTTGATGACATTCTTTATTGAGTCTGAAAAGCAATCGTCCCACTGTCGGTTTCCGAGTGGCAAACAGCAAAGTGTACCATGCTCTACAAGAGCCATTATGAGAGAAAGGAAGTGGTATGAATGGCGTACCTCCTTTCTTTTGATGGGCTGGCATCATCCCACATATCCAACAGTTCGTAGCGTTCGTAGCAACGTGGGTGTGATGCAGCATCTGAATGAAAGTGTTATTCAAATAGGATTGTCGATGCTTCAACTCTTGATATGGCAATGTATAAAAGTAGTGCTCCGCAGGCACTGGAGTCGTCAACACAAGTGTCTTTCGAGCAGGAGTTGCCTCCTCCACAAACCATGTGGTTATACCAACGATAGCTACTGTTAGCATGAACCCCAACGCACAAAGGATTTTCTTCTTCTCCATGTCAAAAGAAACAATACCCTGATATCTTCCTGAAACTAAAAAGTCTGTCAGAGCTCTTCCCCTTGGGCAGCGGTTGATTTCTTCACCAGCGGGCCAAGACGGGTGTCGCTACACTAATGCAGGGCTGATCCCCCCCCCTTGCCTCATCGGCTCTCCGTTTCACTAACCCAAGGGCCGTTCTGACAGTATGTCCCGGTACTGGAAACCTCACTTCCTTGGTCGCAGATGATATCGCCTTCCTCCAGAAGTCGCGTGGTCCGGAAAGAGCTCCTCAGTGTCGTTTGGCTCCGCAGCACGGCCTGTCTCTGCTGCTAGGATTTCTCGTTGATCGGTCAGCACGGCAGACTCCACCAATCCGGGCGGTACCTTTCGGCAGTGCAAGGAATGGATCCAATTCTTCCTGTTCGAGACTCGCACTGCCGTCCTCGTTGCAAGGAGGACTTGTTCAGGTCCTACCCATCTCGGCTCCAAACTGTTCGTTCTGTCGAAAACCTTCACCATAACATGATCTCCAGGCCGGAGACCATGTCCTTCACCGGTAGACCGATCAGGGAGCGCCTCTCGGACCTGTTGATGAATAGAAACCAAATTATCCGTTAACTGTGCCAGATAATCGCTCATCATTACACAAGGTACATCATACACAGCCTTAGGCCTTGGTGGACCCCAAATATTCATTGGGCGTCCAAATACAACTTCATATGGCGTAAGGCCAGTTCGAGAGTGTGGCACCGACCTAATTGACAATAACGCCAGTGGCAGGGCGTCTGGCCAAGTCAAAGATGTTGAAGCTTGGATTTTGGCGATCTTAAGCTTCAGTGTACCATTATACTTTTCGACTAGTCCTGCAGACTGGGGGTGGAATACGGCGTGGAACTTCTGAGTGATGCCTAGGCCCTTCAAGACATATTTTATAACATCCGCTACAAAGTGAGGGCCATTATCACTCCACAGAAGTCTACAGACGCCGTATCGAGGGAAAAACTCTTTCAGCAATAGCTTCGCTGTAGTCATTGCAGTATTGTCTTTCGTAGGGTACGCCTCAACCCATTTACTGAAGGCGCAGACCACTACTAGAACATACTTCAAATTGTTACAGCGCTCAAGCTGGATGTAGTCCATCTGCAGAACCTCAAAGGGTGCAGTGGGCGTCGCAAATCCTCCTGCTGGAGTTCGAGTGCCTTTCCCTGGGTTATACTTCAGACAAATCATACAGGTCTGCACCACCCTCTTTGCTGTGCTAGCAATCTCTGGATGCTCCCAGACTTGGGTAAGCAATTTCACAATTGCGGAAGCTCCAACATGTGCTAGCCCATGTGCCATCTGAACCATAGGTTGTACAAAGGCCGTGGGTAATTTCCATCTATCCATCTGCTTATTTCTCCAACAGCCCTCATCATCCAGTTCCCCTTCGCTAGCCCATCGTTCCCGCTCTTTGTCAGAAGCGGTCCTCTGTATTTCTCGCACTTCTTCCTTCGCATCTCGCCATCTTTCCACCTGTGACTTTACTACATACATGGCAGTAGCGCCAGGCTGCATCGCGGTCTCCCGTGCTACTCGATCCGCTAACGCATTCCCTTCTCCAACTTTATCAACTACTTTCCTATGGGCACTACACTTAACAATGGCAATTTTCTTCGGGTATGTCAATGCGGTTAAGAGATTGTGGACTAACTCCCCATGCATTATCTGTACCCCATGTGACGTTAAGAACCCTCTCTCCTTCCAGAGTAGGCCGAAATCGTGCGCTACTCCGAAGGCATAGCGGCTATCTGTGTAAACATTCACACACAATCCTGTACTGAGCTCACATGCTCGTGTTAAGGCTATCAGTTCCGCTGCTTGAGCTGATTTCTGTGGTATGCGTGCTGTCTCCACTATCGTGTGTAATGTGGTAATTGCATACGCTGCTGAAGTCGTACCATCTGGTAGCTTCAGGCATGATCCGTCTACCCACAACTCTCCATCTACCTCTGAAAAGGGCGTATCCTGGAGATCAATACGACCCTTTGTTTGTTCCTCAGTCACAAGAATACAATCATGCGCTTTCTGCGCCTCAGGCTGGGTCTCGGGGTATGGCAACAATGTGGCCGGGTTTAATGTCACGCACCTTTTCAACGTAATATGAGGAGCCAAAAGCGTCAGCTCATATCCCGTTAAACGGGCACTGGTCAAATGCTGCGTCTTTGTTTGATTAAGCAGGGCATCCACAGCATGGGGAACTAACACCAACAATTTATGGGACAACACAATTCCTTCACTTTGGCGTATTGACACAGCTGTCGCCGCTACCGAGCGAAAACACCCTGGTAATGCTCGGGCGACAGGATCAAGCACAGCCGAAAAGTATGCACAAGGGCGCTGCTTGTCGCCGTGCATCTGTACTAAGACTGACAATGCACATCCATCTTTCTCATGCACATACAACGAAAAGGGTTTTGTATAATCAGGGGTCCCTAACACTGGTGCTGAACAAAGGGCCTGTCGCAGTTGCTGAAAAGCAGCATCACACTCATCTGACCAAGGGATTGGGATAGGCGTGTCGTTTGTCAAAAGAGCTAGTAATGGCTTAGCTATGTGTGAAAACCCCAATATCCACTGTCTACAAAAAGAAACAAGACCCAAAAATGCACGCACATCCTTCTGCGTGGATGGTCTCGGTGTGTCCAAAATTACTTGGATACGATCTGGTGTGAGTGCACGCCCCTCCTTAGACAAAAGGTGACCTAAATAAGTCACCTTTGGTCTACAGAATTGCAATTTCTTCCTAGAGACCTTGTGATTGTGGGATGCTAAAAAGGAAAGTAAGGATAACGTGCTTTTCTCACACAACTCCAGGGTGTCAGCCGCCAACAGGATGTCATCGACATATTGAATGAGGGCGACCCCCTCGAGTAAAACAAAGGAATCCAACTGTCGTTTCAAAGCCTGACTGTAAATACTAGGGCTTTCTGTGTAGCCTTGGGGAATTCTACAAAAACGATAAGATCTATTATTTAATGTGAACCCAAAAAGAAATCGGCTAGCAGGGTGAATGGGAATGGAAAAGAAGGCATTCTTCAAATCAATCACTGAAAACATGGTCGCCGTAGGCGGGACCAAGGTAAGCAACGTCGTGATATCAGAAACCACCGGGTACTGAGGTATCACGATCTTGTTTACCTCCCTCAAATCAATTATGAACCGATAGACCTTCGCATCCGTGTCCTTTTTCAAAATTGGGAGAATCGGACTGTTACAGATATTATAGGGAACTTCTTCCACTACCCCTACTGCTATCAAGTCTTGCACAATCTGTATGAGAGCCTCCTCGCCCTCCTGGGAAATACGATACTGCGGGAGGCGTGGTAGCACCGCCCCCTCCTGGACACTAATGTGGACCGGAGGAATCACCATTTGTCCCACATCTGTGTCCGAAGTCGCCCATAAAGCTCGGGGGAGGGTAGCCAACAACGCATCCTCTGATATCGTACACATCCGCCCAGACCTGGGATAGTTGTCATTTAAGATCACCCTCACACCCTCAGGGGAGCAGCGGATTGTAGCCCTAAAATACTTTAACATATCAAGGCCCATAATGTTATCCGGTGTATACGGAGCAAGCAAAAACGGACAGGGCGCAGAAAAAGAATCAACCTTAAATGTAAGGGGCTGTGAAAGAGGGCTTCGGGAGAGTGTACCGTCAAACCCTACCGATGTAACTATTGAGCCGGATGGGGGAGCCCCCGGAACCAAGTACCTAGACAATGCACTACGTGTCGCTCCTGTATCCACTAGGAACTGATCAGTAGAACCTAAAACCTCAGCCGATACATAAGGACCCGTCTGATCGACCGGCACCTCAACTGATTCGGACCCCCATCCAACGCATTTCTATGCATGCTGAGAATCATGATATCCCGATTGATCGATGTCCGATACATGATACTGGTGCTGGCGATCAAAAACATTTGAGCCATCTCGGTGCCGCCCGGCAGTATCGAAACGGACATTATCGTTAGAATTCCCTCTAAAGTTCGAGAAGCCCCCTCTACCTCTCGGGCCACCCGGAGTATGCCCCTGACGCGAAGCACGCAACGCTGGGCAATCCCTGGCCCAATGGCCCAACTGCTTGCAGTACGCACACTGGTTCCTATTCAAATCAGATCGGCCCGAAGGGGGACCATAAGATCCGCCCCTTCCTCTATTATTATTACCCCGTCGGGGCGGGCCATATACTTGTGCTAACATCACCTTGGTTTTGAGATCTTTCGATTTCTTCTCCTCCTGGCCCTTCGCCTCGTGCTCCTGACGCTCATAATACTGAGCGATAGTCAGAAGGGCCGTCGGTGTCGCGGAGGACCAAGAACTTTCACTCGCTTTTAACCGGGCCGCAACTGCCGGTAGCAGATTAGCCACATATTTGTCCGCGAAAAGGTGGCGGCCCGTGTCGTCAGTAAGCGACTGGCCACTAAAATCATGAAACGTCTCCTCAAAGCGCGTAAAGAAGTCCGCAACTGACTCGTCAACTTTCTGCTTACATGCAGTTAACATATTCCAGTCAATTTTTTTAGGGGGGATAATCGTCTTCAACTTAGCCACAATAGCCGCAGGGAGATCTAAAATATTCTGGGGTGGTTTCTGTGCGGGCTTCCGTTCCCTATCCTCATCCTCAAGGTCAGACCACCGGGCCTTGAAGGCAACCGCATCATCTACCTTTCGGACAGAGCGCCACGTATCCGGCGGTAGGATAAGGCCAAAGAACAGGTCTATATCCGCTAAGGTCATAATGCAAGAATTCAAGGCCCCCTCGACTTCTTCATAGAAGGCCGCTGGATTCTTGCGGGGGTCAGGCAACGCATTCTTTAGTGCCATAACATCGGCCCTATGCCATGGAGTGTAAACCCAATTATATACGAAATATCCCCTTGCATCGGCGGAGTTAATATCCGAGCTAGTCCCTGCTCCCTTAGGAGGAACATACAAAGGCGCCGCCTCTCGCATTGGTTTAGCATGCACTATGTCATCCTTATCTGACTGGGAGGCGGATGGGTGGCCCCCTGCTGCAGACGAATCCAACTGCTTCTCCTCCTCCGTTTGTTGACGTGCTTTCTCTCGAAGGGCCAGCACCTCGTCCCGCAAGGCGAACAGCCGCCGAGCCGCCTCAGGAGCCTTAGAGGGAGAAAAAGCACCGTTACGTATTGCTCTAGCGTCCGAAGACACTTCGTCAGGCTCAAGAACATGAGAATATTTTCGGAAAGCAGTAATCACTTCCTCCGCGAAATGACCCAGAAAATACACTTTATCTCTCTCCTGCCACTGCCCCCAAGTCTGAAATAAGTCCTCCATAGATACCTTGCCTTTAAGCGCACGGAAGGAAAGTGTCCGAAGCTCAGCCATTTGCTCGGCCGACAGCATGGACCGTGTGTCTACCTTACCCGAAACCGGGTCAGAATCTTGCGGCCGTGGAGCAGATGCGCCAACATAAGGGGGCGGAGAGCGATCTAGCAAATAAAAATCATCATCAGAATTATTAAGGACAGGATAAAGTGGCTGACGAACAACATATTGACCCGAAACCTGTAGCCTACGCTCTTTCTCTTGTCTGTCCGTGTGCTCTTTGTCCTCCCGACGCTTCGCTTCCTGCGCTCGCACATGATCATTCTTCCGTTGTTCTTTATCAAACAGCGCTTTCTCACGCTTCTCTCGCTCACGCACTTCCTTCACCCATAATCGCACACATTCAAACATATCCTGACGAGCACGCCGCTTACACATACACTGTTCCACATACTCAATCTTACGTATATCAAACGATCCATACAAAGGCCATCGCAACTCAGGATCCTTCCTCGTGTATTTCCTCCATAGCGTGCTGTACATTATGGAAGAAAGACCATGCTTCACATACATATCCCTATTAGGAGTCCCCTCTGGGGGAGCTGGAGCAGATTCCTCGAGGTTCAACCGGTTTCCAAAACAGCAGCACCACTTACGGAGTGCGCTAAAAGCAGGCATGCTAGGAATAATGCAAAATATGCAATATTATAAAGAAAATGGCACTTAATCGTTGCGCCGTTCAGAGTTTACACAGCTCCTGGAGAAATTTCTCCACATTACCTGCCTATATGTGTTGCAACGCATATATTTTCACAAAGACAAATTCAAAATATGACTAGTCATCATCAATCAAACTCAAATAGCCATCCCAGGCTTCAAAAACTCGGAGCAAGTACCGTACAACGGTTCTTACCAATCAAGAGTCCAGGTTCCAACTGCCAAGCTCCACAATCGCCCAAACGGCTCTCACGGCAGGACCGACAGAAGAGGTCTCAGTCGATGACCGGCGCCACCCAGACGGTCAGCTCGGAAGGGAAGGAAGAAAAACCTCGGGATGCCAGGGCTAAGACGCCGCTGGCAGTGATCACGTCCCCGGCCAAACTCCTCACCTTCGTCGCGACCAGTCCTTCGAGCATCCGAGTCGCCGATGAGCCCCACGTGACGGGCGCCAATTGATGAATACAGGCCCCAGCTAGGCCCGCAAGAACAAGGGTTCGCTCTCCTGTAACGGAATCTATAAGGAAGTTGGCACGGAAACTGCAAAGTACAAAGACAACGTTTATTAACCCTTAAGGGTGGTCCTACAATCCACACAACACTCTTCAGTATTGCCTGGAGTAGCACAAAGAACATTCGTACACAGTCCCCTTTTATACACAACAGAGGGGCTCATAGTGGGTGGATACAACGTAAGGCCGAAGAACATTACCATTTATGGTCATTCTCGATACTGAATCAATACATGGGCGGAGCTAACACACTCTTTGAGCCCGCGAAAACACATGGTCAAGCAAGGCTAATTATAACAGATGTGGCCAAGTCTGGGCATGCGCCAGATGGACAAGAGAGCTATTTATAAACTGTTACTAGGCAGGTTACAGGAGCAACTAACACAGAGGTCGGACTCTCCTCGTGACGAACACGTGGCAGCATGTCAATACAAAATGGAGTCCGGACTTCGGTCAACATAACGAAGAAAACATGATCGCAAGGGAAAGCATTAATGTTTTCAGTAAATGCTTAATCACATTCTGCCTTAATTTACAACAGATGTTCTCAAACGCTGCAAGCAGCTGGCACAAACTATATTACAACATTTGTTTTGGGAGTGTCATACCTGGAAGCTGAGGGTTTTCCGTTGCATGTGTACGAAATGGACACGTTGTCACCTCGCACCTCATTCATTGCAGTCTCACTCACTAGTGATGCCAAAGGCGCCTGGGCCTCGCGGCGTTTGGACGGGCGGGAGGTGAAAGCATCAGAATGAGTTAAATCCGGCCAGGTCCTGATGGCGAGCACAGAGAAAGGCAGGAAAACTGCAACTAAAGAAATGCATTTTGGGCGGGCTTTTGTATGGTTTCCACAGCACTTTGGGGCTCATTTATGAAGAAGGCAAGGTGACTGCACAGGAAGTGCAGGAATGCGCCGTATCTAAGGCAACATGCCGATGTTCAGTCTTTTCCTCTATGCTGGCATTCTGTTGGCTGCCTAACACCAATACAGGCACCCTTGCAGCAGGGGCGTAACACAGGCCCCCACATCCCCCGCAGTGCGGGGGGGGCCCCAACTGCAGGGGGCCCCCTCAGGACTGTACTCATACCTTGCAGGGGGGCCCCTTCAACTTTCGTTACGCCACTGCCTTGCAGCATGGTGAAAGGGGGCCTGTGTTGCATGCAGGACTATTTTGAGCAGGAAGAGATATTTTCCCGCACAAAAACAGTAGTGGCTACTCCGTAAGGCGGAGAAGTATCGCTCCCCTGCTCTCGGAGCAGTGTAATAGGAGAAATAAGATGATAATAAAGAAGTTATCATTTTATTTTTAGTTTCAGCCATGTTAGGGCGGGGCTGGGCCGAGCTCCTATGACGTTGGGGGGAGGAGTGGTTGCTGTACTCTAGAGTGAGCATGACGGTTTTGCCAGCTGTCTTGGCCCGGCCAAACAGTCATGCACACTTTGAATGTTCCCCACCAGGCTACAATGCACAGACTGGTGGGGAATATGCACAGACTCCCTGTGCTCGTCTGAGCGCCGAACCATGGCGCTCAGACCTATCACAACACAGACTGGCATAGGGGAGCCTGGGTGCTTCATGCGTCCTCTTCACTCAGAAGCCAGGCAGCGGCCGGAGGAGAAACAATGTGGGAGAGATGATGGGCCCCAAGGTTTTTTAAACGGGTTTGCCTTAAGGTCCTCAAGACTGCCTTGACCACCTGGTATAAAGTCAGACGTATTTGGGGTATAAGTTATTTTTCTGACATTGCCCATTTTGGAATTCTCCGGGGACCCCTCCTTGTATGTGTGATAGTTTGGCTACTCCGATTAAAAGTGCCGGTATTGTGAAGTGGTCGGATCTGGTGGATTCAGATGGGATTCTTCCATGGGAAATCTTACAAGCCAAGCTTGGTCCCACATTTTCTAGGTTCAAGTTCCTCCAACTAAGATCATGGTACGAGGTAGAAGCGGGCGAGATTACAGGGAGTTGGGAACCTGAGCAGATATTACAAGTCCTCCAGCCTAAAAAGAAAGAAATATCTCTTTGGTACATAAGGTTTCTTGAAGCAGATGGAATCGAGATCCCCACCAATCATCGGTTTGGAATCAAACACCACTTGCCTACGGTATAGAAGAATTGTTTGCGCTCTCATATCCAAATAGGCTTGCTGCTATACCTTATACTGTTGGCAAGGAGGGAGATCTGCATAAGGTGGAAAGCTTCAACCCCCCGGATAGAGAAGGCTGGCTTAAAGCTGCCTTGAGCATGGCACGTTTAGAGCAAGACGGCAGAGAGGAAAATCTACATAATATTTGGCTCCCATTGTTAAGTTGGGGACGGCGCATGCGATTGATACATTGTTAAATGGTGGGCCTTCTTCTTGGTCCTATGATTACACCAGACCTCAAACACGTGAGGAAGGCCATGTGGGCCTAGACAGACGCAGTTAGCCGATGGGCGCCCAGTAACACACAAAATAGTCGGCTTGTTAAATCTGCCAATGTCTTTGGTGAGATGAGGAAAAAAAAAAAAAGAGAGATGATGTGCTGAGGTGAGCGAATTTTAATTTTCCCCTTCTCGCCTCCTTTCCCCCTCCTCTGCCCGCCCCCCCCATTCCGTACTGGCCACCACTGCACAAAACAATCCTGGGAGCCATAATCTCGTTTCTATATGTGCTGCACATTGAGCACACATAGAAAGAGAAAGAAACAAGGAGAAATAGAAGAATTTCTCTTGTCACGCTTCCCGTGGGAAGGCATAAGAGTTTTGGCGCATTCCTTGGTTTACAAGTTCTTATAAATCTTGGAATGCGTCAAAATCCATGGGAGGTGCGTCGGAAAACCCATGCAATGACAGTAGAATGCCTTTGCAGGGCAGAGTAACGCAACGCAGTGATTTGCACTGCGTTGCGTTACTTCAGATTTATGAAGCCACTACAAGCCATGGGAAGTTGCTTTGCGTGGCTCCATAACTCTGACTTCGAGGTTTGTGTTGTGCATTTACCACGTTGCCCCATAATTATGCCACTTTAGCTCTAAGGTTTCCTAACGGTGTGCGTTACTTAGGGTGGATGTGTTTTAGAGCGACTAGTGTACATTTATTTTTAGGTCTGGCTTTAGCTAAGAGACCTTTTAATTTTAGTGAATGTATATACAATATGCTCATAGGGGCTTTTAGCCAGCGCTCTTCATTCACTGGTATGTTATTGTTTCCTTCACACTTTCATTACGCCCACTACAGCATGGGGCAGCCCACTTCAGCCGCTGGCTAACTTCATTGCGAGTGAAACATTCGGCTCTTTTGCAACGAGCGCATCCACACACGCAAAGTAGTTGTTAGTTAAGATTTTTTTATATTGGTGAGGGTCTTGCAGTTACCCAGTAGAAACGATTTATATAAACTATGGCAAAACAAAAGCAAGTAAGGTAGGCAGTTAATATCAGGCCTATTGGCTTTGCAAGTGCTTGTTATACTCAACTGCCAGGTTAGGCCAGGTCATGTGTAACACCGTCAGACAGTTCTTGACTTTCAGCTTGTTTGCAGGCTGATGACTTGTCGTTTTGTTTTCCTCAGTGCATTAACTAGCTTGCACAATGCCGCTGCCTGAAGGGCGAGCACGTGGCAGCTACAACAAACAGCAAGTGGGAAGGATGCGGGTTTAGTTTGAAACATGGCAGGCGTCCTAATCATCGTTATCATTTACACACTAGACAACACCCCTGCTGCGGACGGCACCAACAGATAATTCAATTAATGGCGAGCACCATGACATCAGTGTTACCGGGAGAGCGGTCCCTAAAAGGCACAGCACATGTCGGCACAACAGCGCCCGTAAACGTCATAGTTGCAATCATTATATGGATAATTGTAACTATTCTTTCTTCACGTCTGAGACCCTGACCACAGCAGGCTCCTTCTCTCGCGCCTTGAGTTACATTTGAAAATGGCTGGCTGGTAATGCGAGCTGGCAAAACAGAGAGACCCCAGACGCGCCGTGCCTTCTGTGGCGAAAAGAGGGCCCGCCAGTCCACGTCCTGTTGAGAAGTTTTTTCTTATTTTGGCGCCGTCTCATAGCTGTCTGGAGGCTTCAGGAAGTAGTCGTGGTAGTACTCATAATTGCTTCTGGTTTTTATTTCGGTTTTGGGGGTGGGGGAAGTGGACGGTGGGCCTTTGCCTTTCCATTTCTACATTGAAAGGGTAGAGTGCTTGCTTTGCAACACATTTTCTTGTAACTGTGAAACGTGCACACTTTCTGGTTGGGCCACTGGAATTATAGAATTCTGCGGCTGCAACGTTTTCTGCATGGATATGGATTTGCCACACAATTTACCATCTGCTGCATAATCTGCAGGATTAAACAAAAAAATTGTTTCTAACTGAAAGAGTTAAAAAGTTACTAAAATCACAGTGACCTATATCGCCACGCAGTGTAAGGCCCTATGCAAAGGTTAACCGGAAATCTTTATGTTGTTTTTAATTGTGTTTGGATGTTAAACGGGTACTAATTAGGTGAAATAGTGTTAACGTGAAAAAATTACAACATTGCAAAGTAGTATTAGCACAATGTGCCCTATTAGGTCATAACTGATACCTGCATCCACGCTTTCTCTGCTTCAAAACTGTGTGAGTTCGAATACATGGCTGTATTATAAGCCAATACAATAGCTCAGTGGGATATTGCACCTGCTTAACACCTACGACTAATCGTTGGGTCAAATGTTAATATTCCAGCAAGGTGCAATAATTCTTACATAGTTAATAATCACAATTTCTCTGAGACTTGAAACTTCAATGTTTGAGTGCTTTACAAAATATCAGTTGGTATTATATTTGAAATGTCTCATTTAGCCAAATTTTAACCCCTTGCATGCTTCTGACGGAACCACTCCGTCATGAGCCACGGGCGCCGTGTGCTCATGACAGAGTGGTTCCATCATGCTGCGGCTGTTGGCGGCTGCTCCACCCACGCGGCACTGTTTCCCCCCCTGTGCGGGCGATCAGCGCAAGTGGGTGGAGTCATGACGGAACCACGCCGTCATGAGCACAGCTCGCCCGTGACTCATGACGGCGTGGTTCCGTCATGAGCATGGCGGCGCCGCAAACCCCCCAAATCCCCCCAGCGCTGTGGCGGAATTCGCGCCGCAGCGAAGGGGTTAAATAGCGGCATATAGCAGAAAGGGAATTCCTCCCTGGACTCTCTTTAGCTCATGATATCTCATTAGCTGGGCAGCTTAGCCGGTCAAAATCACGGAGTACGTTAGTCACCCACTCCTGGTCAGGGACACTTCTCTCCGCTAGCGCAGCTCCGTCGTTGCGCTGCTGCCCCCCGCGCCTCTCTCCTTGCAGGTAGGTGTTCGAGGCCGTCCGCCACCCGCAGGCTCCTGCCTGCGCCTCATCCCTGGTGGTCCAGTGGGAGAGTCTTGCTCTTCTGCTGGTCTGCTCAGCCAGCCTTTCTGGTTGTGTTCCCTGCTTTTGTCTGTCTGTGCCCTATATGTCTGTCTTTCCCTTATTGACCGTTGTGCAGTTTGTCCCTCATTGTCTCTTGCATCTTGTCGTTTTTTGGGCCTTTGTCTCTTGTGCCTTTTTGTATCTTTTTTCTGCCTCATTGCTAACCCTGGGCCTAGTTTGCGAAGTAGCGCTACGCGTAGCTACGCGAAGTGCACTTCGCACCACGCGAGCTACGCGTAGCTTTGCAAACTGCGTAGTGCACTGTGCAAGATGCTGTTTGCACTGATTGCACAGTGCCGGATGCTCGCGACCACTCGCAATGATAAACCTGACCTCCCCGCGTTGAGAAGCTCGCCGGGAGGTTTATTTTCCACGCTTGCGATCGGCAACTTGATGTTGCTGATCGCGAACGAGGAAAAAGTCTCGCCTGGATGTCATTTTGTTTGCTCGCGGTCGCCAACTTGACGTTGAGGACCGCGAGCAAGCAAAAAATGACCGCTGCACTACGCTACGCGTGTTTGCACTGTGCTACGTGCAATTCGCGTAGTGCGAAGTAGCGCAAACTACGCAAGTGTAGCGTAGTGCTTTGCCCAGGCTTACTCATTGCCTGATTTTCTCTGCTACCTGTCTCTCTTTGTGCCTCTGTTCCTTGTGCCTCGTTGTCTTTTTTGTGTCTCTGTTGTTTTTTTGTGCCTCTGTTGTCTTTTTTGTGCCTCTGTCACTTGTGCCTTTTTGTCTCTTTTTTCTGCCTCATGTCCCGTTTTTCTCTGCTACTGCTTTTGCTCCCTTTGCTGCTGCCCCTACGGCCCCTCCCCCCTTTCTGGTCCTGCTCCCGCCTCCCAGCTGCTCTCCCTCACCTTACTTAATGGCGGATGCGCCGCTGGCACGCTTAAGGCGCGCCATAGGCAAGCCCGTCTGCTCCTGCCCGCGATCCGACCACGACAGTACCAGGGACCCTGGTTTCCCGTCCATCCACAGCTACGACTCAGCTACCCTCCATGCACTCAACCCCTGAAGAAACAACAACTGCCAGCTGTTGAAGCCGAACACCACCCATGGATACTTCTCCTGCCGACACTTCCGCCGCACCTTCACCCACCTCTGAATGCCCACTGCTACCTCCAACCCACCGGACGCCAGCGAGCCCAAACCCCTGAGCTGCATCCTCCTCAAAGTGCGCTCCCTACACAGACATCCAGTAAAGATCTGGGACCTCTCAACACCCTCTGGCCAGATGTCTCCTTCCTCACAGAGACCTGGACTAACACCAGCTCCGCACCCAACATCGCAACCGCCATCCCTGATGGGTACAAGATTCAGAGGAAGGACTGCCTCAACCACCCTAGAGGCGGACTTGCCATCATACACAAACACTGTCTCTGACTCACTACAGCCAGCACGAACAACTCCATGTCTCCCATGGAACACCTCCATTTCCAGATCCAGATCAACCCCAGAATGACTCTACATGGCACCCTCGCCTACAGACATCCTGGACCTCGCACCATGTTCACCAGAACCATCACAGACCTCGTCGCGCCCCACACCCTCGCCTCCATGGATTATGTACTGCTCGGAGACCTGAATGTCCACCTCGACAACCTCGGCAACCCCAACTCCACCACCCTCCTGGGCAGGAGCGGGAACTGCAGCAAGGTCACTGATAAGCACCTCAACACTGCCCTCAACCGCGCTACCACACCCACCATGACTGATGCCAGATCTGCAGCCAACAAACTCCACAGATGGATCACCGAATGTGCAAACAAGCTCGCCCCCCTCCAGAACTCTGACAGACAATGCCCCACGAAAGCCACCTGGTTCACCACCGACCTCCGAGAATCCAGACGCATGTGCCGATGACTCAAAAAAGCATGGAGAAATAGCAAAATCTCTGAAGCACGCACAGCCTACAGAACTACCATGATAGAACACCACCAACTCATCAGATCCACAAAGAGGAACTTCATCCAAGACAGAATCCTCTCCAAGTTCCGCAATTCTGAGGATCTCTTCAGCATCATACAAGAATTCACCAAACCCCCTAACAAAATCTCAGACGCCCCTCCCTCGTAGAACCTCTGCAACAAACTTGCCTCCTACTTCCATCACAAGATCAAGACTCTGTATGACAACTTCAACGAATGGAACCAAGGCACCGACACTATACCTACCACCGGCAATGCCACCAAGCCAACCATCACCGTCTGGACCCCTGTCACCACAGAAGACCCCGCTAAGATCATGGGGAGCATACACTCAGGAGCCCCCACTGACCCCTGCCTGCCGCACATCTTCCACAGAGCCGCCACGCCATAGCACCTAAACAACAACGTACTATCAACTTCACCTTCAGAACCGGCACATTCCCGATGACTGGAAACGTGCAGAAGTCAAGGTCCTCCTCAAGAAGCCCTCCGCAGACCTGACAGATCTCAAGAACTACAGACCTATCTCTCTACTCCCCTTCGCAACCAAAGTCACAGTGAAGATCGTCAGCTCACGAACTTCATAGAATCCAACTCGATCCTCAACACCGCCCAATCAGGATTCTGCAGCAATCACAGCACCAAGACTGCCCTCCTAGCCACCACAGACAACATCCGCACTCTCCTCAACCAGGGCCACATGGCGGCTCTCATCCTACTAGACCTCTCAGCAGCTTTCGACACCGTTTCCACCACACACTAACGTTATACAGGGAACTGCCCTGGACTGGATCTGCTCCTTCCTCACCGGCCAAACACAAAGAATCAGACTCCTGCCCTTCCTCTCCGAGCCCACAGAGATAAGCTGCGGAGTAGCCCAAGCATCCTTGCTCAGCCCCACGCTCTTCAACATCTACATGGCCCCCCTCGCTACCATCATCAGAAAGCACAGGCTCAACATAGTATCCTATGCTGACGACACCCAGCTGATCCTCTCCCTCATGAAGGAACCTGACATCACCAGACACAGCTTCCAGGAAGGAATGAAAGACGTTGCATCCTGGATGAGCAGCAGCTGCCTGAAGCTCAACTCAGGGAAAACGGAAGTCCTCGTACTCGGATTCACCCCCTCCGCATGGGACCGCAACCTCGGCATCATACTAGACTCCTCCCTCACCATGAACTGACAGATCAATGCCGTTTCTTTCGCGTGCTTCAGTACCCTCCGTATTCTCTGCAAGACCTTCAAATGGATCCCCCTGAATCCAGAAAGTCTGTCACCCTCACACTCATAACCATCAGACTGGACTACAGGAACAATAAATAAATAAATAAATAAATAAATAAATCTCTACTCCAAACTACCGACCATC
The DNA here is from genome assembly GCF_964204655.1 of Triturus cristatus. Lineage (NCBI taxonomy): Eukaryota > Metazoa > Chordata > Amphibia > Caudata > Salamandridae > Triturus > Triturus cristatus. The sequence goes on along the minus strand of NC_140590.1, from coordinate 480,663,083 downwards.
CGGAACACCTCAGCCAGACTCGTCCCCCGCATCCCACGACAAGACAACATCACCTACCATCTGCAAGACCTCCACTGGCTCCCCATCTAAAAGAGACTGACCTTCAAGCTGCTCACTTACGCCTACAAATCCCTCCACAACACTGGACCCCAATACCTCAACGAAAGGATCCCCTTCTACACACCCAAGAGAAACCTCTGCTCCGCCGACCATGCCCTGGCCGAAATCCCACGCATTCGCGGAGCCAGAACAGGAGGGAAGAGCCTTCTCCTACATTGCGGCCAAGACCTGGAACAAACTTCCTCTCAGCATCAGACGAACCTCCACACTGCAGGCATTCAGGAAGAGCTCAAGACCTGGCTCTTCAGATGAGATGGAGCTGCACGAGATCCCCATTCCCCCAGCGCCTTGAGACTCTCATGGGTGAGTAGTGGCTTCACAAATCCCTGATTGATTGATTTCTACTGGCCAGGTATGTCTCACAAGGTGAAGGAGTTTTGTAACTCCTATGTTACCTGTCATCAGTGGCAAGACAGGTTACTACCCAAGGGCCCCCTTAATTCCACTTCCAGTGGTTGGGGTACCCTTTGAAAGGGTAGGGATTGATTTTGTCGGTCCCCTTGACTCTCTAACAGCATCAAGGAACAGATTCATACTGATGGTAGTGGATCATGCCACCAGGTATCCTGAAGATATTACACTTAGGTCTGTCACTGCTCCTGCAGTGGGCAGAGCCCTCTTAAGTATTTTTACAAGAGTGGGTTTTCCTAAGATGGTGATATCAGATATATGTAGTAGCTTCATGTCTGCATACCTAAAGGTAATATGGAGTGAGGATGGTGTGACTTATAAGCACACTGCCACATATCACACACAAACAAATGGTTTAGTTGAGAAATTCAACAAAACCATGAAAGACATGATCATGGGCGTCCCTGAAAAACGCAGAAGGAAATGGGATGTCCTTTTGCCATGCCTGCTTTTTGCCTACAGAGAAGTGCCACAGAAGGAAGTGGGCATTAGTACCTTAGAATTCCTCTTTGGTCTTCTGTAAGGAGACCACCAAATCTTGTGAGGTAAGGCCAGGAGAGACCTCTCCAAGAGCCTAAACAAGACATTTTGGATTATGCACTTGGCCTGCGTTCAAGGATAGTTGACTATATGGAGAAAGCATCCTAAAACCTTGAGGCCAGCCAAAAGCTCCAGAAGCTCTGGTATGACCAAAAGGCTGCATTGGTGGAGATCCAACCTGGGCTGGAGGTATGGGTACTGGAGCCTGTGGCTCACAGGGGCCTCCAGGACAAATAGAGTAGTCCCTATCCTTGAAAGGAAAGGGGTGGTGACCTACTTAGTTGACCTGGGTACTAGCAGGAGCCCTCACAGGGTCATCCATGTGAACCACCTAAAACCTTTCCACGACAGGGTTGATGTGGCCATGCTGATGGTCACTGATGAATATCAGGAAGAAGAGAGTGAGCCTTTCCCTGACCTCCTCTCCCACAGTCCTAAAGATGGGATGAGTTGTCTTCCCAGACACCCTCTCTGCCCAACAGGAAGCTGGCTGCAGGCAAGTCCTGGAGGAGTATGCTGGGCTCTTTTCCCTTACGCCTTGTCAGACTAGCTGGTGTACCCATGGTGTGGACACCCTAGTGATAGCCCGTCTGTCAAAAATTAAATATACAGACAGTCTGACCAAGTGAAGGAAAGCATCAGGGATGAAGTCAGCAAGATGCTGGAGTTATTGGTGATTAAACCCTCTGAAAGTCCCTGGGTTAGCCCAGTGGTCTTAGTCCCCAAACCTCATTCCAAGGGTGGTAAACCAGAGCTAAGGTTTTGTGTGGACTATAGAGGTCTCAATACTGTCACTAAGACAGATGCACACCCTATCTCAAGGGCTGATGAAGTTGAATGACAGGCTAGGGCCAGCCACGTTTTTCAGTGCTTTTGAGTTGACATCAATGTCCTGGCAGATTGGTCTGACCCCAAGAGCAAAATATGGACATTACCAATTCACAGTAATGCTATTTGGATTAAACAATGCCCCTGCCACCTTACAAAGGTTGGTGAAAAAAGTCCTTTCTGGTTTGGAGGCTTTTAGTGCAGCATATCTGGATGATAATGCTATCTATAGCTTCACATGGCAGGATCACCTGATTCCCCTTGGAAAGTTACTAGAGGCTCTGCAGAGTGCAAGACAGGGCAGGGCTCTGTTGTATACTTGGGCCACCTTATAGGTGGAGGCCAAGTTCAACCTTTACAACCAAAGATCCAAACAATTGTGGACTGGGTAGCTTCAACCACCCAGACTCAAGCCAGGGCATTCCTTGGCTTGACTGGGTAGTACAGGAGGTTTGTGAAGGGGTATGGTACCATTATGCCACCCTCACATAACTGAACTCCAAGTAGATGCCAAAGAAGGTAAACTGGACAGTAAGCTGTCAAAAGGCTTTTGTAGGAAGCAATGTGCTCAGCACCCATTCTAAAAACTCCAGATTATTCAAAGCAGTTCATAGTGCAGATGGATGTCTCTGAACATGGAATAGGAGTGGTCTCATCCCAGACCAACGATGATGGCCTTGACCAGCCTGTTGCTTTCATTAGCAGGAGTTTACTCCCCAGAGAGCAGCATTGGAGTGCCATTGAGGGGGAAGCCTTTACTGTGGTTTGATCCCTGAAAAAGCTGAGACCATACCTGTTAGGTACTCACTTCCTTCTTCAAACTGGCCACAGGCCTCTCAGATGGCTGATACAAATGAAAGGTGAAAACTCCAAACTGTTGAAGTGGTCCATCTCCCTACAGGGAATGGACTTTACAGTGCAGCACAGACCTGGGGCTGACCATGTGAATGTAGTTGGCCTTTCTAGGTTTTTCCACTTAGAGGATAAAGACTCTTTTGACTATTTTAGGGAACAGTTAGTCTCATTCTCTTTCATTTGGGGGGGGAGGAGTTGAGTCAGAAAGTTCCCCATCTTTTGACACGATCACTCCTACCTTTTTCCTGGTTTCTGATGCAATTTTGACAGACGTGCACTACGTTCCTTCTATCCAGGTCCACAGTGCCAGATCTCTTTCCATCAAAACAGTACAATTGTTCCCCAATTGGCAAGACCTTTAGTACCCCTGTAAGTCCCTAGTAAACGGTGTAGAAGGTGTTGTGGGAACTCCTTTCCTTCATATTGGTACTTGGACCACAGTTGAATCATAGGTCCCTGGTACTGTATTTATGAAACATTCTACTAATTATTTTCTCATCTAAATAGTGCTGGTTTGTTTTCTTGTTCAAATACTTTTGTTACGAGTCCGCTGATCAGTGTGATACATGTTTTTGTCTGTTGCGCAGCAACTGAGTTGTTAACTGTATCGGATGAGAAATGTACACTCAAAGTTGTACTCCTTTTAACAAGGGTGACTACCATTCTCGTGACCAGACCATAGCATGACTTATGATTGGTGGCAGCTAATTAATTGTCAAGAAATACAGGCCTTTTGACTAGCATCGCAGTGTGGTAGCTGTTTACCCGTTCTTGCTGTGTAAATCTGTGCTGTATGTGAGATTAGACCATCAGACATCCCCTTATAATTTGTGGTGTGCATGAGTAATGCTTTCTTTACATAAACAGTATAGTACTCATGTAAATCTGTAGACCTTACGACAGTGGAGTGCTCCATGCAGTTAATGGTGGTTAGGGCTCCTGTCAATCCTTTCCCTGGTTAAACGATTCTTTGTGTACACTTTTTCTGGACCATGCGCGTTACTGCAAGTCTAACCTGTGGCTTGAGTAAAACAACATTTGAGCAAAGGTTGATGTCATGGCCAAAGCTACTACATAACTTAAGCAAAAAAGATGGGCAGTGTTACCAACCCCTGCAGCCTGACATGTACAGAATGTGTCTGCAGCGTGCACCGTGCACCACCCCACCAGACTGTATCACATGGGGAGATCCCAGTCCCCTGACTGCAAGAGGTGTGGACGGGCAGAGGGTTATTTCATCCACATGGTTTTGGAGTGCTCTAACATGCAGACATACTGGACACAAATCAACACACTCCTGGGCAAGATGGTGGATTTCCAAGAAGCTTCCTACTTTGAATCCGAGCTGGGTGGGATGGCAATTGAGGTGATAAAGCATTGATTGCTTTGGGCCACTTGGTGGGTCTATTGAGAATCAACAGTGGACTGATGCAGAGTGACGCCGCCATACTTGAGGATTTAAGACCCTATCAGATGAAGGGCATATAGGAGCCCTCTGCTATATCATACAGGCCTAAGTAGGCAGCATTATATCAACATTGGAGTTATCCCCTATTGGTGCTGGAGATTCCAAGATGAAAGGAGGACAGTGAGGATATCTGTTGTTCAAATCTGCATTTCATATTGATCCTTATACAAGGGTTTTTAAAAAAACATTCTCTGGTGTTGAAAGAAGCATTTTAAATTCCCGACAAGGAGTTTCAGGATAGAAGTGTCTTCTGCACTTTGGTCAAGCTACTTTTTAAGAAATCATCAGAGAGTAATGTCTTTAGTCTTGATAAAGATGGTTTAGATCAAGATAATACCATCGAAACACGTTGATGCAATAGAACCATAATCCGCACAGTGGGCTGCCACACTGGATATTGATTGTCTTTTGTACATCAGAGTTCAGCCCCAACGTTACCTCATATGGATATGGTCCTTTTATGACAAAGTGTAGTGTCTTTTTAATACTCTTGTCTAATTGTTTTTGTTATTAAGTTTGTTCATTTGTTTATTTATAGCGCAATTTATTTTGATTTTGCACATAAATATACTATGTATGATTAACTGTTTTTTAATTTGCTACAATTGCTTTATATGCTTTTAATAAATTGATACATAACATTTCCAATATTTTTCTTGAGTACTTGCATACTGCTTTTCCAATTGGTACTGTATCGCCCATGATTGGATGTGTGTTATTTAGGTGAGTGAATGAGTAAGCGTTCTCTCAGTATTTGCCAACCAAAGGATATATTGTTATTTTTCACTTGGTGGGCAATACAGATGTTGCCTGCCACCGGAGGTCCCCAGCAGTCTCCACACTGTCGGAGTGGATTAGAGGTATGGACCAGTGTGCTGTTGCACAGGAATATGTGTGCAAACGCAGAGGTTGTGCAAAGAAGCATTCCAAGATATGGGAGAAGTGGTGGAACTACTTTCAAATTACCTGAACACTATCAAGATTCTTGCACCACCTCCCTGCACGATGACCTGCCGGGAATCTGCATTGAAGATACCTCCAGGCCACTTTACAACTGGTACCTCCACCTGTTGTTCTACTAATGTGAATGGTGGCGGTGTACACTCTGTGCTGAGTGTTGCTTGTTAGTGTTTACTTAATGCTGCAATAAAAGATATTTTAAAAAATGTGTCTGACTTTAGCCCTGAGCATAAAGTGATCCAGTGGGCCACCAGAGGAGTATGGGAATAGAAGCATGTGACTGCTTCCTTGACTAAACTGTGATCCCTTTTGTGCCGACATATCATTTCAAGCTCAACACAATTGACTCCTTGTATGTTTCTCATGAGTCACTGCTGAACCATGCCTTGTCCACATGACCCTGGCCTGGAATATGTGACTTAAGATGTGGCTGACTCCACACACAGCTTGCATTATCTTCAAAAGAATGTACTGATTGACTGTCTACAGCATATCACTCTGATCTCTGCAGTGAACTATGAGTGCCAAGGACAAGTCTAATCAGAATATGCCAACAAAGTCTTATCTGGGTGTACAAAGACGTATACTTAGGACATTGTAACTACAGAAGTAAAATGTGACCTTAATGGACATGCTCGCTGATGGCAGCTCAAATCAAACACACAAAAAATGATGGGAGGAATGCTTGCAGATAGTCTAAACCACTGGCAATCGCTGTAGGTAGCATTCCAACCCACTGTTGTTCACTATGCCATTCTAGGCAGAGGTCTGGCTTGTGGAAATCATTCCTGACCCTGCTTATCATGGGAACCTCCATCCGTCACTGCCAGGTGATGCCCCCTCCAGAAGGAAAGACATGTAATCCTAGACCAGTTCATTTTCAGGCTTGTTATATCTCGTCAGTGAGGTATAGTTTGGATCCTATACCCTTGAGACCCATGCCATTGGCCACTTAGCGTGCTATAGCAGACACTCAAAAAGTGATGTGAGGAATACGTGCATGCAATCTAAACCACTGGCAGTAGTTCAGGGTAGCGCTCCAGATCATTGTTTCATGCACACTGTGCGATTCTAGACAGAGGCCTACCTTTTGCAAATCAGTAGTGATTCTGTTCCTCATCGGAGCAGTTCATCTTGAATTGCCAGGCAAGGCACCCTCAAGAAGGAAACAAAAGCAAGCCCAGACCGATTTTAGCCTTTTTATACCTCATCAGTAAGATGTGCCTTGGACCGTGGGTATAGTTAAAATCTATCCAGTAGGAAGATGACTCTAAAGAGTTGCGCAATAGTACAGACTAAACTTTGCACTGTCATGCCTGGAAGAACAGGAGCTGTCTCAGCAGGTATCCACTCATGCGGATCATGGTTGGAAGTTGGTGTGCGACGATTTGAAGTTGGAATATGCAATGTACACCAAGCTGTTTATGTCAGACTCCTCACTCACCTTTATCCAGAAGCAGGGCATCTCCCCCAAGGGCTGAGCTACAGCGCCAGGATACTCTCCTTGGTGATAGTGCGCTCTCCAAATCTCCATAACATTGCATACTCCCTCACACCACAGAGGCCACTTTTCAGGCTTGAGAGACACAACACATTCTAGGCACACACCCTCATCCCTAAGCAGGGGACCACCTCTCAAAGCTGGACATAAACTCCAAGCTCCCCAACCCATTAGTGAGCCATGAGTTTCCTTTTTGGACCAAGAGTCAGCACCCTGCATTTCAAATGCTACAATTACGTTTTTGGGCCTGGAGATCCTGATATGGCCAAGAGATACTCTGCACTCCAGACCCCAAACTCCCATTGCTTTGCCCGATATCAGCTTTTGATGGTGTATTGACTGCTAGCTCTTCACTCACATGGTAAGTCAGCATGTCACTGCCAGTGCTGCTCAAGATTTCAAACAAATCAAGTGAACCTGTGCTTGCCTAATCCTGGCTGACCGTGGCTCACCAGCCCTTGACTTGCCCAGAGTTAAGCCACAGCGGATTCGTCTGAGTTCCTTTAAGACTGCTGTTTGCCTTCAATTAATCAACCAATCAGGGAATTTTAAGCACGCTACTCACACTGAGGGTCTCAAGACGCTGGGGGAGGATGGACCAGCTTCCGTCAGTCGAAGAGCCATGTCTTGAGGGTCTTCCTGAAGATGTGCAGGGTGGGGGCGTGTCTGATGTCGATCGGGAGCTCGTTCCAGGTCTTGGCCGCGATGTAGGAGAAGGTTCTTCCACTCATTCTTGCTCTGTGGATGGGCGGAGGTTCGGCGAGGTCGGCGGATTGGAGGTTTCTCTTGGGTAAATGGAAGGAGATTCTATCGTTGAGATATTGGGGTCCAGTGTTCTGGAGGCATTTGCAGGCATGGTTGAGTGCCTTGAAGAGTACTCTCTTCTCGATGGGGAGCCAGTGGAGGTTTTGCAGGCGTTGGGTGATATGTTTGTGTCGAGGGATGCTGAGAACAAGTCTGGCTGCGGTGCTCTGTATGGTCTGTAGTTTGCAGAGCAGAGACTTGTTGATCCCGGTGTAGAGGGCGTTTCCGTGGTCCAGTCTGCAGGTTATGAGTGTGTGGGTGAAGGTCTTCCTTGATTCGTTTGGGATCCATTTGAAGGTCTTTCGGAGGATGCGGAGGGTGTTGAAACAGGTGGAGGCGACTGTGTCATGGAGAGGGAGAAGCTGAGTATGATGCTGAGATTCCGGGCATGGTCCATTGTGGTGGGGGGTCTGCCGAGGGTGATGGGCCACCAGGTGTTGTCCCATGCAGAGGGGGGGGGCTGAGGAAGAGGACCTTCGTTTTCTCCGAATTGAGCTTCAAGCAGCTGCTGCTCATCTAGATGCTACGCCCTTCATTCCTTCCTGGAAGTTGAGTCTGGTGGTGATGGGGTTCTTGGTGAGGGAGAGGATGAGCTGGGTGTCATCGGCGTAGGATACTATGCTGAGTCTGTGATGTCTGACGATGGCGGCAAGGGGGGCCATGTAGATGTTGAAGAGCGTGGAGCTCTTCTGTGGTCCCCACACATAGAGCATTCAATTAAAGGGAGGTCAGAGTAAACATAGCATCTCTCATTAGAAAAAAAAATACCTGGACTGTTTTATAGCTCTGGGTCATTGTTCTCAAACTTTTGACATAGAGGAAAGGAAAATGACTCTTTGACCAGAAACACAACCCTCCTTTTGAAATAGAGACTTGAACCTGCAGAGATAGTCAAAACTCATTAACATCTTTCATATGTTTTATTTATCAAAATGGTCTCATGTCGATTAGCAAACATGCTCGTCCAGTCTGATTAGGCAGAGAAAAGGCTATTGATACCATCGATGCTTGTGATGAATAGACGGTGCTGTTGGACTTGGCCCTTTTTGCAGGGTCATCCCTGAACTTTTTGCTTTCCTCCTAGCCTTTTTTCTGACATGGTGTTGGTGGTTTTAGGACTCTGGGCACTTTAGCACTGCTGTCCAGTGTAAAGTGTGTGCTCTCTGTGGTAAACATGGTAAAGATTGGTCTACACCTGTTTGGCATATTTAATTTACTTGTCGGTCCCTTGTAAAGTGGTATCTCACATACTCGGGGCTAGTAAATTCAATGCTACTGGTGGGCTTGCAGCACTGATTGCGCCACCCACCTAAGTAGCCTTTCAAACCTGTCTCAGGCCTCTGCCATCGCAGGGCCTGGACACGCAGTTTACTGCTGCTGTAACATGGCACATAAAGTGAGTGCCACGTCTGTGACTCCCCTTGTACTACATATCAGTCACCCCTAAGGTAGGTCTTGGCTAGCCCTATGGACAGGGTGAATTGTAGGTAAAAGGTAGGGCATGGGACTTAACTGTGTGGCATGTCCTGGTAGTGACAAACAGCCATTTTGGTTTCTCACTACTGTGAGGCTGCCCTCTCATAGGAATGCATTGGGGATTCCCTGATATATGCTTTAGATGTAAATCCTGATCTGAGAGGAGTAGAGTGGTCAAGTTTGGTATGTTTGGAATAGTAATAATAAATGCTAAGCAATGGTGTGCGCAGATTTATTATCACTATTTTAGAAATGCCACTTTTAGAAGTTGGCATTTCTGTGTGCTATGTGTCTGCCTGCATGATGTGGATTGCATGTCTGGCTTTGGAGTGACAGGGGCTGGTGAGGTGTGTGTGGCCTCAGGGAGGGCCGGGTGAGTCAGTGTTAGGCTGAATGAGAGATCTCATTTGGAGTAGTGGGAGGAGTAGTCCCCTGACCGTGAATAGGTATGTGCCTGCCTGGGTGAATAATGGCTCCGCCCCCCTGTGGTGTGTCTGATGATGAGCCCCCATCTGACAAAGGGGAAGAGGAGCCTTGTCAACAAAGTGCTCTAAAACCCCCCAGAACCAGTTCAGGCTGGTTCCCCCAAGCCCTGTGCCAGGGAAGACAAAGCAAATGGTGTATATATATTGGGACTGTGACCCCATGAAAGGGTGCTGTTCCTGTGCTTACTTGGACATGCTGCAGCTGGGCCCCAGGAGGAACCGCCACGAGGGACTAACTCCCTGCTGGAGGGCCCTGTGTGTTGGCCTGCCTGGGCCCAGCTGTGCCACCTGGAACTTTGAGGACCCTAGCTCCTCGTGAGCGCTATCTCTTTATGACCAGGAAGGGAAAGGGTGTTTGAGCCTGCAGCGCGAAGCTGCGACGTGCTGTGAGGGAATCCCGGTGTGTGGGATTTCCCCTGCGCTGCCTGCCAGAGGAGCGGGAGCCCACCCCGCATTTGGGTGTTTGCAAAGGTGGGAGCCTACCCCGCATTGATGCAGCTGTTGGCGGTAGCCCACCCCGCATTTTGGTGCGCTTTTGATGAGCCCGAGCGTGGGTTTGTAATCCTTCACCGCTGCAGTCAGGGCCGGAAGTCAGGCAGCTGTGCCTGACTGTGGGCAGAGCCAGAAGTGAGGCGGAAGAGCTACTGTTGGTGAGCGGGGCTCCCATGCCGGTGAGAGCCCCTTTGAGTGCAGGAGACAGAACAGCCTGGGTCGAGGCAGGAGCCTACCCCGCCTTCATGTGAACCCGCAAAGAAGCAGCCGGTGAGAGGAGCAAGGAAGGCGAGGCCCCCGTGTGCCGGTGGTAGCCCCGCGTGTGGCAGAGGAAGTCGGAGCCTTGCGGGCTCCATTGCCGCCTTCAGTGGAGGGAGCCACCGGAGACTCGTTTCGTGCCCTGTCCACCTGGTTCTCGTGAGGAGGGAGCGTCTATGCTGCGCGAGTGCAACCTTCAAAGACAAAGAGAAGAGCCCCTGTGAGTGGAGCTACAATGTGAGCTTGTTGGGGGGTTGGTAGGGGCACATTGTCGGTGCCTTCCCTCTGTGGCCAGGAGTCCCAGAAGATCCCCGGTGAGTGGGGCTCACACTGAGCAGTGTTGGCGCTCCTAGGAACAGTTGTTGCCAGTGCCGCTATTGCTGGTCACAGCTGCACCGCAGTTGCGGGCAACTGCACCGATGGGGGCCTATTGTTTTTAGTACCAGGAAGGAGTGAGTTGCACTCCACGCCCCCAGCGCATTTGCGCACCAGTGATTTAGCTGCATTGGCAGCCGAGGGGCTACCTGGGAGGCCCTAGGGGTGGTAGCCCTGACTTTCTGGACATAGGGCATTTGAGCCCCAGTGAAAGGCCAGTTCGCCTGGGGTCATTTGTGTGCTGGTGACAGGGCGCAAGGACCTAAGGTGCTGTGTGCACTTCTGCAGTGTTACTGTGGTGCACGGTTTATGCCTAATGTGATGCCTACTGCATAATGTGTTTATGCGTATGATATTTATGCATAATGTGTTTATGCCTAATGCAAATGTCATGCTATGATGTTTAGGCCTAATGAGATTGCATAATGTGTTTATGCTAGTGATAATGCTGAGTACAAATTTTGCCAGTAGTTACTGGTTGTGATATTTTTACTACTTGTGCTTGTGATGGTTCTGACAGTGGCCCGATTGGCCCTGTCATGTATATAATCCCCTGTGAATATTGCCCAGTGCCAGTTGGCACAGTGTACAGTGTCTGTTGCTGTGAGAAGAGTGGTTTTGATGCTGTGATTCTTCCTAAAGCCTGATTGGGAGGTGTTGAGAATGCTGTTTTCTTCTATGAAGGCGGCGAGTTGACTGTGGACGGCTTTTTCCATGACTTTGGCCATATAGGGAGGGGGAGATCGGTCTGAAATTTATGAAGTCGGTAGGGTCCGCCGAGGGTTTTTTCAGGAGAGGGTTGATCTCGGCGTGTCTCCAGTCTTCGGGGAAGGAGGCGGTCTCGAAGGAGCGGTTGATGATCTGTTGAAGCTCGGGCGATGGTGTCTTATAGCTCTGTTGTAGATGTGGTGAGGGCAGGGGTCAGTGGGGGCCCCAGAGTGGATGGTCATCATCGTCTTCAGAATGTCTTTGAAGCGGAAGGTGGTCCAGCTGTCTAGTGTCAGATGTGTGGTGCTGGGAGCTGTGGGAGGGGTTCATCGTGGGGGTTGTTGTCATCGAAGTTGTCATAGATGGTCCTGACTTTGTGATAGGAAAAAGTGCTGAGTCTGTCGCAGAGTTCCTGGGAGGGAGTGATGTTCTGTCTTTTGATCACTTGTTGAGCACGTTTAGTTCATTTTTAGAGTGGGTCTTTACATACGAATAAGCTTATGACCTGTTTCCAAACAGAAACGAGGTGAAAAGGTAACAGGATAAATAGTTAAAAAAGGTTTTCAGTACTAGACAGCTGATTTCAGAATTCCCTTGGCACCGTACATGATTCACAGGTGTCAAACCTAATGTACATCGTAACTGAGTTGACACAGGTGATCAAAAATGTAAGTCTTGTGTGCTTTGCTTTATTGGCAAAGTGCAATAATTTCAAGCATAACTGCGCATAAAAGTGGTGTATTCAGAAGAGCAAGTTTTGCAAGACAGGTCAGCCAAGTTCAGATTTGCTTCTGTTGAATTTCATTTAGTATTGTGTGACTTTAAAGAAAACGAAGTCAAAATGTGATTGTATGCACAAGATACAAAGTTATCATTTGAGTTTTAAAGTCAGCAACCAGACAATCTAGACGCTAGTGCTCTAGTAGTGAATGGAATCCATTTTGAAATAGCCAAGGTGACACTCTAAGGCCTGACCAAGTATAGCTGTGTACACCTTATTACCCTTCAACTCTATCTTATATAGAAGAAATAGTTGGGGAGCAATGCCCATATCAATGAAACCAGCTGTTCTTGAGAGGAATTCTAATGTGAAAGTCATGAGAGGGGGTGTGTCATCTAATCTAGTGTGGGAGGAGGCTGGAAGTTACCCTTGAAATCAGCAGTGGCTGCTGCCAAAATAAAATGGTGAGGCAGCGCAGGGGCAAATCATTTTTTAAAATGCTCTTACCTGCTTCTCCCGCTACCTGCCACCTGCCTCAGTGCTCCACTCTTCCGGAAGTCCCTGGGCCAGCACAGGCTCCCAGACTCCCCACCCAATCCAGACGCTGCTCTCATGCTGTGAGAGCAGCACCTGGATTGGTCTGAGCAGCAGTGGCGACTCCTCTGCTAAGGCGAAGTAGCATTGTTCCACTGCTTTTAAGCAGTGCAAATACATGCTGCAGTGCAGGTGGGCGGGCAGGCGGGCTGCTCTGACCTCAGGACAGGGGAGGAGTGGTTTGCCCACTCCAAGTGTGCAATGACTGTTTGGCTGGCCCTCTGGGGTCGGCCAAAACAGTCATGCGCACTACACATTTTCTCCATAAAGGCTGCATTACAGCCTGCATGAAGAACATCCCCAGGCCCTCATTCCCTGGCTGAGCACCGATCCCATGCGCTCAGAACAATCACAGCACTGCATTGCAGCATTGTGATTGGTCACTAGAGCCTGGGTGCTTACCAATCACTATGCTACATTGTAGGGTTTTGATTGGTAAGGGGAGCCTGGGTGCTTCCTGTTCAGCACCATTGGAGTCCTTACGCAGAAGAGAGACGGGGCGGTGTTAAGGTAAGTTGTTGTTTTATTTAATTTATTTACACCCCCCTAGCCCCTGCCTCTGCCCGTCACCCCCAATCGGTGCCGGCTGGTACTGCTGTGCAGCCTGTTTAGGTGCTCATGAAGGGACTGGGAGCCAAAACGGCCAGCCAAACAGATATATGCACTTACAAGTGCCCTCCACTCCTCCTCCCAGTTTCAGTGCTGTGAAGAGAGGATTGCTTAGCTCCGCCCGAGACTCAGCAGCATCGGCTGCCAGTGAAAAGTAAAACAATAATAAAAATGTTTTATTTTCATCCTCAGTGGGGCAATGTTCCTCCGCCATTGCGGGAGTAGCAGGCGCTGCTTGCGATAAGAAGGGTCAATCACTCAGTTCAGCGACTTGGCTGATGCAAAGATAATCAATGTCCAAAGTTCCACAAGCAACAAAATGATTTTATGACAGGTAAGCCCTACAACTCGAAACATTGCCAAGCATCTTCCTAACTGAGGCACACAGATGTAAGCATGCCACATGATCTTTTACAACACAACTCCAAACCAAAACACTCCAGGGGCCCCACGCTTGACCTTATTATTTCCAAAGATGACCTGCTCCCAGTAGATGACCCTATACCAGTAGAATGGTCCAACCACTTTCTCGTCCGTTTGTCACTTCACGTCTCTCATGTTGTAATCTTGGCCAACCAAAAAGGGAAACTACCTAGTTTTGCAACACAAAGAAAATCTTCAACCTCAACACTCTCAGCAACACCACTAAGAAGGTGCTACTAGACATCAGGCCTAACTCTGACGTCAATGACCTGACTACTCACTGTTTCACCAGTCTATATTTCTTGATAGACAATGTAGCTCCACTACAAAGCAAGAAGGAAAGGCCCCCACCCCCTGCCCCATGGTTCAATAAGTCCTTCTATGACAAGAGGAAAGATCTAAGAATCCTGGAGAAGAAATGGAGACCGTCACCCTCTGTCATTATTCTTTTATACCTCCGATACGCAGATCATGTAACCACAAACATATCTTTAGTGAAAAATCTTATCACATTAGAACCCTTCTTGACTCTGTCAAGAACAGACCAAAGAAACTCTTTGACCTAATCAAAACCACCAGCAATCCCCCGCATCTTCAACCATCAAATCTGATCCCTCACCCAAGAAAGCAGAAGAAATTGTATTATTCTTCGATGCAAAAGTTAAATCACTCAGTGATCATGATACACATCCAACCCCACACGAGGTATGCAAATCCAAAGGCTCCTGGCACAGTTATGATGTCATCACTGAAGATGAAGTCCCTTAAGAACATCTTGAAAATAAAACCTTTGAACAATTCTCTTGACCCTATCCCAAGTGACATTGCAATAGACCTCTATATCCACATGCTCCCCAACTGGTCAAATCTGGTTAACCTCTTTCTCAGCCAAGGATTCTTTCCTGATGTCTTCAAAACTGGTCAGGTGAACCCAGTCCTAAATAAACCCTCCTCTGATGTGATTGGCCTTAACAACCGCCCTATCACCTGCCTCCCTTTCCTCGCTAAAATCACTAAAAGATGTGCAGCAGAGCAACCCACCCAGCACATCGAGGGCAACAATCTTCTTGTTGAATTTCAATCAGGCTTCAGTCAAAGGCTGCAGCACCGAAACAGCACTGCTACTGATTATTAAAAATGCCCTTCGAGTCCTAGCCTCAGGCAGCATTTGCTTCCTTGTCCTTCTTGACCTTTCTGCAGTCTTTCGTACTGTAAACCATTACACACTTCTTAACACACTAAAACAAAGAATGGGTATTGGAGGTGTAGTACTTAAATGGTTTGAATCTTACCCCAGGGGAGACCTCAGATGATTACAATTTAAAGCTGTCTCTCAAATTCAAAGACTGTGGATCAAGGTGTCCATCAAGGCTCTGTCCTTTCTCCGACCCTAATTAATCTTTATATTGAACTACTAGGAGCCCTATTTTAAGAAGTTGGGATTCTTTATCACCTCTATGCTGATGACACCCAACTCTAACTCAAGGTGCCCTCCGCACACAACATTTCACTTCTCACCACCACCCTTAACTCCATCCAAGAATGGATGACATCTCATCTCCTAAAACTGAACCCTCTAAACCCGAATTCCCTCTTAGCTCTATCTCAAACTCTCCACCTCCTATTCAATCATGGATGGATAATCTGAACATTCTTAACAGTGAACCTACCATCGTTGACAGTGCCAAATCCCTCGGTGTCATCCTGGGCAAAAGACTTAACCTCCAATCCCAAATCAACATTATGGCCAATAATGCACGCTTCCAACTGCAACTTCTCTGAGGGATCTGACGTTACATTCCTGAGCAAGACCTGATAAATATTGTTCAATCTTTGGTACTCTCAGACTACATTACTACAATTCCCTACTTGCAGGCCTCCCTAAGTCTCACCTATCTCCTTTAAAATCCAATCTCCACTCGGCTGCATGTTTTGTCTACGGGGCAAAACGAAGTGACCATATCACACCTTTGTTGATAACGCTTTGCTGGCTTCCTATTGAAGCTAGGACCAAATATAAGACTGTTTGCATCACCCATAAAGGGTTTCACACTTCCACCTTCACTTACTAGCAAACAAACTCAAGTTATCAGGTGGCTCTAGACCTTCACAAAATGCTGAGAAGCTGCTGCTTGAAACTTCAAATTTCAAATGGGAAAGACTTATGGTGCAATCTTTCTCATGTGATGTGACTAGAAATATTAAAATACACTCAAACAAATAGCCAGTGTTATTCTGTGAGAAAGGTCGCCACTCTAGATTGAGTCATGTCCAATGAAGCACCAAATCCCACACACAGCCTGCAAGACAAGCAAATCTGTGCGTGTTGGAGCCTAGGCCATAGGAGGCATTAAAGGGAATTGTACTAAGCAACACCTTATTTGCTGGGAGAAACTGAAACTATGTAATGTTTCAAATGTTACTGCCCTGAGCAGCCTGAAGCAGTTACTGTTTAACAAAAACATCTGAAAGCCAGTTATAATTTTTTAACATGGGCGGGACGTGGTGCTGTTTTTGCATCCTGAGGCCAGGGGTCGCATGGGGCAGTGTGAGGTAGAGAAAGCATCTAGCCAGGGGTTACACCTGCGACCCCTGGCAACCCATCAATGATGTCTATGGTTACAGGAAGATCCTACCCACTAAAGGGCTATCAGAAGTCTTGCCATATTTAGGGCAGTCTTCCAGTGAAGATTGTTTCTGCCAGTGTCTGCCATGAGAGCCATAGAAGACCTGGGCAAAAACAATCATCAATTGTCTTCAGGTGCAGGTCGAAATCTCCCCACTGTGTCGATCACTGTGTTTTTGTGTTTCAGTATTGAACTGCCGCTTTAGGGTTTTGTTTCTGAAATGCATAAAAGCACGCTGATTGGCCTGCCTTGACTTGGCTCCAGCCAGGTGTGCATTTTTGACAAAAGTGCCCCTGCTTTGCTGGTGGGAGAACTTTGAGACAAACTCAAAATAATCTTCATAGATTCTGGTGTTTCTAAATTTGGCTTGATGTGGTCTAAAATTTGGCATCTTTGTTCAATTTTTAATACATAGAATAGAGATTATAAAATATCTGCACCCCCCACAATGCCAACATCTTGTTAATGTATGGAATGGATCGTCTATTTACCCAAATGTTACCAGATCGCGCATGCATAGGGGCTTATTGGCCTTGTAAAATGGAGATCAGTTAATAATGAGGCAGCATTTCCATTCAATGTAGCTGAAGATTTGAGCATGGATGGTGGGGTACCTTTGCTTTTTGACTGGTGAGACTCAGTACTAAGGTTTTGGATATAGCTCACAAAGGACACACAAGAATACAAGTGATGAAATGTTGTCTGAACAAGAATTTTTGGTGGTCTTCGACAGATAGATCTATGGAACATTGTGTCCTGCAGTATGTGTGTGCACCATAAGTGACAAATCTCAAAAAACTGTGCCATGATTAGTAGATGTTCTGAATGTCCCAAGCCACCTGTGGTTGAGGATAGCTCTACATGTTGCAGGGCCATTTTGTTGTGGGGTAATGCTCTCAAGTTTTCCTGAGTTCTTTTGGATTTCCATCGAAAGTAAAGGTGGTTGATACTATATGTTCTCTGATTCTTGTGGAATTTTTGCATGTCATCTTATGGAACAAAAGGCATTGTAACCAACAATCAAGCTGCGGAGCTCTGTTGAAAGGAAGGATTTTCTGAATAGCTATGGAGCCAATCAGATTAGAACATCGTTTTTGAAGTACTCACATAGGGCCTAATTCACAAAGGCAAACATACACTTTTTTGTAAGTTTACTATTTTTTTGCGATCCACAAACTCCACATTAATGGTAAGTTTATGACTGTGGAGACTCTGCAGTCAGGCTCAGGAGTCTCCTTTTTATGTGCAGAGGTCTATCTTTTTATGTGCGGAGTTCTCCGCCCCTGCTTCGGAGTCTCCACAGTCCTAAACGTACTATCAACTTGGAGTTTGGGAATCGCAAAAAAAATTGTAAACTTACACAAAAGTGTAAGTTTACCTTTGTGAATCAGGGCCACTGTATTGTTAAAGGAGCTACTAGTCACACATACATTGCCTTGCATGTGCATGTTTATGGCTTTTAGGTACCAGCTAAATCCTTGGACTTCGGAATAGAAATTAAGTTCCTGGCTACTGTAGTGATACAAATACCAACACCCAAGAAAGAAGAAGAATTATTATGTAATTGTAATTGAATCAGTGGATCTTCACCAATGGTTCCTTTGTGATCCTATTTTTGAAGCAAAGCAAACAAAAAGGAAACAATTGTTATAAAATCCTGTATGAATTTCTGTTTACAGGGAGTGATGCATTCATAATGCATAATCTAAAAACTAGAGAGAGGTTGGATTTTGAATATTTTGTTAATATAATAGAATTGGTTAGTATCTACTGATTTAGTTACTTCTTGATATCCAGTATGTTCTAATATTCATAATATCTAGTCAAATATGCTCTGAAGTGAATCCATAATATTCTCCCATTGGGAAATATTCCATTCATTTATCTCCATTTTGGGAACCGCCATTTACATTTTTGCAGACCAAATATTGTTATACTGCCACTTCTCAGAACTTGGGGCTCGTTAGTCTTGCTGTCATTAACCTAGCTAGCCCTATAGCAAAACATTTTATCATTTGTGTACTTTTGATGAAAAATGTGACTTTGATACATGCTTCACAAAGGCCATGTCGTGTTTGCAACAACTGGGACCAGACCTCATCACAGTATGTGATCTGAGCCCGACCTGCTTTCTAAGTAGCAGTGACCTTCCCATTAACAATCAATAGGTCATACAAGCCAGTGATCAATTTCTTGTAATGACCCCTTCTTACTAGGTAGTTGTGAATTGAGGAGGTGAGTTGTGGCCATGGTTGTGGTCCTAGTTGGGATTGTAGACAGTACCTTCTAGGAAAGTGCCCCTTTTTGCATGGTTACCCGCTAACATTTTGCTAGATACCTGATGGCAACTTGACTAAGTGTGTGCTGGGATCCTGCTAACCAGGTCCTAGCAATAGTGTTCTTTCCAACAACTGTACCTTGTACCCACAATTGGCACAACTCGAGGCCACATGTAAGTCACTTGTAAAAGGTACCTCGTTACCAAGGGCCTTGCGACCAGGGAAGGCCTTTGAGGGCTGCTGCATGTATTGTGCCACCCTCAGAGACCCCACACCAAAACACCCCCACCCTGCCATTGCAGGCTGCGTGTTTTGGTGCAGACCAAACTGAAGATTCAACATGGCACACATCCCTGTGTGCCATGCCCACAAACGCTGTCTGTGGCATCGGTAAGTTACCCCTCTAGAAGGCTTTACAGCCCTAAAGGCAGGGTTCACCTTACCCAGGTGAAGGCATAGCTGCAAGAGCAATATGTCCCACAGTGGCTGTGCCATTCACAGACATTCTAAGTGCATTGAAGCCATTCTGAGTGAATGGGCTGGGAGTTTGTAAACACAAATTCCACAGCTCCATGATGGCTTTACTGAAGTCTGGGAAGTTGGGTATCAAACTACTCAGCACACTAAACCTTCACTGATGCCAGTGTTGGATTTAATAGAAAATACACACAGAGAGCATCTTAGAGATGTCCCTTGAATAACAAACAGCTCTGGTGTGATTCCTGACTGGCTCCCAGACATCTGCCACCACCTGATAGGATTCTGAACCCCTGGGTAGAGAGCCCTCTGCTCTCTGGATCTGGAAACAAAGAACATCCTGGGCAAAGGTGTCAGGCCTCCTCTCTCAGGATGGGCAGGGTCCCCGAAGAGGGAGCTTCAAAGGCCTACTACTGTTTTTAGCTACCCCTAGTTTTTTGCTGCTATCAGCAACTGGTTCCCACTGGTTCTATCCTTATTTTGGACATGGGAACTGGCAGGAAAACCTAGATGGGTAAGGAGGTGTGCCCAACTTTGCGAGCCTTACTCCTCAGGTGGGGGAGGCGAGGTAAAGCCCACATCTCCATCCCTGCCATCTTCTAGATGGAGGAAGCCCTCCAACCAGGAAGAGGTTTATGCCCCCCTTCCCCTGGGGGGTGGCATACTAGGAGGTAGCCCACCCCTGAAAGCACCCCTAAATGTGGTATTTAGGGGCACCCCTGAACCTTGCCTCTTCTGATTCGATGTGACAAAAAGAAGAAGGACTGAAGAGCCGTGCTACGGAAGAGGAGGATGACAACAACTGCTTTGTTCCCAGCCCCACCGGCCTGTCCCCTGCTCTGACCCCCTGCATGCTGAATCCGGTGGGTCCTGCAGCCAGCAGCCTCCAAGAAACCTGGGGACCTCTCCTGCCTTCATAAAGAACTCTTATCTCCTGTGGATACCAGATTTGTCCAACAGCACTCCAAGCTAGGGTTCCAGATCCAGTCGGATCCGCAAGTCCTTACCACTCTGCACCCGATGCCCCGCGGCCCAAGTCTGTTTGGCCCAACACCTCAACGAGGTCCCCCCGACAATCCTGACCTGTGTTCCAGTGTTGGACATCCTCCACCGACCTTCTCCTCGACTCCTGCAGTCTCATCCTGAAGCGTCCACCCAACCATGTCCCCCCAACCAGTGAGAAAAACCCGACATGATAAGACACCCCTGCACCAACCACTCCTGAATCCTAAGGTGCCCTACACGTGGTGTACTGGTGTCCAGCAACTCTTCATCTTCCAGTCGTTGGTTCCCTTCATTTAGTCTTCTGGTTCCAGACTGCAGTTTTTTTTCCGCAACCAACATCCTCTGTTGAAAAGCATTGGGCTCCCGCCACGTCCTGAACACCCTACACCTGGCCTTCCCTGCACTGCTAGTGGTGTGGACTTGGTGCCCTTACCTTAACGCTAGGAGCTTGCCTTCCAAGACTGAGTGACCTGCCTGGGAGCAGCCCCCAACCGAGGTGCCCCCTAACCCCATAGGCTAACATTGGCACTCTGCACCCGGCCGCCCTAGTGCCGTTGGTGGTGCCCCTTGAGTGCCAACCTGAACCTTGCATATAACCCCCAAAACTCCAATCCAGAAACCTTTTACTTACCTGTAAACTTAACACTTCCTTTTTCTCCAGAGGACTGAATGGCGGGTTTTCTCTGAAAATACTTTTAAGTGTTGAACTGTCTTGTACTTTAACAAAAAGTAACTTAGTGCCTTCACCAGACTTAACTGGTTTATCAATGTCCTGTGTTGCTTAGGCTGTGTTTCAGAGTGTTATTCATTCCTAACTAGAAAAGTAATCTTTAAGTAATCCAAAAGTTTTCTAAATGTAATTTCAAGCGATTTTGAACAGTTTACCAATCGTTTTCTCCACTGCAAAAGTAATCTAAATGTTTCTACCAAACACTATTCACTGTCTTTTGAAAAGTAACATTAAATGAAGAGTTTAACTTACCTTCTACTAAGTCAATCTTGTTTCTAAAAATAAAACAACAAAATAACAACTTTGTATACAAATAATTGGTCTGAATTCAGTCTTTGAGTGTGTTACATAATTTCTTGCCTCAATGTGTACAACACATGCTTAACACTACCCTCTTTTTTAGCCTGACTGCTCAACCACACTACCACAAAGACGAGAGTAAGGTATTATCTATTTTAGCCTCTGATATCCCTCTGGGGAGCCACTGGACTCTGTGCATACTATACCTTACTTTGGTATAGTACATTTGGAGCCAGCTTCCTACATACCCCAATTGCAGATATTTCCAGAATTGGTTATCAGACCAATTATATTCATGTGTTAAATCATTGAATATTTTGATGGTGTCATAAGTAATTAATTGATCAGGGATTTAGGTATTTGGATTTCCAGTCCAGCTATTGAAAGAAGGAGGTTTCAATTTGAGAACACCATCTTGGGTCTGATGGCATAGCCACAACCAGCACACCACAAGGTGACTGGAATTCAATCTCCTCCCTAAAAAAGCTTCAAGTCAAGATAGCAATGCATGGGGCGATCATGACAGAATATTTAAGGGCCGAAGTAGCCACTAATGGACTGCTTGTCACAGCAGCACCCCGTATTTTCCTTGAAGATTTTATCCTTAGAAAAGAATGGAGCCAAATTGCATGGAAATGCACACAGGATTGTCTCATACTTATAATCAGTACTGCCAAACGCCTTTCGGAGTCATCGATTATGAAAATCAACATAGCCGAGGCTGCGCTCAAAACTAGGATCAGCATAACAGCATTTAAATCACGTCTCTCCAAGATCAACATTGAAATGAATGAGCACAAGGACTTTCTAATGCAAAAGAAGATTAATAACCTCCAAAAAGACATAAAAAACTTTGAGAATGAAAAAATCTATCTATACACCAGAGAAGACTACACTACATCAGCCAACGACACCTCTTCAGATGACGGCACGTCAACCTCTACCATATCCAGCAGGTCCAACAGTAACTCCAGTATTAGGAGTTGGAAAAGCAACCAAGTCGGCCTGGGTCTTCTACCAACACCACCGATGTACAGCTATCACCAAACAGGATATCCAGGAGCAAAGTCACTATGGTACCCAGGTTTTCAAGGTCCACCACCTCCGTTCCCACAATTCTATCAACATCAAAATCCTCCCACCTTTTTGGAACAGAGGCTGGGCAGAGGCAGAGGAAAAACGAGAAATGACCAAAAGCAAGTACATTGGATGGACCCTGGACCTCAACGACAAACCAGGAGCCAGACAAAGAAAAACTAGTTATCAACAGGAGACAACTTACGACAGATGAAACCACAGTACTACAGAGGGGGCTTGGCTTTGTTCCAACCCCTCAAGATGACATTTTCAAACTCACTGGTGAACTCCACATTTTCTTCAGGAAATTAAGATTACGATCATTCTTTAAAGACTGTGACAGTGCCACACCATTAGACTCCAGACTAAGGAACCACTCTTGCTTTACTCCCAACATGGCAATAACGCCAAGCCAGATTCTTACTTTTGAGAAGGCTGTTCTCAAAGACATTAACCACCTGACTCCCAGGGCCACCTTCAACAATCTGCCAGCCAGAGAAAGAAGAGCCATTTTGGATCTGAACAACGACTCCAGCATCACCATAAAACCAGCCGACAAAGGCGGAGCAACTGTCATTCTTAACACTGACGACTAAGACCTCGAATGTCAGAGACAACTCGCAGATACAAAATACTACAAGAAGTTGGACACAGACCCCACTGAGACTCTAACCAAGAAGATAAGAATTATTGTCAATGAATGACTGACCAACGGATGGATTTCTAAAAACGAGGGAGACTTTCTGGTGAACACATCACCCATGATTCCCTATTTCTACAGACTTCCAAAAATCCATAAGAATGTACGACCCCCACTAGGCAGACCCATTGTGTCTGGCATAGGTTCCCTTCTGGAGCCCCTCAGTCAATTTTGCAATCACTTTCTCCAACCTCTGGTCTGGAACACCGCAGCATTCCTAAAAGATACAAAATAAACACTCTGTCTCATTGAGAATCTCCCCAACCAACACAAGATCACCCTCATCATTACCCTTAATGTAGAGGCTCTGTACACCAACATTCCTCAGGATGCCACCATCAGGGTAATCGAAAAGGCCCTCAGAAGAACGATGACTGCGACTACTACCCCCATTGGGGTGTGCCGGTATAGCCTTCAAAAACAACTTCTTCCAGTACAAGAACCAACTGTAACACCAAACACACGGTACATCCATGGCCAGTACTTTTGTGCCTAGTCTAGCCTGCCTCTATATGGTCGATTTTGAATCCTCGCATACACTTAACAACACTAACCCTTATCATCAAATGGAAACGCAATATCGATGATATTCTGATATTCTGGTCAGGGACAGAAGAGAGATGCGAAGCATTCCATTCATGGATCAATGCCAGAGATTCCTATCTCAAGTTCACCCTGTCGATATCAAACAAGGAGCTCCCCTTCTTGGATTTACTCATCTCATGAGAAGAAGGCACCCTAAAAACCAAGACATATAAGAAACCCACTGACTGCAATAGTCTGCTTCCCTTCAACAGCCATCACCCAAAAGCACTTAGAGAGAACCTACCTTATGGACAATTCCTAAGACTTAGAAGGAACTGCAGCGAAACCTGCGATTTTGAAGCACAAGCAGACACGCTGAGCAAGAATCTCCTCCACAAGGACTACCCTCTAAAGGTTATCAGCAATTCAGGGAAAAGAGCTGGCAATAACCATCGAGAAGCCCTGCAGGAAACCAGGCAGAAAACACAAGAAGATATCATGACCTGCGTCACCACATTTACCCCGCTACCAACCAAGTCAAAAATATCATCCTGAA
Source organism: Triturus cristatus (assembly GCF_964204655.1). Taxonomy (NCBI): domain Eukaryota; kingdom Metazoa; phylum Chordata; class Amphibia; order Caudata; family Salamandridae; genus Triturus; species Triturus cristatus. Next base: position 480,639,179 of record NC_140590.1, on the reverse strand, counting down.
ACACTGGAACAACGGTAACAGTGGTGACCTCAGGCTGGAAAAACCCAGGTTCGCCTTCAAAAGAACCAATAACCTAAAGGACATGTTGGTCCATTCACGGCCACAGAAAAGAACCGTGATCGAACAGACAACACCATGGGGTCTGCCAACCATCAAAGGCCACGACCCCTGTGGCAATTGCAGTGCATGTACTTCCACTAGCCACACTAAGGACCTCCTGGTAGGCAACATCACCTTGGTGCAACGGCAGCACACCAACTGCAACACTAAAATCTGTGTTTATCTTATCAAATGCCCTTGTACTACGTTAGCATGACTACAAGACTAGTAAAAACACCCATCAGCGAACACAAAAGCAATATCCGCAGCGGCTGCAGCATGACAAAATTGTGCAATCATTTAATTGAAAAAGGTTATATGATAGACCAATTTACGTGGACCATCCTGGAAGCCAATGCATCATGGTGTGCCACAACACTGTGTCGTAAAGAGCAGCGCTGGGTGTTCCGCCTTCGCACCAATATCAATGGCCTTAATGATGAGATACCTTGGCTAGAACTGTAGAACTGACATTATGACAGCATCCTTAAACACTAGCACTTGAGCTCCCAACCCTCAATTGTGTTTAGCTCACTCTTGGCTCCCCAAAAATCCATTGAGGTTTCTCTTTGAGGCTAAAACTTGAATTTACATGCTCCAATCCTTTTGGCCAATACCATGCCATTGGCATATTACCCATATTTGCAGGGTCTATCTAACTCTCATAACTTCCACCCAGCTTACCAGACCCCATCCCTGGGAACAACGAGACCCCCTGCATCAATAATAACAACCTCTGCCACCCCGTAGACAACTACCATGACTTAGAACGACACTCAATCCTACGAATTCAGACACAACATTGTCATTCCATTAACCACTATAAATACTCTAACACTCCAAGATGGCCGCTGTGTTTCTGGCCTATTTCTGCGTATCACTGGCAAAACACATGTGACCAAGGCATCACGGGTACACAGAAAGCTCCACGAGCCAGCAAGAGATCGGGTAGGTTACTGAACCTTTTCTGCACGTTGCAACTGTAAGTATTGACCTACTATGCGCCTGCATCGTTTTCTTGATTCCTAGCAACCAGCAGGTCCTAATACTTACCTCTTTAACAGATAGCGATGGTGATAACCTCTGCCGTACCTCATGGGACTCCATACCCATAACAACTAGGTGAACTGCACCCTTACCGCCATTGGCACAGTCGGACTATATAGGTCCTGCCATCAATGGTCGCAATGTCTAGCCTGTATAAATTTGTTTTTTTTTTTAAATCAGAGAGTGCCCTACGTTCATGTACTCACTATAATGGCTTGACATAATGAGAGTATTTCACCCTCTCTCTCTTTACTCAGATGCACATGTGTATGCTTGTTTGTCCTCCTCTCCTCTATGAAAATGTTTTTACCTTCACGCTTAATTGATATTTGAACATTGGAATGTGGAGCACTTCATTGCAAACGATGGTGTGCTCCATGCTTCTACTGGCCAGTAAAGACCCACAGAGCAACATTCCAATGTTGTTAGAACAAAGGCCTCTCTGAGCCCGAGGGGATTTCAATCCCCTCGGGCTCAGAGAGGCCTTTGTTTAATTTGTTAGAACATTCTGCCCTCTAGTGGCAGAATGTTCTAACAGCCTTATAGCCCTTCGTAGCTGGGCTATACCGGCTATTAAAGTCCCGCTACCTTGTTAAAGGCTCGAGCTGAACGCTGGAGCGGGCCTTTAATAGCCGGTATAGCCCGTTACTGTGGGCTATAAGGCTATATTATTGAATACCTTGCTGATGCACAGATTGCAATGTAGCACCAGTTCCTCCAATAGAGGGGACCTTTTCTCGACGTTTATTCATGGTTGCTACATGTAATCATTTGTTGCTCTTCTTGATTTATTTGTCGTTCCAGATAGGACCACTTCCTGGGTCCATTGAGTGGTACAGAGATACCTTTCTAGACCACTACCTAATAGCCTTTTCCCAGTACTTCACCACCCCTAGGTCCACAAGAAGCACAAAGGATCTCCTCCTGAGACCATATCAAAGCCCGAAACATGTCAACCATACCCCCGTCTGCTTAAGACTTTGCACTTGTCTAGCTACTGAGGGCCATTACCACCCTCGAGCAGCACATAACCTTTTGGTTTTTTACTGATGACAGAGGGCTTTTCTATTAAATCATTTCACTTTACTCCCTCCAGTCATTTTTTAAAACATCAGTCAGCCCACCCACCCTCTCACACAGACCTGCATACACCTTACGGCTTGATTTCCAAAAGATCTCCGATAAAGTGACCCTTCACGGGACCTGTTGGGCATTGCAGCGCCACCCCAACGAGGAGCACCGCCCCATGACGAAGCATGACATCCTTCAGGGTGTGTGAGGGCATCAAGAAAAGGTCTCTCTGACCTTCCAATAAGAATGGCTTACCACCTTTTTTCTCCTTGTCTCTTTACACTGTTTTCCTGCTCAGGAACTGTGGTTCTCTGTAGTGATGACTTTACATTCAGGAGCACGAGCCACTGGACCTACATCCAGCTCCTTGTCCCCCCTCCCCTTTGTTAGTAATTTAACTGAATACCTAAAGAGATGTGTGTGTACTGCACCGAGCAATGTGTAAGTTTGGCAGTGAAGTGATGTGTCTGTGTTTTTCATACTGGAGATGTATGTGTATGGCAGTGAACGATGTGTGAGTGTGGCAGTGAAGCGAGGTGTCTGTGTTTCACACTAAAAATATGTATGTGTACGACACCGATGTGATGTGTGTGGCAGTAAAGCGATGTGTAAAAATATTTTCACACTCTAACTCACGATAGTACGTTTTTAGTGTCAAAAGTAAAAATTGCTTTTCACTTTGGAGCGCTCCTCTTGTACGTAAAGTGTATTTTGTTGTTCCTTTTTTATTATGTGTTCTCATAGCTAGTATGCTGTGCTGCTTTGCTTCCTGAAACAGCATGTTAGAATCCCTGCAAAAGGTTGAGGCCAGATGAAATAACGTGATCACATAGAAAAAAGACAGAAATTGGTCATTATTTACTCTAAAAGCGTTTATTGTAAGTGAATGCCTCAGAAGAATAAAAGTTGCAGAGAAGCAGGAGGGCCAGTGTGTATTCTGAGAAGAAAGACGTGATATCGTAATGATGCACGTTATAACCGTTTGTCCTCCACAACATAAGTAATAGTTTGAGGTCATTAAAAGTGACCAAGGCAACCTTTCAACACGTTCTCTCACTTTAAATTCACTTTTATAAAGTAAACAGTTACAAAATTCCCGCCCTTCCCCCTCGCCCCCCAAAAAACAGAAAGCTGGGCTACGGTAATGTTTTCCACAAAGAAACTTGGAATTGTTATTTGTTCAAATAATATGTTATACCTGCTGCTAGCAATGAAAGTCCCACAGTAGTAAGAATTGAAGTGCGGAAATATCCCTTTTTTAGGTCTCACCTACGCCGCACGCATGCGCTGCATAGGAGACCTTTAGCCATCGTGCAGCTCTTTTTCAAAGCACATACTCGTGCTTGTGGAGGCATACACCTTGCGGGAGTGTGCAGCGGTGCGCCACAAGCATGAGCATGTGCTTTGAAAAAGAGAAGACTGCTCTCCCCAGCGTGCGCGCATGCACCACTTGCGGGCTCACCTCCTGCTCCCCCTCTCACAATTAACATTTGCGCCCGCTTGTATTTTAGTGCTTATGTTTCTTTATATTTATCACCGAAAATCGACATTCTTACTAGTCTGCCTTGGACAGTATTGCTTTCTGCCACCGTCTTCCCCTCCTCCACTCCTGCTTGGGAGCAGTTTCACACATCCGCTCAGCTTGTTGTGAAAAATCATTTCCCAGCCTTCTGGCCGTGCGTCCTCCCCCGCCCTGTTACACCAAATGAGCTCTTCCATTCTTGAAACATGGACGCTTCCAAGTCTGAAATAGGATGGCGAAAGGGGAAGCAGCTAGCCCCCGCCTTCCAAAGTTGTTTCAATAACATTCTCACTTGGCTCGTCTCTGCGTTCTCCGCTTTTTCCTCTCTCACAGCGAAGGTCTCCCTTCGGGTCCCCTTAGCGACCCCTACTCCGGCTCCATTAATACTTTCATCTGGGCCAGGACGCTGCCTTTGTGCTGATTGTTTTTTATCTCGGTCAGTTATTTTAGCTTATGCCTAAGCTCAGCTTTTTTGTGTCCGATTTAGACGCCCTTTGATTTCTCTTCTCAGCTGTCATTGCGTAGATAAAGGGATAAGAGACGTGAGTGTCAGTTGTACGGAGATAACCATCTCTCTAACTCCCCGGGCACAGATGGGCGATAGCTGACAGTAATGTGATGACGTGGGGCTCTTCCATGAATAAATCAGCACTTTGCAGCTTCTTTTTCATTGAAGGGAGCAATTGCAGGGACGGTATTTGTTAGCTGTCTCCGCCTTTTTCTTGGCGCTGCTGTTGTTTGCTTCATCCAGATCCATTAGGAACGGGTTTTGAAGTAAGAGAATACATTGGAAATGTAACTTTACCTTTTACAAGCATTGTCATAGCCAATAGGTCTCGCCTTTGGGACCTTATAAGTGTTTAGCCATGCAACACTTGATGTTGTTGCACCAAGGATATTGTGCTGGATAACTTAACACTTATAAGGTCCCAAAGGCGAGACCTATTGGCTATGTCAATGCTCGTTTGGGAGCATGACGTTTTTGACTATTTTGGAAGAATTCTTTTCTACAGAACCTAACCACCCAAAAATTAAATCAAGCGGAAAAGAAAATATGTGGCCGAGTTAAAAGAACAGAGAGAGCAAGTTTACAAATACTGATGTTTTGCGGCTAAACATCAAATAATTTGGGAGGTTGCCAGCTCGGTTCAGACTCTATGTGAAGTTTCACAGCAGGTGATTCAGGGTAATTCATGCCATTTTTAGAACAAAACACACATTTGCAAGTTTGAGCACCGATACAGATCTTTACAGCCAGGCTCATTTTCTCTGTAGCAAAGGTATGGGCTTTCGAAACAGAACAGAAGACCCCTGAAAGTGGCAAAAAAACAAAAGCAACCCTTTGCCCATAGAAATGCAAATGAGATAGTTTAATAAATCGCATTGATGAAATGTTGTTCTAAGATAAAATGTAATCACACGGAAAAGAAATCAAGCAGCCACTATGTCCAACCCTGAAATGTAAATAGTGCTCCTTTCCACTCAAAACACGATACTGCAGTTTGTGTAAAAGTATAACGATTCATCCGCCAGTACGTACACATCCCAAAAATGTAAATCATTTGTCCACAGTTACACAACTATTAACCATGCAGCCCAGTGGCATAGCTGGACCTTTGGCCGCGCGTGGGGTTCCCTGCGTTTGCTGCCCCGCGGACGCATTGAAGAGCGGGGGTGTGCTGGTGATTTCTCCGATTGCCATTGCTGCCCAGCGATTTCCGCCCCAAGACGGCAGGTAAGAGCTGGGGGAGGTTTCCCTGCCCAAGACTCGTGCCCCCTTGCTCCGCCACTGACGCAGCCTAAATGCAAACAAAGGTGACCTTAAAATATGGGCTCTTCTGCCAGTAAGAACACCTCGCAAAACTGCTAACCATTTGTCGACAGTTACAAAACTAATAGTCATGTAGCCTAAAATCAATCATAGGTGTAGCGGTCTAGATGCCGGGCGTGCATCTAGCAGGGATACTTTAGCCCGGAAGGGCAAGCACACATTGTATCACTCTGGCCAGGCGTGGTTAGAGAGTATAAAGAAACCGGCAGAGACTCAAGACTTCCAGCCCAGACTGACATACTGTGTACCCAAGTGTTTTATCTGTTCCATACTGCTAGGCCCAAACAGGGAGAAACGCTACAATGGCAACGAGGGTTGGTGTCCATCGTCCATGCACCAGCGATGCCCCAGCCTGTCTGGCCCTTGCCCCCTACCTGACAGCTCCGCAAGGGTGAAGAGCAGCGGTTTCGCAGGCACGAGGGGAGACAGCGGGCTATGCTCCTCGAGGCTCCCCCCTGCTGCGGTGTCAAGCCTCAAGTAGCTGGGGAGCGTCGTCACCGCATCGCAGGCGGCCAACGGATCGTGCAACGTCAGGATCGCCTGCCCAAGGCTTGCATATCGGCGGCCCCTAGAGGTAAAGAGCGTCACCTGATCTCTCTCTCTCTATCTCTCAGAGCCCCACTCATCTGCAGAGAAGCTGAACAGAGCGGCGTGCTCCCGGCGTAGGCCCGGTCGAAGCCCGCTTTTCACACATGCTGAGACATGCGCAAGCGCAGGTCCCCCCCTGCTGGTCTCTAGTGCCTCGGGCAGTGCGGTATCCCCAACGACAACACGCATGTGGAGCAGGCCATTTTACTCATTGGCGCTCCCAGCATTCAGTGCCCTTACCGCACCTGAGCCAAGGACGGGCTGTGGAGAGGCCAGGAGAACAGGCAGTGAGAAGTCACAGGGCAGGACATGAAGGAGGAGAGGTCTCACACCTCCCTGAAGTACCACCACGACAGTGCCATGACAAGCCAGGCCCAGCACTGTCCAGGAGGCCTCACATCGCCCGAAGCAACACCACGACGGTGCCTCAGTAAGCTGTCACAGCACTGAGCACGCGGTGCACGCAGGACAATGATGGATCAGGCAGCCCAGGCAGTGCCGCAACATGTACCACCTGCCCCACAAGTGTGGCCCCAGGCTGCACAACCCACGTCGCATCAAATCAATGCTATGCCCCCATTCAGCGAGCTTATTGACCCGGCCACAGCGTCTCTCGGATGGGCACTCTGGATCCACAGGCTGAACAATTATTTCATAGCGACACGGGAAACCGATGGCACAGTGAAGCGGTCCCTACTGTTACACTTCGCAGGCGAGGTGATATACAAACTGTTTGCTCACCTACCGAACACAGTGGCGCCCAACGACTACAATGCAGCGGTCAGGGCCCTGATTGCACTTTTCAATCCCCAACTAAACCCGGATTACGAAAGGTTTATGCTGTGCCAAGCGCGCCAGAGGGAAAGGGAATCAATGGACATGTTGCATGAGCGGCTGCGAGAGCTGGCAAGCACATGTACAGACGATGACCAGAACAAGGAGGTGAGGGCTCAAGTAATCCAAGGATGCTGGACCAAGGCCCTCCGGACACTCATCCTGCACCAACCAGGCATCATCCTGGAAGACATCCTCATCATGGCCAGGTTACATGACCTGTCGGATGCCAGGGCCAAAGCAAAGGACATCGCCATAACCCAACAGGCGGAGAAACCACTCACGATAAAAACGGAAAGAGCGGATGCGGTTCGCACCCAGGGTAGAGGCGCCTGTCGGCAGTGGCACGGTAGAAGCACACAAGGATCCCACTGTGGATACTGCGAAAAGGAAGAGCACCCGCAGGAAGAATGCCCAGCGCAAGAACTGACATGTTTGAAGTGTGGCACCCCCATCCACTTCACAGTGGCGTGCTGAGGAGGTCCGCGGAATCGAGGTGCCCAAGGGCGAGGACCACCATCAAAGGCAGTAAAACCCCTATCGCTCGAGGTCTCTGAACACCCAAGGACAGCCCGACAAAGACACTACCTTGAGGACTCATCAACAGATGAGGAAGGCGAGTGCTACCTCATCTTGTTTGCTAGTGACCTCAAACGGAAGAGGTGCCCACAACCCACGTGTGCCCTGGAGATTGCGGATCTCAAGTCAGCGTGCTGGTCGACACAGGAGCATTCGTAAAGTTGATGGGGTGCCAACAGTACAAGTGACTCAACCCTAGACCCGCAATATCCCCATCGCACATCAGGATCCTCAAGAATGGAAGCCAAACGCCACTACCACTCAAGGGGAAAATGACTGTCCAAGAAAAGGCGGATGGTCACGAGATTACCACCACCTTCCATGTGGTTGACAGGGAAGCCGGCCTCCTGGTAGAAAGCCACACAGCTGAAGACCTCGGCCTGATCACGTTAGCTAACGCAGTCAAGACCCTGCAGACCGAGGATGTCCTAGAACTTTTCCCGCAACTGTTTAAAGGACTGGGATGCATGAAGAAAGCCCCGATTAAATTACACATAGACAAAGCCGTGAAGCCAGTTGGCTTAAGACACAGGCGAATAACCTTCAACCTCAGGCCACTCATTGAGAAGGAACTCCAAGACCTGGAACAACAAGGATTCATCGAGAAGGTCACCGGACCGACACCCTGGGTCTCTCCCATGGTAATTGCAGAGAAGCCAAAGAAACCAGGCAAAATACGGCTATGCATCGACATGCGCCTACTCAACCAGGCGATCAAACGTGAAAGGCACCTGACACCAACTGTTGACGACAACCTGCCTGGCTGACCTGAATGGGTCCCGCTGGTTCTCCAAGCTTGACCTCAACGCAGGATACCACCAGTTGAGGCTAGCTGAGGAGAGCCGGTATATCACGACCTTCTCGACCCAAATAGGCCTACGCCTCTACAAAACACTGAATTTTGGCATCTCATCAGCAGCAGAAATCTTCCAGAATGCCATCCGGGAAGTGCTATCAGGACTCCAGGGAGTGCTAAATGTCAGCTACAACATCCTGATACACTCAGCAACTTTGGAGGAACACCATCTCCGGGCCACGCTCCAACGTCTTGCCGAGCATGGAGTTACCCTTCACCAGGTGCTCGTTCTTCCAGAAGTCAATTGATTTCTTTGCCTACTTATTCAGCCAGGACGGAATCAGAGTGGACCCCAGGAAGTCACAGGACATACAGCAAGCCCCTGCTCCGATGACCTCGTCAGAGGTCCGGAGCTTTCTCGGTATGGGCACTTACTGCCTGCGGTTCATACCGAACCTGGCCACACTAGCGGAACCACTGCGTGCCCTGCCAAAAAAAAAGACGTAGCCTGGAAGTGGGACCAGGAGGAAGAAGAAGCCTCCCAAAAGATCAAGACGGCGCTGTTAGGGAAAACCACTATGGCGTATTTCGATGCCACATGGAGGACAGAGCTCCTGCTGGATGCCAGCCCCGTTGGGCTAGGAGCTCTCTTGACCCAGGAAACAGAACCAGGGAAGTGGTCTCCGCTTGCATTCGCGAGCAAGTTCCTCATGCCAACAGAAGCCCGATATTCTCAGATCGAGGGGGAGGCATTAGCCATCAAGTGAGCCTGCAACCACTTCCACTTGTATGTCAGCGGGCATCCTTTCCGAGTGGTAACCAACTGATTCTGCTGTTAATAGGCACTGCGTCACATCCTCCACCAAGGATCGAGCGCTGGGCAATACAGCTCCAGCACTATAAAATGGAGCTGTTGAACCGACCCGGAGCGAAGAACCCTGCAGACTTCTTGTCACTGCACCTGCCATAGGCAGCAGAGGACGGAGGCGATCAGCAACTCAAGATGGAGAAGTACGTCAACATGGTGTCTTAGTGGGCATGTCCGTGAGCCCTCACCTTGGACAAGATCCGAGCTGAAACCGGCACAGATGCCGTACTCATGAAGGTGCTGAAATCGCTCGGAAGAGGGTCCTGTGAAGACTTTCTGCAGTTCTGGAAGGTGCGGGATGAGTTAAGCACCGCGGCAGATGGCGTGATCCTGAGGGGCTCTTGGATAGCCATTGCCGCAAGTCTACGAGAACGAGCCATCACCCTAGCCCACCAACGACACCAAGGGACCAAGAGGATGAAGTCTCGCATGAGGGAAAAGGTGTGGTTCCCTTGGCTCGAAGCTGCTGTGGACACCCTCGTGAGAAACTGTAGACCATGTCATCTCACCAGCAGCCTAGAACACCCCGCTCCTGTGATAACAGAAGACCCGGCAACATCCCCATGGTCGAGGATAAGTTTGGACTTCGGGAGCTTTCCAAACAGCAGAGTTACTGCTGTGTTAATTGATAGCTACACAAAGTACCCCATAATCGAGGTGATTGCATCCCCATCCTTTGCCCACCTGCAACCAGTCTTGTAGAAGACATTCTCACTCTTTGGGTTACACCACGAAGTCAAGACCGACAATGGGCCCCCGTTACAAGGAGTGGAGTTCAAAAACATATTGGCGATGTTAGGAGTTCACCACCACCGCATCATTCCCCAATGGGCACAAGCCAACGGAGATGCTGAACGTTTCATGCGGACCCTCAATAAAGTCCTGCGGATTGCAGTCTCCGAGCAAGCTGACCTAGAGGTGGTGCTGCACAGGTTCCTATGGGAGTATCGCAGTGCCCCACATTGCATGACACAGATCACCCTGGCCTCTGATGCTGGCCGGGCCCCGGAGGGACACCATCCCCACATTGGACAGCTAGACCCCGGAACCATACGACCCCACTTTCACCCAAGTACGAAGAGTGACAACCAATGAGTGAACCAGCAAGAAAAGAGGAGCAAAGAACAGGACCATCACGCCAGGGTGCACAGTCCTAGTAAGGAACCACCGCAACGGAGGGAAGTTCTGCACAGCATATGAGCCCGGGGTGTGGACCGTGCTGAAGATCAATGGGACTGCCATCACGGCTCAACAAGGTGATGAGACCATCACCCGAAACATATACTGGTTCAAAGGAGTACAGGACTCTGGCACAAACCGGATACCTCTTGGCCATGCAGAAGGTGGAGAAGCAGCAGCGGAGGGCCTGTTACCAGGTCCGGATGAAGAACAAGCTGGGATGAGGCCCCCCTCACCCATGGTCGCAGAGACCGGGACAACTACGACTACTAGTACCTCATTTCCTGACAGTCCTCGGGCAAGTCGAGGAGGCCGTCAACGGAGGTACGACCTGAGACCTAATCCAAGTCCAAGTCAAAGACTCACAGACTTTATGTGCTGATTCTTCTGTTGGGTTTGAACACTGACTTGGGATGGGATGTAGCGGTCTAGATGCCAGGTGGGCATCTAGCAGGGACCCTTTAGCCCAGAAGGGCAAGCACATATTGCATCACTCTCTGGCCAGGCGTGGCCAGAGAGTATAAATAAACGGGGGGAGGTCGCTCGAGACTTCTGGCCCAGACTGGCATACTGTGTACCAGAGTGTTTTATCTGTTCCATACTGCTAGGCCCAAACACTGAGCAACGCTACAATAGGCAACCTGTAAATTCCGGTTCTCTTACTTTGAAATACAAAAACAAAAGTACAGCTATTTCCAACCAACACAAACAATAAAAAAGTTACAGGGCCGTGCTTAACATTCTCGGAGGCAGACGTCTGAAGTTCCTATCCCCATTTATTTTTTTGAATATCTTTATTACATTTTTATCGTTTTCCTGATACAGACAATCTGAGCATTGGTACATGGCGCACTTTTTACAAGAACATTGTTGCTATATCACTGCATATACAATTGTAGGTATTATCATCCTATAACCATAACATAAGCAGCATCTGTATCGCAGGAGTTGATGTGCATTTGCATATTAGCGTGGGTATCTACTACCCACGCATACCATCACCTCTAATTGAGGAGCTGGGCTTGTTGATCACATGTGACTCCTCACAACAGTAATTAACCATATGTAGACACGACAAATATTACAGAGGTGCAAGGCCCATACGTAGTGTAGTTTTAGGATTACAGCAGACAATAGTGCATGGGCGATAGGAAGTGGATATCATGACTGATTACAAGACATCTTAATTTTTAACATTTTGACCACAACTGATAAAAATAAAGTAAAAGCAAAAGAAAAGGAGATATCTAATACTTAAAGGAACGTGTATCTAGTGTAGTATGCGCCTTTCGATTGAAGTCATGCCGAGGGCCGTGTGTACATAGCGGTTGCAAGTTACTTTTCTTGTACTGTGCATAGTTGCATGGACACTTAAGTATCTTGCGTCTGAAGTTATGTCTATGAAGTGTCATGTTGGAATGTGGGGTCGTTGCCCAACCCGACAGCCAGGACCAAGGCGTCTTATGAGTACAGCCTGTCAGTTCCACCCAGACAACACGCTAGGCATCATCTCCCGCCTGTTGCGTGGGAGGTGTCTGTGACGTAGCATTAGTCTGTGTAAGGGCTTTCAGAATATCATTGCAGGCCTGTGCGATGGGAAACTTGCGCAACCCAGCCATTTCTTCCCTATGAAGAATAGTGCTCTCTGCCTGTGCCCAGATCTCTAGGGATTTTAACCAGTGGGGTACCTCCGGAGGGTCTTTGTGCTTCCATCTCTTGGTTATCAATCGCTTTGCAGTTATTAGGCCTAAGTCGCGAAATCTAGAGCTTACTTTGTTAGCTTTTATACGTTTGTAAAGTCCCAGGATACAGCCTACCGTGTGTTCGGTACCTCGGTGTTGGTGCTGCTTGTGAGTGTTTCCATTATCGTGTGCCAGTAGGACAGAAGAAGGGGGCAGGACCATAGCATATGCAGTAGGTCAGCATCTAAAAGATGGCATCTCGGACAATCGGAGGAGGTGATGGTAAAGTATTTATTGATCTTGTCTGGCGAAAGATACGCTCTATGCAATATGTAGTATTTTTGTATAAGTTTAAATCGTGAGTTGCGTGGTATGTGTGTGGCACCGGCTAAGACATACTCCCATTCTTTATCAGTCCAGGGTCGACCTCTATCCTCAGTCCACCGTGCACGGAGTCTCTGTGGTGATTTTAACACGTGTGTAAGCAGGGTCTGCACCAGCCAGTGGATCACATGTGATCCCTCCCCAATCACATACAGATGCAGCAACAACTGATGTGTCGGCGGCTCGATTGCCAGGTCTCCTCATGTTAGTGTCAGCGTCCGCATGATGGCTGCATGCAGGAGGAACTGACCCACCGGCAAACCAGTATCCGCCGTTAGGGTCGCAAAAGCAACAGGGCACCGTCCACGTATAGGTCTCCTAGTGTCTCCACTCCTGCTTCAGTCCAGGGCGTCAATACTACATCTGTTACAAAATCTCTACCTCTGGGTGTCCCGATAAGTGGCAGTATTGGGGCATAAGGAATTATGTCTTTTGTAAGTTGAAGGCTCTTCCGGTAGCATCTATGGGCCAATTCCATATGTATCTGGGTCGGGCGGGGAATTTTCACCAGTGGGTGAAATAAACTATAGATTTGAGTCTGTGTCCAGAATGATGACTCGGTCGCAGTATCCATCAGATTCCTGACACTAAGCCATTTTGCAACCGATTGTAGCTGCGCTGCCAGGTAATATAATTCTAAATGAGGAACTGCTAAGCCCCCACTTTCCGGTGGTGCATATAATTTCTACAGTGCTATCCTGGGCCGCCCCGCATTCCAGATTAGACCTCTGATTAATCCCTCCAGCTCCCGAAACAGTCGCACCGGAACATACACCAGGAGGCTTGCAAAATAATACAACAGTCTTGGTAATACTACCATCTTGGTTAAAGTAATAAGGCTCATCACATTGAGCGGTAGGGTCTTCCAGAATTGTATCTGCGCCCTTACAGAGGAGATGGCGCGCACCAGGTTACCTTCCAGTATGTCTGTCGGGGATCTGTAAATATATATGCCCAGGTATCTGAACGTGGTTGGGTACCAAGCAAGCCCAGTCCCATTGATAACTATGTCCGTCGCGACCACATCCTCGTGGAAAGAATAGGCGCCCGATTTAGCCCAATTTACCTCAAGGCCTGACACTTCCTCGAAGCTACGGAATATCGCGGATATGGCTGGCGGTATAGCATGCAGGTCCCTTATGTACAGCAACAAGTCATCAGCATATAGGGACACCGTGTGGAGACCATCATCCAAGGGGATACCCCAGTCTGCGCCGCTCTCCCGGAGCAGAGCTGCTAGAGGTTCCATGGCAAGGGAGAAAAGCAATGAGGACAAAGGGCATCTTTGCCTAGTTCCACGTCTGACCCTGATTGTGTCAGAGATAAGCCTACCCGTGCGGGCCCATACTGTGGGTCGCTGATACAGTAATTGCACCAGCTGCAAGTACCCATCTCCTAACTCATATTTCTGAAGTTCCTATCCCCATGTGGCTAATAGTAGATTGCTTTCTCTCGGACTGCCTAACCCCACCACTGAAACTGTTGGAGAAGAAGTATGTATGGCACATTTGAGTTGTGGGGGCATGGGGGTTGAAAAACGAGACAGATACCGACCAGAATCGGTTGCCACAAAGTTTGTCCTTAACTGTTCACGTGATTTACGACAATACAATTACAGAAGTGGATGCCTACTTGTGCTCCGGGGGACGGTCGATCCGAAAGGTGGCGTACACCATTTTGGTGATCTTCTGCTAGTCCGTGTTTCTAGGACTGAAGTAGAAGAGGGCTGAAAGCAAGGTTTGGAAACCGTTGCGTTCCAAGCCTTGTGTAAAGAATAACATTTACAGCAAGAGTCAAACAGAGATCCCTAAAGACAGTGAATCGGATAGCAAAAACTTTTAAACAAGAAATGCCAGCACTTTCAAAATAAAAAGAAGCACAGTGCAAACCCTTACAAAAAATTGTTCCACAAAAGCGGATTTAAACAGCACTTGGTCACCGGGAAACGGATTAAAGAAGCACAGGTACAAGCATTGTTAAATGCAGGAAAGAGTATGTCACAGCCAATAGAATTGGAGGAAAAGTAAGTGGCAAGCACAGGAGCCAATAAAAAGCAAGGAAAGAAAATGTTAATATAAATCTTAAAAGCCTATTTTAAGATTTATATTCAATACAATAGATTTCACAAGCACAGCGTAAGAAACTTAAAAAACAAGCCGGGGAAAGTTAACTTAAGAATCAGCAGTATGGTCTTCCTGCATGTGAGCTCTTACCTAGTTTGAGAAGATGTTGTTATAAATTGAGTAATATGATGAATCTAAAGTCGTAAAAAGGTGCAATATGGAGGACCTTTTGAGGAGGACCATTACAATTTCAGTTGTGAGCGAGATTTATCCCTGTCTGAGGCGGATGAGTTGTGTCTTTTTTTATGGATTCTGCCTAGTTTTCTGTGTTTGAGCGCCGATTATAAATTCGCATTGGATGCCAGCTTGATTGAGGGCTTAAGTCCATACTTACAGGCGAAGAGTGTACATGCTCTAGCCATTATTCCAGTTCAGTCAGGTCCACAAACATTCTCCTCTTGCCATTGGCTGTGACAATCATGGATGTTGGATCAAGCAAACCGTTGTTCTTGCCTAGTCGGAGCAAAGTAAGCTGGCTGTGATCAGCTTGGGTGAGTCTTTCATGGAGTAATTGAGTGCAGACAACCTGTGGGTAAGGGGGGATCATATTTTATGTGTCTGCTGTTTCCAGGACCCCAAAAGCATGCATTTGCTCCTGCAGCTTCTGTCCTCTAGGTATGGCAGTTTCTTCCTGGTGTGCCACAGCTCTGCTCACTAACTCACGGCATCCGCCACTTGGCTTTTCAGCACCTCTTGGAGCTTGTCTGTTGGGTCCATATGAGATTTAATGATGGCCATCTCACGCATGAAAATTTTGAGCTCTTTATTGGTGTCTGGCGTGGAGTGTTACACTGTTGATATGGAGGATTGTATATTTTTCAGTTCGGCCATAATTCATTCAGGTGATTCCTGATGCAGCTATGGTGGCAAATCCAGCAGGATGCTTCTTGAAGGTCATTGTTCAGTCCATGGCATCGGATCGCACTTTGCAGGGCTGCGCAGGACCAGCGACGATCAAGGAATGAAACTATGTAGTAGGAATGTCACATGGATCAGGTATGCCTGAGCTGCATTTTGTTCCCTATTATCCTCTACTAAGAAATGCTGCTGTATATGCGAGGGGTCAAGCACATACTGCTAGTATTGAGTAAAGTGACCCCAGGTCTCTTGCTGATCTCCCATTTTACTGTGTGCACTTTGCTGAAGGCCATGTTGGTGGCAGCATTTCCTCAAGAAAGGTAGTTAGAGGTGGAGATGGTTTCTCCAAGAGGCCACGGCAGGGACTCGTGTTGGGTGCAGACCCTAACTCATAATGGCAGCCCCTTTGGTGTACCGGATTTTTTTTACGTGGGGATAATAAGGAGTCATGTCTTCTAATTAGAAGAGGTGGATGGATGGCGCTGTTTTTCAGGAGCCTTTGTGGAGTACTCTGTTTGTTTATGCAGTGCAGGTGTCATGACGGGTGTCCTGGGATATCGCATACCTTCGGTCAAAGCATGTGGCAGCACCATCACCTCCTGGGAGGATGGCGATTCTGGGTCTGCATCTCTGCTCTCACGTTGAGCAGCAGGT
Organism: Triturus cristatus; assembly: GCF_964204655.1. Lineage (NCBI taxonomy): Eukaryota > Metazoa > Chordata > Amphibia > Caudata > Salamandridae > Triturus > Triturus cristatus. The sequence continues at coordinate 480,623,064 of NC_140590.1, read as the reverse complement.
GCCATCCATAGATCAGAGGGGAGGTTGGGTTGGGCGACGATGTTGCGAGTCTCCATGATCAGTAGTCGTCTTGGGTGTGAGCGGCCCTCCGTCTCAATGTAGCAAGAGCCAGATCACTCTGTGTGTATGTACACCCCGCAGCTTTTAAGGTTCAGGTCAGCCAATCTGTTTTATTTGACTGTGGGATTACTTTCCTTGCAGTTCTGTAGAGGGAAGGATTGAAGGGGCCAAACTAGAGAGCAGACATTTTGTGCGTGGCTTAGCCCCGCCCTGCATCTACAATAATTCAGAATGTATTTGGGTCCCCTAGGTCTAGTGTGCTTTTTGGGGTATTGTAACAGCACTTTGAAGGTCAGAGATAGATTACCATAGTAATGGTTAATTTGTAAAAAAAATAAGTTCCAGGGCTCTCATCAGGAGGCAGCTTTGCACCAGCCCATATCTCCTGTTAGCTCCACCTAAAACAGAACCAACAACTAACCATGAAAGTGGGGAGAGGATGTGGCATAATGACCAGGGCTGCTGACTTTGGAGCTTCGGAACCAGGTTCGAGTTCCGTCGTGATTTGGGGCAAATCACTTAATCTCCCTGTAAATGAATGTGCCCTTAACTGGTGCTTATGAAAAGTGCTGAAGTTGATGATTGCGTGCTGGTGCGAGCACCGGACACCACTGGCTCAAATTAAGCACTGTACCATAGGCTAGGGAGGCGTTAATGATGGAGTTGATGCAATCAGAAAAAAATATTTCATCTAGTTGAGTAACCAGCCTAAGTCAAGATCCTTGGGAAGATCAGGTTCTTTAAGTTTGTACTATTGTAAATGCTGTATAGCTATATAAACAGCTAAATGGCATTGAACCTGTAAATTCTGTAGGTTCTGTGGTCCCCCTACAGAGAATTCCTTATTCAGGTACTTTTTTGTAAAATAGGAGGAAATTGATTCACATAGTTCTTATGCATTGCCAACTCCCTCTGAGTCTCCGTTAATATTAAGGAGGTGCCTGGCAGACTTAAATAAAAATGTACGGAATACTTAACCTCCTTCCGTTTGTCTTGCCAAAACACAAGTTCCTGACTTCAATAGTATTTTAAAGGTTTTGCAAATTTTTTCACTATCTACCTTCCGGTACTACTGCCGCCTTTTGAGTTTTATAGTGTTTTCCTTTTGAAGTCTAATATCTAGTGTCATCCAATTATTGGTGTGGCCCTATATCATTATTCACTTTACCTGGGCTAATGTAGCTTTTCAGGTGGCAGTGAATATGTTGTCTGAGATGCACAGTTTAGGTCTATGAACCTGTGACTGAGTTCAGTATCAACTGGCCATATACTATCTCCTGTTACCTTTCTTCTATTCCTCTTATAAAAAAAACTGTTGTATTTGGTTTTATGGCTGTTCCATACTAAATGGAATGATCTGGAGCCAAAAGACATGTCAGTTTGTACCAGAGAGAGATGGGCACAGAAAAAGGAGAGTAAAGAGTGTGAGAGAGAAAGGGATAGAGAAAGGCAAATCAAGGTCTGAGAAGGAATTAGGCACCACGGTAGCATAGATAAGAGTTGTGAGAAGTTGGCCTGGTATACGCTGTCCACTAGTTATAGTGGGCACCTTTTACCAGTCCAAACAACCCTTATTGATGATAGGTTTAAAGACAACCTTTATTGAAAGCTATCCTAGTGGTAGCTTTGGAGAGCAGCCTTCAGTCTAAGTCTTGAAGGAGTGTAAAGCAGCTTGGTTTACCAGATTATAACCTCTTGAATCACTAAATGAAAGGAGAACCACACAAGGTATATATAAAATATATGTATTTATTTCTAAACACTCATTACTAATCTCTTTGTGAGATTAGAGTCGAAGATGCACAATAATACAGTTCTAAAATGACAGTACATAGCAAAATATACAATGGGCCCTAGGGGCGGACCAAACCATATATTAAGAAAGTGGTATAAGAACCACGACTTGACTAGACACAGTGCCTTGAGCACATAGAATTGCTGGGACCCCAAGGAACCAACCAAGGTAGTGACACAGGAGGCCCACAGGGACGCGTGCAGTGTGAGAACACAGGCGCGAGCCCTGTACTATTCTATGGAAAAGTCGTGGTTGAAATTTTAGAAGTTAAGGACTTTGAGCAAACCCCTTTAGACTTAAGGGGTTCTAGGGCCAGCACCCACGGGAGCACCGGAGAACTTGAGTTACCTCACCCAGGGTAGCCAGGTGCATAGGTGTCAAATGGTGTCCGGAATCGTCGTTGATTTTAATGGCGATCTGCTGCAAAGTGCTACTGCCGGGAAGAAGAAAAGTGTCCGGTGTGATCCAAGCCTGGATTGAAGATCAGAAGAACCTGAAAGCAGAGGGGACAGAGTCTGGGTCACTTGCCAGTGACCAGGGGCACGATAGACGAAAGCCCACCGATGTCGGGTGTTTCAGGTGAAGAGGTGAAGCTTGACTCTGCAGCCACGAGGACCAGGAGATGTTGACGACAACCAGGAGCTGGATTCGAGCTGTTCCACAAAGGATGTCGAGTGCTGCTGTGTCAGTGCTCAGATTGAACACAACAAGCCTTGGCAACAGCAACCCACACAGAAAGAGAAAAGATGCTTTGGTGCGGACCAGCAAGGTCCTGGGGACTCCCCAAGCAATGGAGAGTCAGGGCACGTCTGAAGCAACCAGGTAAGCCCAATTAGAGTTAGAGTTGCCTTCTCAGGGTCCCACCAATCGACGGACTAGGGATCGCGAAGGGACCTCGAGAGAAAACACAAAGGGCCAGCTCACAGAACACTTGTGGAGTGTAGGCGGGCAATCTTCAGTGAAAATGCTGCTCGGGGTCAGGGCTACAAGTAACCCAAAGCTCAGCTGCAGGAGTCGCCGGAAAGCTGATGCTCCTGTAAAGTGACGCGGTGTCCAGGGGTTCAGGTTGCACAGTCGCCAAGAGGGATACGGGCCTCAGACTTGCTGTGGGTACTGGTCGACCTCTAAGACCATGGAAACCCTCCTCCTGTGTTGTAAAATTCTTCAGAGTCCGGCGGGAGATTCGGAGATGCAAACCAGTCAGATGCGTCTTTGGTGCCTGCATTGCTGGGGAGTAACTCATTTACTCCAAGGGAGATTCTTCAGTCATCTAGTTCAATGTAGATCATCGAAGTTCCAGGATTCAGTATCAGAGTTTTGTCCCTGTGTAATCTAAGGTCCTGTAGCCAGGGGTTCCTTTCTCATACCCAAGGACGGGGTTGGACAAACTCTAGGGACCCACCTATGGGAGGGTCAGGAACGAGGGGCGGCTACACCCATTTCCTTTGTCCAGTTTCGCGCCAGAGCAGAGGCTGGCAGCCCCTGCAACCGGTTTGAGCTTGACTATGCACAGGGACACCAAATGTGCCCCCAGTGCAGATTTCAAAGCACTCTTGGAGTGCACCCACCCAGCCCCAATACACTAAAGCCTGTCTGGGAGGTGGTAACACCTCCCTGTGACACGAAACCTATTGTCCAGGCATCCGCTGCCGGAGTTTCGTCCAGCAGCAGGAGGGCAGACTCGTGTCTGTGGCTGGTAGCATCCATTTTGTGATGCCAGGGCTCTGTTAGCTGGTACCGGGTATACCGGTGCTGTCATGTCTCTCCCTCTAGAAGGGTGGGATCATACTCCCACACCAGTGGTGTGGGGGTATGATGTCAAGGTGTTTGACGCCAAACACGACATGTTTCCGTGCAGCCATCCCAAAGTTAGCATTTACCGTTTGGTTATAATAGACTTAAGAGTATATGGTTTGGCTGTATCACACGCAATCCCGGAATAAAGGTTCCGAAGGCTGCAGAGGGTCTCTGCTCATGCATGGGTACCCTCTCACATAAAACCCAACACCCTGCCTTCAGGATTGGTAAGGCCTGCCATAGGGGTGACTGATAGGTTTATATGTGCAGTGATATGGAGAGATATAGTGAACCTATATCTCAGTAAGGGGTGCATGCACCACCTTACCCAGGCTGCAGTAGCAGTCCTGTGGTGTCATTTTGGAAGGCTTCCCAGGGGTGGCATAATACATGCCGCAGTCCCTGGTAGGCCACTGGGGTACCTATGCCCTGGGTACATAGTATACCATCTACTAGGGACTTATAAGGGTACCCCAGAATCCAATCTGGAGTGTTCCTAAAGTACTGGTAATCAATTTAGAGAGGAAGCAGCTAGGCTGGGGTCCTGCTTAGCAGGGCCCCAGCCAGACTAAAGTCGAAAAACAGAGAAACATCAGCAAAAAGTGGGGGTAACTATAAGAAGCAGATACTACTCTCCTACAAGAGTGACACTTGGCCAGGAGAGGGGCCCCTCTTTAATTCCTCAGGATTCATGTGTAGTGCTGTTCCTTGCCTGTTCCTTACAGGGTCTGCCATAAGCTTTTGGATCTGGGCCGCAAACTACGGCAGTGGATAGGATCGGAGTAATCGTGATGAATTACCCTGGTCCGCGTTTCAATGCATCAGACTTCTGGCCTTTATGCGTGGAGTTTGCTCCACAATACACACTGCACATGAATGAGTTCCTTATGAATTACAACCGCCCAAAAAGACTGAAAGCAGTTGTATATAGGAAACTACCAGCAATCTGGCCTGGAAGTCGTAGACGCACCTGGGCCTCATTAACAAGGCGGATGCTAGTCCACGGGGAATCGACCCTCCCAACTTTCACATTTGGAGGAAATGATCAAGACGTTGCCCCTCCTCTCTTTCTTCCTGCAAAGCAATCTTCATATGAAGTCCTCCAGTTCCTGCCTTTCAAAAGTCTGCAGGGCTGCATCACAGAGGCACGAGGCCAGAAGGGCTCGTCACTTCTTTTCCTTCCGCCCCACTAGAGAATTCAAGGCTTGGCCTGTGACAGCGAGGGTTGAGAGCGAGCCTCACTTCCGTTCTCAGGGCTCGCGACGTCTCACGCCTAGAAACGGAGGCTGGTCCAGCTGCTGCCGCTTTTGTCACAGAGGCAGCTTCTTATCTCACCAAGAGCATTTCACAGTTTAAATGGACTCCACCTGCAGTAATTCAACAACTAAAGATGACGTTAAAATATTTGCACGCTGGGGAGCCCCTGTCAAGAGTTAAACCTGAATTTGATATATTTTATCTTTTTGCAATAAAACACCACTTCCCTAAAGCTGTAATATTAGATAGGATTTCTGTTTAATACTTTTGTAGTCCTGGTTGTCTATGATTGCAATAATAATTAACCCCTCGGACGGCATATCTGGGTTTGGCGCTAAACTACAGGAGGTGGCCCACGTCCTGATGTGTAGGTTGTGTTTCAGGGACATAAACCAATAGAACCCATGTCTGGTTAGTGGCGAGAGAACCCCCCAAACCCCACCCCATATATGAGATTCACAATGGTGCCAGTACATCATCTACGCACCATGGGGCATATTATCAAGAAACGTCGTTAAAATTAAGCAGTTTTCTGCCGCTAAAGCGGCGATAATGGGCTTGATAATATGCCCGTGAGAATTCCCATAGAAGCCCATGTTCTTGTGTCAACATGGGCTTCTATTGGAATTCTCATGCGGCATATTATCAAGCCCATTATCGCCGCTTTAGCGGCAGTTTTCTGCCGCTAAAGCGGCGATAATTTTAACGCCGTGCTTGATAATATGCCCCCATGTTTGGTGAAGTATTCTGGAGGTGTATTTAAATGTGCACCTGTCACAGAAGGTAAAACATGACAAACCCATCGCTCCTGACACACACACACACACACACACACACACACACACACACACACTTAACCACCCTCTTCACCCCTGCCAACATATGTTAACAGAACATGTTGTGCTATCATGCAATCAAGATTTATCATCTATCATAACTTTCAGGATCTCGCTTCTCAAGTGCTTTGGAAAAAAACTCTATAATAAATAAACAAGTAAAAAAGAATGATGAGTAGGTGTGAGGCCAGTCGGTTCTAAGTCCTTTGGGGTCCACTTACATATTGCGCGATCCCTTGAATTTGTAGCTGCAAAGCATGTTGCCATCTAAGCGACTGTCTGCCATGGCCATGAGTGGGTACTACTTTTGGGCAGTCAAAGAATGGGATACCCTGTGACATAAACCCATCCACATTGGTTGGTAGCTCTAAAGTTCCTATAATAACACTGTTGTATTCGTATTCCAAGGCGTATCTTCATTTGGAGTGTCCCGCCACCCTCTTCTTGACCATGCAGGAATGAGCATGTCTGTGATTCAGCAACACTCTTGCATTCCTCTGCTCCTCACATCTCCAGAGGATGAAACTAGACAAGGGGGACCACAGGAATCTGCCTGCCAATGTTTTGGACTTGACCTTGTGCCTGGTCGTCTGGATCTTCGATGCCTCTGGGTATAGTTCATCCTCATGAAGGAGGTTCCACTTTCTTTAGGTCCTTCCTACAGAGGGATGGCCCCTGACACCCATGCCAGCTTGACAGGGTGGGGGCCCTCCATGGCTTCCCTACAGGCAATACTCTGCAATAGTACATCACTCCTGTCTCCTCTGCTAAAGTCCAAGAGCTAACTCATTCTGGGAAATTCTAGACCTAACAGATAAAAGCAGCCTTGCAGAACACATCAGTCTGCTCACAGCAGTCCCTTTCAAATCATTTTTTTTTTTTTTATTGAAAAAACAAAAAGCATGGAAAAGACAAGACATACAATAAATGACACATGAAATCTCGTTACATAACAAGGCGCTAGTCCTGAGCTTGGTGATTCTGTAGGTGGTACACCTCCATTCCAGATACATATGAGTACAGAGTCATCACAATCGGTACAATGAGATCATTAGAACTGAACAGAACGAAAGGACCTCACATCCGAGAGCATCGACTAACTCCTGGACTAGCGATACCATGCGCTGTTAAGTAAAAATAAAAGGACTGAAAGACTAAAAGACTGAAATATGTCATGGTACCACTGACAGCGCATCATTGTCCCTTCGCGCTAGTGCGGTAGGGTGCCCTGATAGCCATTGCCCTATACCTATGTGTGCAGCCCTATCTTCTCTATCCCTATCCTCCCTTCAGGGCCCCTTTCAATCTTCACTCCCTCCCTATATGTTTCCATATATAGACATGTCAGTGAAAACAACCCTATGCTACAGTCTCATTATCCTCAAATATGATTTGCTTCCGATATTTTCCTCTGTGGGTAAGTGCATGCATCTAGAGGTTTAAGCATTCATTAACTTTGAGATTGTGAGTCAGTCCAGTCACTTATCCTCTATTTTTACATGCCACTCCCTGTACAACATAGAATAGCAAGTCCTTTTTTATGACTTTCAATGTAGATGATATCACACTGCATTTTCAGCCCCGGATTGGCAAAATGGACAATGTTTCTGTTGCATCCTGTAGTATTACTGCAACAGAAGGCAACTATAATGAAGCGACTATCATCGGTCAGTGGTTTTCACACAATATCAAACTCCTATGCAAGCCTATTGGCTTTGCCAATGGGTTTAATCCATGTTGTACTTCAGCATGGTTGCTGTTCAGCATGACTAAAAGTTAGATGCAGAAAAGAGTGGTGTGGCATGTCGAAGAGAAAAGTGGCATAGAGCGGGATGTTGTGGAGTGTCAAGGAGTGGCGTAGAGTGGAGTAGAGTGGAGTGTCATGGAGTGGTGTAAAGTGGAATGGAGTGTTGTGGAGTGGCATAAAGCAGAGTGGCTTCGACTGTCATGGAGTGTTCTGGAGGGAGTAGGGTGGAATAGAGTGGAAGAGCGTAGAGTGTCATAGAGTGGAATGGAGTAGAGTGTCATAGAAAATAGTGGCATAGAGTGTCATAGTGTGGAGTGGGGTAGAGTGGAGTAGATTGTTGTAGAGTAGAGTGGTGTAGAGTAGAGTAAAGTGATGTGGAGTGGAGTAGAGGGAGTTGCTTATAGTGAATTTAGTGAATTCGAGTGTCGTGGCATAGAGTGGAGTAGATTGTCATAGAATGGAGTGGTACAGAGTGCTCTGGAGTGTCATGGAGAGAGTAGAGTGTTGTTGAGTAGAGTGTAGGGGCGTAGAGTGAAGCAGAGTATTGTGGAGTAGAGTGGAGTAGCGTAGAGTGGAGTAAAGTGGTGTGGAGTGGTGTAGAGGGAGTTGCATAGAGTGGAGTAGAATAGAGTGCTGTAGAGTGGGGCACAGTGTTGTAGAGTGATGTGGCATAGAGTGGAGTGTCGTAGAGAGGAGTGCCATAGAGTGGAGTGGAGTGTCGTAGAGTGGAGCGTTGCAGAGTGGAGTGTCATAGAGCCGAGACTTTTGGGGTAGGGTGGAGTGTAGTGGAGTAGAGTGGAGTGACGTTGAGTGTTGTAGAGTGGAGTCGTTTGTCATAGAGTAGAGTGAAGTGGGGTGGAGTGGCGTAGAGTAAATTGCATAGAGTTGAGTGGAGTGTTGTAAAGTGGCATAGAGTGGAGTAGAGTGTTATAGAGTGGATTAGAGTGAAGTGGCATAGAGTGGAGTGGTGCAGAGTGGAGTATCGCAGAGTCGCGCAGAGTGTTGTAGAGTGGAGTGGAGTGGCATACAATGGAGTCAAGTATCATAGAGTAGATGGAGTGGGGTAGAGTGTTGTGTCATAGTGTGGAGGGGCATCGAGTGGAGGGGCACAGAGTGTAGTGGTGTGCTGCGCAGTAGAAAGGCATGTTGTACCGTGGCAGAGAATGCAGTGGCGTGTCGTAGAGTAGAGTGCCTTATCATAGAGTGGCATAGAGTGGAGTGGTGTGTGGTAGAGTAGACTGGGGTGACATGTGGTAGAGTAGAGTGGAGTGGTGTAGAGGTTAGTGGCTTGTCGTACAGCTGAGTGGAAGGGTTTGTTGTAGAATGTGTGTCATAGAGTGTCTTGGAGTGGAGTGGCGTATAGTGGAGTGCTGTGGCATAGAGTAGAGTGGAGTGGGATGTTGTAGAGTGGAATGGTGTGTCGTAGAGAGTGGCGTGGAGTGATGTAGAGTGGAGTGGCATAGAGTGGAGTGGCATGGAGTATTGGGACATGGAGTGTCGTAGAGTGGAGTGGGGTGTGGTAGAGTGGAGAGGAATGTCGTAGAGTGGGGTGGAGTGTCGCAGAATTGAGTGGTGTCTCATAGAGTAGTGTAGAGTGGCATAGAGTGGAGGACATAGGATGAAGTAGAATGTTGTAGAGTGGAGTGGTGTAGAGTGGAGAGGCATAGTGTGGAGTATGCATGGTGTGGTAGTACACTGCCATAAAGGATAACACATTTTTAATTGAAAAGACCATTATATTTGCACAGACAGACAGTTTTACTGATAAAAGTATTGAGTGCACATGTGTGTGGAAATAGAAACACCTGGTATATTGATTTGTTCGATCACATTACAATATGTGTTTTATTAACACCTCAGGACTACAAAAAATGTGCTTTATTTGGGATTGCCTGATTCTGATATATCTGAAATATCTGCACAGTTGTTGTGTGTTAGAAAAAAGCCTTTCTTTTCACAGCAACCTTGTCATATAAATCCTCTCACTTTGAAGTCAGAGAAAGAAAAGTATACACAAAGTCCCTGAGAAGACAGAGCATGGCTTTTGACTTCTGTCTTTGAATGGAGTGCAAATAAGACAAGATAAGTACAAGATTTAAAGGGCTGTTTACAGAAAGCGGATACTTGTGGAAGCATACAGTAAATAGACTATGCTCCATGGGAGGGACTAACTCAAGTTGGACAGCCTAAAATGAATAAAACCAGCAAATAGAAATCAAGCAACTGTGAGTTTCAAAACACCAAGAAAATGGAATGCATTCCCAGAGAAGCTATCAGAATGTCCCCCAGAAGTCTTTAGTAAACAATACATCTGGTAGGCTTCGACCTAAAGAATACATGGGGAGATGTCACGTTCCCTCTAAAAAAAATTCCACTCCGTACAGTGACATAAACAAGTAAAGTTATCTACTCCTAGATTGATTATTTTTACAGCGGCGGCTGGCACTGATCGGAGGTATGGGGGCAGGGGCGGGAGGGGGAGGAGAACCCGGGAGGTAGCGGGGTGGGGGCAGGAGGAGGGGAGGACACGGGGAAAGCGGGAATAAAAAAAACGTACGTTCTTGCTGCTTCCTCACTTCCGTAGTCCTCCCTCGCTCGGCCTTACTGGACGCGCACCCAGGCGACCAGTCAGCCAATCACAATGCTGCCTTAGCAGCATTGTGATTGGTCTGAGCACTGTGTTTCGGTGCTCAGATACTGACTGCAGGCCTGGGCATGTTTTCCATGTAGGCTGTAATACAGCCTGCATGGAGAACGTGCGAAGTGTGCAAGACTGTTTTGGGTAGCCTGAGAGGGCTGTCACTGTGCACTTTAAGAGGGTGCTACCATTCCTCCCTGCCCCGCCCCCTAACGCAAAGTGGGCAGAAGTAGGAGAAAATAAAATGATAATAACACAAGTTATTATCACTTTATTTTCCCTTTGTGGCACTGGAAAAAAGGAGTGGGTGACGCCCCTCTCCCTTAGCGGAGGAGCCGCCACTGGATTTTTAAGTTCCTATAATAACACTGTTGTATTCGTATTCCAGGGCGTATCTTGATTTGGAGTGTCCCAGCACCACTTATAAAGGCGTTCTCTGGTTGGTAGTCAGTGTGTCAGTGTTTCTATCAGCTTTCACCTGGACCAAGCCACAATTGCAGCACAGAAGCATGTCCTGGACCTGTGAAGTGTTTGCTTATAGCAACGCTTTCCATTCACCACAGGACAGCGAAACTAAGGGAGTAAATAACACATTTTGAGACGCTCCATATTTCCCCCCTCGCCCACTTAATCTCAGTACCTGAGATATGGTCCTGTCAGGAATAGCATTTGTTTTGGGAGTTTTCCAACTTTGCTTGAAAAAAAATAGACAGGAGGTATGGTAACAAAAGCTATAAGATGAATTCAACGCGTTACTTTCAGGGTGGTGAAGGATAATTCCATGCGTTCCGCACTTTCAGCTTTGAGAGAAGAATTTCACTTGCCCTTACTACCAGCCATGGGTTTGTATCCCTCACGGCGCTCCGAAGAGCTGTAACCACGGCGCCGCGCAGGTTGTTTTTGGCTCAGGTCTGGATTGAAGGGCGAATAGCTGTGAAGTGTATTTCTGTTGTAATAATGGAAGCGGCAGTACCATAGGACAAAAAATAGCACCCTGCAAGACTCACGCCTGACGCTTGTGGCTGTCTGCCAGACAGAGAGCATGAGAAAAAGACATGCGTGTCGTACTTTGCCAAAGCCTGCTTGCCTAAAATAAATGTGCATTGTACAGTTTAGCATAGAAGAGCTGAGCTCAGGCTGTGCCTTGTTAATTAAAGTTCAACCTCTCTTCCCCTTATTGATTCAGTCTGGTGGGCTGTTCTTTCAGTAAATGATTGGAGAGCTTTGACTAATAAACTAATGTCATATTTGAGTTGAAAGAACACTGTGTGCTATGAAATCATTTCAATGGGCTCCCTTTGCAAATGGCCCCTCAAATAATAGGCATCGGTTAATAGTGGTCGGTGAGTGTTGTACATACTGAAAATGTCAAACTCACTTAAAGAGTGGTTACTGGATAATTAGATATGTTCGTTGTCATGGTAGCAAGTCAGTCAACCACGGCCTGCGTAAGTTGAGAGCAGCTAAGCATCCTTGTGACAAGGACTGGCATTGCATTGCCACACACAGAATGCGTGCACCATGCAGATTACATACATCAGCGTACATACAGACATTCACACAACCAGTCACTCACCCATACATTCACTGAGACACATAATCGCTCACTTATACAGTTAGTCACACACTCACTGAATCATCCAATCAGGCACTCATACACCCACTGATTCACCAATATACCTTGATATATAATTGTTGTGTTATGTTATGAGGTTTTATAGAGCGTATAACTGCCCCAGCAAAGGGGCGTCCCGGCGCTGATAGCAAACGGAAGGGAGGCAGGTGACAGAAAGGAGGCCTAAATTGAAGGAAAAAGAAGGGTCTTAATAGCCTTGTGGAAAGCTAAGTAGTTATCAATGCTGCGGATGTGGATAGGAAGTGAGTTTCAGAGTTTAGCCGCCAGATGATGTCATCAGTGATGCCATTTGAGGTATCATCAGTTATGCCACTAACCATGTGATGAGTAATGTAATGTGTGAGGTCATAAGCAGTGCATTGCGGAGCACAAAGTATAGGGGAGAGCATGTAGCCTTACGGCTAGAGCTGTTGACCTCGATGCTGGGGAACCAGGTTCGAGTCTCAGCATTGACGCTCAATATCCTGTGAATCTGGGCAAATCACTTAATTTCCCCATGCCTAACGAAAATGAATGTGCCCTTCTGTAACGAAACTGGTGCTCATGTAAAGCGCTCTGATACCCGATGTCTCGGATCTAGTTTGCGCTATATATAAACTCAATTTATTTTAAATAATTAGCTCACTAACTATAAAGGCTGAATTTCTCTGGTTTTGTACGAGTGAAATCTGACCCTAACTTTAACACCCCTGTAACCTTTGTTTTTTTCAGGGAATTTCTAAGGTTTCTTAAATTCTATTTCCTAATTATAATGTCCCTGTAACCCTTGCTTTTTTCAGTAAATTTCTAAGGTTTTTTAAATGCTAATTCCTAACGTCCCTGTAACCTTTGTTTTTTTTATTTAATTGCCATCGTTTTTTAACTAGTTTTGGCGTTTGCAGAGTGGTGGACAAAAGGGGTTGGGCCTCCACCCAGCTCACAAGAAGTTTGCTGTGTAGGACTCACAGGAGGTACCAGGAGGACTTTTGTCCCCCAAGGTCCATCAGGAGTAAAGTGGACTTCATGCCCCAACCAGTAGTGCACCACGAGCCGTGTTTCCAGAGTGGTGGAAAAATGGGGTGTGACCTCCAAAGACCTCTCAGCAATCCCACTGTGTGGAACTTACTGGAGATAACAGGAGGGGTATTTGGCCTCCAAAGATATCCTTTAGGGCCAACTACCCCTCTTGTCACCTCCAGTAAGTCTCACACAGGGGAATTGCTGAGAGCTGGTAGGGGCCCACACCCCCGTTCTCCACCACTCTGCATACATGCCTCCTGGCGCACTACTAGTAGGGGGAAAGAAGTCCCCTTGGCTATTGAGGGTCCTTAGGGGCCAACCAGCCCTCCTGGTACCGCCAGTAAGATCCACACAGCTAGAATGCTAAAAGGTCATTAGAGGCCACGCTCCTTTCTTCACCAATCTGCAAATGCGCCTCCTGGCGCACTACTCGTTAGGGGAAGAAGACCACTTTAGTCCTGAGGCCCTCAGGAAGCAAGGAGGACTCACAGCCCCACCAGCAGTGCGCTGAGTAGAGTGTTTGCAGAGAGGTGGAGAAAGGGGGCATGGCCTTTGACCGCCACTCAGCAATCCCACTGTGTGGGGCTTACTGGAGGTAACAAGAGGTCTTGTTGGCCCCTTAAGACCCTCAGCAGCCAAGGGGACTTCATCCCCCAACCAGGAGCGCGCCAGGAGGCATGCTTGCAAAATAGTGGAGAAAGGGGGCGGGGTTTCCGGCGAGTTATTATTTATGGCCCCCCTTCCTGGGACCATTTTGGGCCCCGGGGACCCCAAACCCGAGGCCTGACCATTTAAAAATAAAATTAATAAAAAAACGAGAGGGGGACCATGTGGCCCACCCTCCCAGGGCATTTTCAGCCCCGGGGACCCCATCCCCAGTGCCTGCCCCATTTCTTTTTCATTTAAAAAAAAAAAAAAAAAACTTGGGCAGGGGCCACAGGGCCCTCCTCCGGGGCCTTTTTCTGCCTAGGGGAGCCCATCCACAAGGGCCTGGTCTTTTCCTTTTTTTCAAAAAATTTATAAAAAGGGAGGGGGCTGTGTCGCCCCCCCTCCTGGGCCGATTTTGGCACCAAGGACCCCATACCCCGGGCCCGGCCTGTAGTCTGGGTGCCCTGGTCCCCACCCAGGGCACCCACATTATCGACTCTGGGGACCATGGGGGAAGCTTCAAGGCCCCCGCGGTCCCTGACAGCTCCCCGCTTCCTGTGGGAGCCTGCATTGCTTTGGTATCAAAGGAGCTGCTGACATGCAGCTTCCTGGATCCCAAAGCAATGTGTCTGTTTTCCTGCTCGCTTCACAGCAAGCAGGGAAACAGACACTCCTTTGCTTTCAGCAAGCAAGAGCATTTTCTGCTCTTGCTTGCTGAAAGGCGAGTGCTTGCTACGGCTTGGCAGGCAATAGCAAACTTCACCCCGGGACATTGCAGGAGCCTGCCCTGGGTGGTGGCAGCCTCCAGGGCCATCTAGGGCTCCTGGAGGGGAGCCATGAAGCCCTCCTCCTTTGTGAATTAAGCCACAGGGAGTTAATGGTCCCCGAGGCCGGGGTTCCGCAGCGGATCCCCTTAATTATTATATTTGTGCCCCACGGAGTTGGAGGTCCCCGGAGCAGTGGGGGAGGCCGTAGGGCCTCCCTCACATTTTGTCTAAATAAACATCTGTGCACCCCGGGGAGGTGGCGGTCCCTTGGGATGCGTGTTGGGGCAGTATCCCCTGCCACGCATTATTATATAACTTGGCACCGGGGAGGTGGCAGTTCCCAGCACTGCGGGGGGGACTGAGAGGCCCGCCTGCATTTCTCTTGTCTTCAGCCCCAGGGAGGTGGCAGTCCCTGGGTCTGCGGGGGGCCCACGCGGGCCCCCATTATTATTTCAAAATGCCCCCAGGACCTGGCTCACCAGGAAGCATAAATTAAACAAAGCGTGGGAGCCCAAGTTTCATTTAAAAAAAAAGTTTGTTGGGAGTCCTGGTTCCAATGCGAGTCCCACCAATGTTTTTAAAAAAAATGCTTTTTTGCCCTGGGACGTCCCTATGGAACGCCCCCCAAGAGGTCTAAGGGGTCGGGGTGTTTCTACCCTGTCACTTTTCTTTAAAAAAAAAATCTTTTGTCTTTTGTCTCGGTTCAACCAAGTCACAAGATGGCTGCCAACACTTCTTGGTTTGAAGTGTCGGCAGCCAATCAGATACCAGCACGAGATCGGAGATGTCACGGATCCACTGCGTCCCTATATAGACAACTAGAACTTTCATTACATTTCTCAGCAACTACTGAATGGATTTGAACCATTTAACAAAAAGAGGGGCATATTATCAAGCACAGCGTTAAAATTATCGCCGCTTTAGCGGCAGAAAACTGCCGTCAAAGCGGCGATAATGGGCTTGATAATATGCCGCAGAGAATTCCCATAAAAGCCCATGTTGACACCAGAACATGGGCTTCTATGGGAATTCTCTGCGGCGTATTATCAAGCCCATTATCACCGCTTTAGCGGCAGTTTTCTGCCGCTAAAGCGGTGATAATTTTAACGCCGTTTCTTGATAATATGCCCCAGAGTGCTTTTTGGACCAAGAGTTAACATTCTGCCAAATTTGGTGTAATTCTGTTTAGCAGTTCGAGCTATAGCCGTGTCTAAACCTTCCTATGGAAATTAGCATACAGAAAATGCATTTTGGGACCCGCCCTTTTTAGGTCGAGGACTATCCGGTCTGCCGAAGGCAGAACCGGAAGTCGGAGATTTAATGTTTCCTAGAGTGGCTATTTAGCCCGCCTCTCTTTTTGCTTCTCCTCCATTGGCTGGCTTCCTAAACGGAGGCCAGCCATTGGCGGAGAGAGCCGTCCCTCCAAATAGGCTCCGTCTTTTTCAGATTCGGGGGTGTGTTCCGTGCTGTTCTTTCCACTTTTTAGCCACGCCCTTTTTCGAACAGCAGGAACACGCCCCCGAATCCGAAAAAGTTTGGAAGCTCCCATCCGCCATTTTTTATCTATCGTCTGGCCGTGAGGATCTTCTTGCTGTTGCTCTCACGCGCTGCCCGCCTGCGTCCTCCTCGCTGCCCTGCACACCGGGTTTTCACGCTGTGCTTGTTTTTCCTCCTTTGTGCGTTTTCCATATTGTGCGAGCCATCCGATGGACCCTAACGGCTCGAATTACGAACTTCGTAAGGATCACGCACTTTCCCGGTTCGCAGCGCCTTAAAGGCTGCTCTCTTTGCTTGTGACAGAGGAATGAAGCCATTGTCTTGGATACGCTCCGAGGTTTTTGTGAACCTTCTGTAACTGATGTTATCAGCAGGGCCCTAGGACGAGTTTCGAAGCTTCCATCCACCATGATCCTCCCCAGGGTCTCGTGGGCTCTGGCGCGCACATTTATTGGGGTCTCTTGCACAATTAGGACGAGATTAGCCCCTGCGAGGATCACGCACTTTCCCGGTTCGCAGCGCCTTAAAGGCTGCTCTCTTTGCTTGTGACAGAGGAATGAAGCCATTGTCTTGGAGACGCTCCGAGGTTTTTGTGAACCTTCTGTAACTGATGTTATCAGCAGGGCCCTAGGACGTTAATCCGCACTTAAAAAAAGCATGTTTTGGAAAGTGAGCCGGGAACCTACCTGGCTGTGTGTCATGGAATCTCGCTGTCTTCGCCCACTGTCCCTGGTCTATCTTCCAGTGGCGGCTGGCAAACTTTGAAAGTGGTATGGCGTAGTAGGGGTAGATGTCTAAGGACAGTTTTTTTAAATCAATCACCTGCAGTTTGCATCTAGGCGGAAAAGGCACTGGTTCTTGAAGTTGAACCAGATCTCCAATCGACCAATGAGCGTTCACTTCCCTGTTTCTGTTTGAGCTACACTGCCCTTGAATGTTTTATCCGATGGCATGTAGTTTAAACTGTAAAACCAGGAGAAATGCATTTCCTCTGCATAGGTCAGAGGCCCTGGAATTATGCAACTTTAAAGCAGCTGTGTTTCTCGCATAATTATGGATCGGCCTGATAAAGCCATGTAATTCATCACCTATGGCAAAATCTGTAGATTTCCACAAAAACGAATTTGCAAAGGTTAACTGTCCACCTTTCTGATGCTTGTTGGTATATTTAGGGGTTATACTAGTACTAAAGGGGTGAAACCAATGCTTAAACAGTGCTCACAAGTTTAAAAATGGCGAAATAATAAAGTCATTAATACTATCACAAAATGTGCCCTGTTGCGCCTAACGATTTTCCTTTTCTTGACACATAATCGTCACCACAGGGCCTATGAGTGCCGTACGCCATGACAAAGTTTTCCACCTGATGTCTAGCAGGGAAACAGAAACAGAAATTGATTTTAAAGCCAAAGACAAAAACATAACCCGTCACTTGGGTCCAGTGTTGGGCCTCAGATGAACAGAAAGGGAAACTCTTCAATGTGCAGCAACAATAAGCCCTAGTTAAAAAAAACACTATTTTTCACGGAATGATTCTAACCGATGTCTTGGAGCAGGTTATAGCTAGGGTGACCAACTAACATGGGTGCAAATTCAGGACGGTAAGTGTAAAAATTCAGGACAAAGGGTCAAAATTCAGGACAATAATTCAGGACAGGAGGTCAAAATTCAGGACAAAACTTCGGGACAAAAGGTACGTTTTACAGACACATCAAAGGAGGTCGCGCAATAGAATATAATTAAACCCGTCCATATCCAAACATATTTAATCATTTGCAAACCTATCCATCATGTATCCTTTTATCCATCATTTCACTCATCCATCCCTCCACCCACCTTTTCACTCATCCATCCATTATCCATCCATCCATCCTTTCACCCTATCCATTAGTACACTCATCCATCCACTCTTCCACCCATCCATTCACTCATCCATCCAGCCTTTTATACTTTCACCCATCCAGCCATCCTTTCACTCACTCATCCATCCACCCAGTCACTCATCCTTCCACCCATTCACCCTTTCAGTCATCAATCCATCCTCCCTTTCTGTCTCCATCGACCCTTTCACTTAGCCATCCTTCCTTCCACCCATCCATCTACTCATTCACTCATGAATCCATCCATTGACCCTATCAGTCATCCATCCACCCTTTCACTCCTTCACTCATCTATCCATCCATTTGTCCATCTACCCTCCCTTTCACTCCCTCATCCATCCTTACATCCACCCGCTCACTCATCTACCCAGCCATTCACCCTTTTACTTATCAATTTATCCATCCATCCATCATTTCACTCATCCATCCACCCATTAACTCACCCATCACCCACCCATTCACTCATCCATCCATCCATCCTTTCACTCTTCCATCCACCCTTTTACCCATCGATCTACCCTTCCACCCATACATACATCTTTTTACAGTTTTTCTCATCCATCCTTCCACTCACACATCCATACATCCTTTCTCTCATTATCCATCCATTCACCCTTTCATTCATCCATTCACCCTTTCACTAATCTATCCAGCCATCCACCATCCCTTCATTTACTCACTCGCCCACCTTTTCATATTAATTATGAGCTGAGCCTTCGTCTGCAGAATTGCAGACAGAAGAGACCCATCAAGAATGTCACCCTTGCTGTAGTTCCTAAGGCAATGGGTGGGGGTAGGGTACCTTATGCCCCGGCACATAGGGAATCTGAAAACATGAAATTCATGGGTCATGCATGATGCAAAGTGCCAGGCCCTGAGGTGACTTTGACATGGTGTTGTTTCCAGGGCTTTAAGTGGGATGAAAATACCAGGGGGTCTCGCCAGAGGGAGTGTTCGATGTAATTAAGGGTGTGGCTTCAAACACGTAATCTAAAAATCTGTGCTTAGTATAGTGTGCTGCCTGACTGGTATTTTGCCCCTTCTGTCATTGTATCCAGATATATAACAACAAGTAATGTTACACCTGCAACAAGCCAGAACTATTGGCTTTGTCAATGGTTGCTTGTTGCATAAAATAAAAAATAGCAATCATGGCTTCCTTGAATCTAATATTGAAAATGCATCAGTTCTAAAATGACGAGACAGTGAACGAACTCTAGCCCCTTCTTTTTTTATTAACTTCTTTCACCAGCTCCTTTTGTTGAGCTGGATTCTCATGTAGCAACATTGGGGTTTTTGCACATTTCTTCTGTCTGACAGAAAGCCCTGCCCTAGACAGAGACTGGGGGAGGCTCACCACATGCTTTACCAGCCTAGACTGGACCATTGTCATTCTGTATGTGGCAATCATCCAGCATACAGAATGACAATGGGCAGGTGGCGCTGCTCTTGTGCTCCGAGGAGGAGTGCAAGGCGGCCCCATCAGGGAGTTGAGGCTTCATGCAGGGAACAGTGCTGTTCCCTGCAATGCCCAAAATTACGGACAAAAGGCGTCCGTAAAAGGGATCCTCACGGACAACGGCCGTGAGGTCCAAATTACGGACGGACTGTGAAATTTATGGATGGTTATTCACCCTACATCATACATAATCACATAAAGATGTACCCTCACATACACACACAGACCATCACGCACACATGCCACATCATATGCACAGAGTAGGAACTCACATAAATCCAATGACATCGCAAGTTGCTAAAATAACACAAACATGCATACCTCTCACTGTCGTAAACCATAAATTAAAATCATATATGCTTAAAACATGTGAAAATGGGAAATGTTTGGAAAACCTTTGTTATTGACTCCTATATTTGCAGAGTCAGCATTTTACAGTGGCAGAAGAGCAGGCATCCCAACTAGTCTAAAACAAAAAAATAAGACACCTTCCCCACTCTGGGTGTGGTGTACACTTCGGCCAAAGTCCCTAATAAAATGAAGGCAAAAGACTTTGGAAAATGGAGCACTTTAGCAGCTTTGGTAAAGGACTACGGCGAATAATGAAAAACTGACCCCAGATTCTAAGTTTCTTAAATTTACTTGAGAACACTCATCCACAGGCTCAACTACCTCAGTGGTATTAGACCAGAGCCAGTTCTATCAAAGCTGTGTTTTGAGTGAATCTATTGCAGGCTGCACAACTTGTTATGAATGGAGAGGAATCCTGTCCCTTGTGCGAAAGATGAGACACCAGCATCATGCAGACGCTCAGGAACACTTAAATCAGTTTGGGTGAACTGACCCTGGCATATGCATTTGTTGAATTTGCCACACTGTTCACAAATATAATGTATGTTATACCAATTTGGATTTTTTTTCATTTTTAGGTCGAGGGACCATCCGGTCTGCCGAAGGCAGAACCGGAAGTCCGGAGATTTAATGTTTCTGAGAGTGGCTATTTAGCCCGCCTCTCTTTTTGCCTCTCCTCCATTGGCTGGCTTCCTAATCGGAGGCCAGCCATTGGAGGAGAGAGCCGTCCCTCCAAATAGGTTCCGTCTTTTTCAGATTCGGGGGCGTGTTCCGTGCTGTTCTTTCCACATTTTAGCCACGCCCTTTTTCGAACAGCAGGAACACGCCCTCGAATCCGAAAAAGTTTCGAAGCTTCCATCCGCCATTTTTTAGCAATCACGCGAAGCTCCGAGGGCGTTGCAGGCGGCGCCGGGCTCGGGAATCCTGTGCACAGCTCCTAGGTGCAGCCTGCTCCATGCCCGGCTGCCCTGTGCGCATCACAGACCGACAGCCTCCTCCCGAGGATCCGGCTGGCTGCGCTCCACCCTCAGCCCGGCCGCTATCTTCCAGTGCCGTCCGCGCCGCGGCACCAGCAGCAAACAGCTCTGGGATCGTGCACAACCGGGAGCCCCGTGTGCTCCCGGTTGTGTCCCATATAGTGGCTTTGAAAGTTGACAAATGTTACTGTAAATGACTATGACCCATACTTTCCACAAAAATGATTATTGGGGTTGTGCGTATCTTTTTGGGGTGAGAGGTCGGTCCGCAGCTTGCCAGTCTACAAACAATTACTATCATCGAACACAGCCACGTATTGAGTGTTTATTGGTGGGGGCTGTTAGAGCCGTAGGTCTGGGTGGAAAGAACCCCCTTCCTCTACACTGGAGGTTCATGTACAGCTGTGCACTCACACCGCATGCAGTGCAGGGACACGGCCCAAAGGTGCCTTCCCACAAACAAGGAACCGGTCAGATCGAGGGATGGGGGCACACCACAGCCCCACGGAAGGCCACTACAGAACTGGCTCTCTGCTCCAGGAGCACCCTCAGCTCTGCGCACCCCCTGCAGACTCCCTTTTACAGCTGGGAGCGCCCTGTACTTCAGAGCCCGCGCCGTCAGCACAGCGTCGCACTGAAGGCATGGGCGGGGCATTAACCCCTCTCTCCCAGGCGAGCCTGCGCCTCCCTTGTGTGAGGCCACCCTCCCAACCACTCCTGAAGCCTTGGTTGGAACTAGGCAAGGACCCTGCATCACGCCACTGCAGGTGTGTGCGTTTCTGGGGATGGGAAGCAGCACAGTAACACCATGCACAATGTGAACATGCCATTATGCAAATATAAATCACACCCCGACAACATGAATTTCAGCCTGCCACCCCATCAATGGTTAATATTCACAGCCGGGTGTATTTACTGCCTTCATAATAAATCTGAGTTAGTGAATATAGCCCCAATACTCACCCCGCCCCAAAAAACAGCAGAAACATTCCTTGGCACCCAAGCAGTCCCCAATATCCTAGCAATTTACTATTCGGAAGCCCACCATCAGCGTAATTGAATTTAAAAAGTTTGTGGGCACACGTCATATTATATTTCAGATTTCATAATGTTTTCGAAAATTCTAATTCGCCATCACACTGTTTCACTACCTCACTCTCTCTCACTATATAACTCTCTCTACTCCACTCTATCTCACTACCTCCCTATCTCACAACTTCTCTCTCTCAAAACATCACTACCTCACTCTCTAGCTCACAACCTCACAACTTCACTCTCTCACTCACTACCTCAATCACTCTCTATCTCACTACCTCACTCTTTCTATCTCACTAACTCACTTTCACTCTCTCTTTCACTACCTCTCTCTATCTCACTACATCACAACATCACTCTATGCTTATATATCACTACCTCACAACATCCCTCTCCCTCACTACCTCACTCTTTCACTACCTCACTCTCTCTATCTCACTACCTCACTCTCTATCTACCTCACTCTCTATCTCACTACCTACCTCACTCTTTCTCACTACCTCACTCTCTATTTCAATACCTCACTCTCTCTCTCTATCTCACTACCTCACTCTCTCTCTGCTAATGCAATAGGTATCACATATGCAAAAAAAAAGCTAATGCCAATAGAAATGACAATGCCATTTATTTAGGGATACAACAATGATAAAAAAAATAATGAGCAATACCAATAGCTCTACCTATAATATTGCCGAGACCATTGCATTGTAAATGCTTGTTTCTCAGTCCTTGCTTGATGGATCACCATAACATTTTCTAGACAGCAGCTGAAGTGAGTGGCATATTAGTTTTAAAAATTTTGCGAGGATTCATCAAGCAGCCCCAAAGTTATTGGCAAAACAATAAAGCACAATTGTCTATGGAAACTAGGTCCTAACTATACCAACCCACATATATATACTCTACCTATATATATATATATATAAAGTAGTGTCATGGTTAGGTGAAATTTTCAATGAAAAACGTAACGTTATAAACTCAAAAGAGCACAGAAATTCAGCACCAATTGTTATAGTTATCTTAATAACTAAAGCTCGTGCCCTAAGGTAACTATAACTTGCACCCCAGCCATGCACAGTTTTCTCATGAACAATTTAATTGCAAGTGTTATAGTGAAATTATGTCATAGAAGACGTCATGAGTGATGCAACATGTGGGGTAATTAGCAGTGCATAGTGAGGGTACGTGTTATAGTTACCTTAGGGTATGTGATATAGTTACATAACTGGGGAACTGTATTTATTTTGTTTAAAACATTATGCGGTTACTGAACATTTCCCGTAACTATTACATTACTTTAACCTTTGGTTTGTACAGTGAATTTCAAGTTTTATTAAAAGGTAAATAAATATTTTGTTACCATACGCAAAGCCAAATCCCCTCGGCACAGGCATCCCCCCTCACCCAACCCCAGTGACCCATCCATCAAGAAGGCAGCCAACTCCCACGCAGGCTTCCAACCCCACACCGCGCACATCCTTCACTCTGCGCAGCATAGGGTTGGCTTTCATGCCCCGGGGACCCCATACCCCGGGTCAAAACATATATATAAAGGGAAGGGAGGTATGTAGTCTCCCTCTCAAGTATTAATAGGCCCTGGGAACCCCATACCCAGGGCCGAAATCCACCAACAAGAGGAGAGAGCTGCATGGTCCCTCTCTAGATTTATCAAGCCAAGCAGGGCCACGCAAGGTGACCTTGTGTAGCTTGATAAATCTTACTTAGTAATTGTGTCTTCCTGGCACCCCAGTGCGTGCCACAATGGCAACGCAGCTGCTTTAGAAATATGCCCCACAGTTTCTGGGCTTAAATCGCTGAAGTAAAAACTCTTCTCAATAGTTCTATTCAACAGCTTGGGATCTGAAATACACCTAGGGCAATTCACATACTGAGCAACTTCCAATGGATATGTGTAGTTAGCATATCTTTCTCTTTTGTCTTTTCTGCAGGTTGGCAAAGCCATTAAGACATATTGGAATCTGTCAAGTGTCACAAGAGACCCTGAAAGTCATTCGATAAGTAGTACAGCCTCTGGCTTCTACACTTCTAGATTACAATGTTGTTGGGAAGCACTTCAAGTAGGGCAGAGTGTAGGATATAGATGAGCCACAACCCAATATGGTTGCCCAGCTCTCGCGAGAGGATGAGCTTGTACAGGACAGACAAAAAACATAATACTCAAACACTATTCTTGGAAGCAGCATATCTCAGTCAGTACGATCCAGAAGGGACCATGCTGGGGTGAGTTTGCCGTTTCCTGACATCCAGATCAGAGTACTAAACTGAAAAGTATATTGCGACAAGCTGGGAAAAGAATGATTGGAGCAGATGAGGGTTTTCAGTAGAGCATATGTTTTGGAGACTTATAGGAGTACCAGGGTGAGGGTGGTAGTTTTCTGAAATATTCTAGAAGCACAACAGACCTATCCAACCACCCTCTAGTCATTATGAGTTTCACTGCCTAGGCATTCTGTCTTGTTGTGTTCTTACTAGGTATGCTGGTGTGGTGATCCACCTGGTCATGCTTCAGTAGTGTGTCCCTAGGCCTCTATGTTTTGCTATTTGGGGTTGATGAATGTGTGTGTGTGTGTGTATCTGTGAGTATGTGCGTGTGCTTTGAGTGTGCCCTCTGCACCTAGCATGAAAGACCGACACTCCTGTGAAGCCCTGACAACCATATCTTGTGTAGTATCAGATCCGCAAAATAAAGTAGTTCCGTGAATTTAACACCTCAGCTGAAATCCCCGGTCTGTATTCACAAGGAGAGCCAAGCCATAGAACCCAGCATGGCATAGGCGGTGCTCTCGCAGTGTCATTCTCATCTTTAATTTGCAACCAAAGCTGCCTGCATTTACACTGAGAGTGAAAAGTTTGAACCTGAACACTTGGGGGCATATTTACACTTAGCATGGTTCAACGCTGCCTTGTATATAAGGCCCCTTTTCACGCCTCACTTAGGGTAAAAGGGGTGTGCAATGGGTGTTGCAGTGGGCGTTCCGCCGCAATACTCATTGCTTTTTGAAGCTGCCCCATATTTACAAGGCTGGGGCAGCGCCAAAAACTAAGACCTGGAAATACCTGGTCCTAGACTGGCGATATGAGGAGAAATTATTAATTTCTCCTTATTTTTTGCTCTTTCCATGTGTGCTGCATTCTGCAGCACACATGGAAAGAGCAAATAGCCTTTTAAGATTGTTTATGTGCAGGAAGGTGTTCCTTCCTGCACATAAACAATCGCCCCTTTAGCTCAGGCACCCTTGCAATATGGCTCAAAGGGTGTCTGTGCTGACACTAGGCAGCTTTATTAGCGCCAGTGCTAAGGGAAACACAGGGGTGCGCAATATTTTTGTAAATGCGGCGCATCCCTGTGTTTTAAAAATGTCTGAGCGCAGCATTACCAATTATGGCGTAACACCACG
Source organism: Triturus cristatus (assembly GCF_964204655.1). Lineage (NCBI taxonomy): Eukaryota > Metazoa > Chordata > Amphibia > Caudata > Salamandridae > Triturus > Triturus cristatus. The sequence goes on along the minus strand of NC_140590.1, from coordinate 480,598,266 downwards.
CTTCGACATTTTTTGGCAAATATCCTCCACAATGCTTATGGTTAGACCAGGTGATTCACTTCGGTTAAACTGCTTGCCAGACTATATCCCTGTAGTTAAACCTACATAAAGTATCCTAGCATAAAATTAAGATACAGAGGATCTGCAGGACTTCATTCAGAATAATAGTATAACATTTATGTCCTTAAATTACTAAGCAAATTAACATAACACTATACGTAAATCTGCGTTGTAATCCTGTGGCTTCTGGGGCACCAGTCTCATGGACGGGGGCCGTAATCGTTCCCATCAACAAAAAAAGTAGCAAGCAAGAATCGGCCAATTATAGGCCTATTAGTTTAATGGATAGCTTACAAAATGTTTATGCAAAGCAGATATTAAATAAACTCAATTGTTGGATGGATGAGAATGATATCCTCTCTCCATTCCAGGCGGGATTTAGACCCAAGATCAGCACGATTGATCACGTGTTTAGGCTCTTATGCATTGCTTGAAAATATGTTAAACTGAAGGCGGGGCATTTGTATAAAGCCTTTATTTATTTGAAGACAGCATTTGATCTAGTGCCAAGGGATCTCTTATGGGAATCACTAAAACAACAAGGAGTACCTAACGAAATCCTGGCACAGATAATTAGACTCCACAAAGATAACTATGCAAATGTGCGCTGGGGCCCGGGTAGTGAATTTATGGAGGCTATTCCTATCATGAGGAGTGGGAGACAGGGGTGCGTATTGGCACCCACCCTCTTCTCACTATATGTCAATTATATTGTTCCTCACTTACAGAATTGCAACCACGATTCACCCAAACTAGGATGTGTCCCTATTTCAGCATTACTGTTTGCTGATGGTACAATCTGATTGTCACTAACTTCAAGGGTTTCAAAGGCTACTTGATAGCTTCAGCGACTTCTGCAGATTGAAGGGTCTTGAAATAAATTATAGTAAGACCAAATACATGACTATGAGGCTGCATAAGGGTTTTAAGAAAGTTATCTCTATTGGCCAAAATTTACTGGAGCAGGTGTCAAATTGTAGCTACCTCAGTATCATGATTGAATCAAAACTCCTATGGAAGCCCCATGTAAATAAGGCAAAGACAGATTTGCTCCAAAATTCCATTCCGATTGTAAAACAGCATCAAGCTACTCAGTCCAAAGCGATGTCCACAGCACTGTAGCTATATAGGGTTAGAGCTCAATCAGTCTCCCTTTATGGGGCAGAAATATGGGGTGGGGAGAATTTGAGCCCTCTTGTCGCAGGAGAAAACAAAATGATATGGATGTTAATGGGTCTCCCAAAAATACACCTTGGATCCTACTGTTTATTGCCATGGGCATTGAGATATTTGAGCATTTAGCTACCTTTACACCGTTAATATATTGGATAAGAATTTGGGTTATTGAAGAATTTAGGGCCTCATTTATGAAAACTGTTGCATCGCTGCGTGAAAACAGCAATGCAACAGTTTTCACTGCACCCTACTTGCGACACGATGGATGCGCCGTATTTAATGTATGGTCCTCCATGTCGCAAGGAGTTACAGATACGTCACTATTTCTGACGTATCTGTAGGCGCAGTAATAACGCATTGCTGAAGTGTGTCGCAAAAGTGACGCAACTCCAGCAATGGGTCATCACACATGCTCAAGTCTCATGTTAAATGTCCCTGCTTCAGTCTTACGCCTGCTGTGAGGCAGGTGTACGATTTTGACACAGTGGCGTCCTAGAAGTGGCGCAGTGAAATCTGATAGATTTCACTGCGCCATTTCTATGAGACTTTTTACGGGGGAACGCCCACCCAGCATAAATTGGACCTACTGCAGGTATAATGTGGCGTAAGGCTTTACAAAGTGATGCGTCTGCTTAGATGCATCACTTTGTAAATAGGGCACAACATGGTGCTTTTTTTACGCCACCGGTTCTTCACAAAAAGTGACGCAACAGTGGGGCAAAAGTGTCACGAGGCCTCATAAATAAGGCCCTCTGCTCTTACAGACAAGGACAGAATGAACTCATGGAATTAGATAGCCAGCTTACTTTTCCCTGGCTCCACTATGTGTAGACCTGGCTTTGTGAATTGGGTCTGAGCAGATAAAATGTATTTATTGGGAATTCACATTAAATAAAGTGCAGTCTAACTCTAGATTGGGAAGACTTTCCTTACAGTTTTAAAGTTTTAAGCCAATGACAAGTTTTGAATTTTATCTTGATGTGATCCAACCTCAACTACCAAAGCTACTTTTATTCGATTACAGTTAAGTGGTCTCAGGGTTGAATAGTAGAGGGAGAAACTAATTGCACTTTTTGCACTTAGAATGCAGAAGAAGCTATACTGCATATCCTTCTCTTTTGCCCGGCATATGCTGCTTTGAGAAGGAAATGGGTTAAACTGTTATGTTTAAGACTGATGAGTAGAAAATTCTCAGAGGCTGCAAGAATTCTGAAAACAGATACCTCACAACCGATAGCGTTTGGTGTTAGTAGAGGTTTGTTTTACGCGAAAAAATAAAGGATTGAAATTTTAATGTTCCAGAGTGACCTACATTTTTATTATACCAATTTTAGCTGTGTATTTATCATGTTCTCGGTTGTAAATATTTGAGATACAATTTTTATTGATGGATTTTATGATTTTTAATTTTTGTAAACAAATTTTACTAAATCACAATAGGACCGATAAAACAGTCCATAGGGCGTTGTGGCAAGACATAGCGTCCATCTCAATATTCAACGCATTTGAACTCAATATATACAGGAAGATCCTTCAGTAAATGGATTTTATGATGTTGTGCTTTTTATGGTTATATTAACCGAAATAAAAGCTGTTTTGATGATGATGAACATAACACTAACAAAGTCTTCTGTCTTGTTACACTAAGTAGTATCGGCTCGTCAATACATTAAGTATATTATTGTGAGTGATATATGTAGTAACAAGCTCACTATGCTTAACAATTCCGTCCACGAGTAACGTGCTTTGACCGTTAGACCTTGCTTCCCCCTAAAAGTGGAACCTAAAAATGGGGTGCACATTCAGTGAGCTTGCAGGTTCTGGCTTTTGCGGTTTCAGGGACAATGTTTATAACATACCTCTTCTATGCACTCATCCAGCTCCTAGCACTAACAGTCTGAGTGCTTGTTAAACATGCTGTTGTGTGTAGCCTGCATGGTGCATGCATTGTGTGTGTTTGAGTCAGAGTATTGGATGATTGTGGAATACATTTTGGATATGCCTTGCCGGGCTTTGGATAAGATAGTGATGAGGGTTGTTTTTCCCAGAAAGAGTGAGTGTATTGCTCACATTCCTGAAGCTGGAGGGAAGAGAACTAGGACACTGAAATGAGGACAGTGGAGACAGGGCTCCTATTAGATATTCGATTAGGCATTTTGCTTAGCAAAGGGCTGCCTATTGGTCTTTTTGTGGTTGTTAGGTGTGAGGGGTGGGATTGCTAATTCTTATGAGCAAGATGAGGAAACATTTAGGTGAGTTCTGCCCTTTTGTCTTTCCCTAAATACTCCTTCAGTGGGCTGATGACAGCTAAGTGCAGAAACCTGACGTCTCTAGCTGCCTCATGTAAAAGGCATCACTGTCAGAAAGGCTTTGTTTGGAGAAAAGCTTGGAAATAACACTTGAAAGGAGAACCATCCTAAACTGGTTCTACAGTTTCAGAAACATTTCCTGCCTGCCATCTTTGTATAAAAGTGCTAATCCACTGCCTTCCTTCTGGGAGACTAGAAAACTGAAGAAACCTCTAGCAGACCTATATTTCTTTCAGGTGTAGCTTTGTTGAGCATTACCGAACGCGTCGGACCCAACGCGGCCATTCTGAATCTGACATGCAATAATATTGGAATACGCAAATACCCGGACACACATGGAGCCTAGGTTCAAACTATCTCGTGCTGTTATGATCCTAAGACCTTAGCGCCATTGAAACAAAATACTTGACTGTCTTGATACATGAATTATATGGTTCCATGTACATCTCCTTCCTCAGTTTTGAGTGGGGTGGAGAGGATTTCTCGGGTTCTTGGAGTGGCCTACAGGATGTTTAGAGCCACTAGCTAGGACTGGATACTCGTTTTTTGTCAGATACCCCTGCTCCTTCTTTTAATATCAAACCAACAAAATTGCCAATACTGATTATGTTTCGAACATTCCTTCCCTGGTGTATAGAAAAGAAATTCTGTAACACCAAAAGACAGATTTTGCTTATTTTAATTTAACAACCTTTTCATTTTTGCTAAATTTAAAATGATTACTTTTTTGAAAATGCAGCACAACTTTATCAAAACAAGACAATAAAATCATTTTAAATACAACTAATCATCATACAACATGACTCTCTTGTGAAAGAGAGTCATGTTGTATGATGATTAGTTGTATTTAAAATGTTTTTTATTGGCAATTTTGTTGGTTTGGTATTTGAGGCTCAGCCTTACTGATTGGAGCCAAGACCCTTTATTTGTTCCCTCCTTTTAATATAACACCTGTACAAACCTAAATATTGTTCCTGAAGAAGGTGGTGAAAAGTAGGTCTGTTCCACCGAAACGTACGTTGACCGCTCAGTGACATACATAAGACAAGAGATTGAAGAGTTGTCCCTGTACCATAAAGGAATGATACAGGGATTTTCAGACACTGTCAAATTTGTTGGGATGTTTCTATATTTCACACAAATTGTAATTTATGGATTCTAGACACTGTCGGATACCATTTGTGTCACAATTTGTACTTTTAATTTTCATGGCATGATAGTATGAATGATTGGTATGAGATAGAGTGTGTATGCAGCGTTTGTATGAATTGGTTGGGCTAGGTTGCTAAATAGAATTGAAATATTCGTAATAATGTTTTTTGTCTATATTTATCTTGAATTTTGCTACTATATTGTTAATATGGAATTCTGTGATTTGTGAACTCACCATTTTTTAAATATGAATTATCACTTTTTGAAAAGTAAAATCTAAAAATAAAAATAATATATTTTTTCAAATAAAGATTGTCATTTTGAATTTTTTTGTAAAAGTTTAAAAAAAAAGAAAATTCTGTGTGTGTTGGGGGCGTTTATAAGCTTTAAGCTATACCCGAAAGAAATATAGGTCTGCTAGAGGTTTCTTCAGTTTTCTAGTCGCTCATATCCCCCTCCTCTAGGATCTAAAATTATATTAGGGGGTACATTATGTTAATATTGATTCCTTCTGGGAGACTCCACAGCTGATATCCGTGGGTTCTAAAAGGAATGGTGGTAGTGTGACTCGCAGGGTCTGGCCGGTGAGAAAAGAGTGGATCCAGTCCAGAGCCCTGTCGCAGACGCCGGTGTAGTGGAGTCTGATGATTAGGGTGCGGTGGGAAAAGGTGTCGAAGGCAATCAAGAGGTCTAGTAGGATGAGGGCTGCTGTGCTTTGGTTGCTTTGGAAGCCAGATTGGGAGGTGTCCAGGATGTGCTTCGCTTCTTTGAACTCTGAGAGTTGGGCGTTGATGGCCTTCTATATGACCTCGGCTGGGAAGGGGAGGAGGGAGATCGGTCTGAAGTTCTTGAGGTCTGTCAGGTCTGTGGATTGCTTCTTCAGCAGGGGGTTGATCTCTGCGTGTTTCCAGTCATCAGGGAAGGAGGCGGTTTCGATGGGGCAGTTGATGTTGTAGTGGAGCTGGGGAGTGATGGTGGCTGCTGCTCTGTAGAAGATGTGTTAGGAGCATGGTTCCATTGGGGCACCTGATTGAATGCTCTTCATAATCTTGAGTGTGTTCTCTGTAGTGAGCGGGGTTCAGCAGGGCATGGTCTTTTGAAGGGCGATGTGGTTGTCTGCGATGGTGTTGGGTGTGGCGGCTGCGTCTAGGGTTTTGAAGCTGTCATAGATCATCCTGATCTTGCGATGGAAGAAGGTGCTGAGTTTGTTGCAGAGGTCTTGGGAAGGGGGAACGTTTGAGGTCTCGCTGTTGGGTCTGGCGAACTCCTTGAATATGGTGAAGAGTTCTTTGCTGTATTGTGCATTGGTGTTGATTCTGTCCCGGATGGCTGTTTTCTTAGTGGATTTTAGGAGGAGGTGGTGTGTGTTGACGGCGGACTTGAAGGTTGCGTGGGATTCTGGAGTTTTGTTGCTCCTTCATTTCTTCTCGAGACGTCTGCAGGTGCATCTGGATTCGTGGAGGGCAAGGATGAACCAGCTGGCTGCCTTGGATCATTGTTTTCCTGGTCTTCTCTCGAGGGGAGCCAGGGTGTCGGCGGAGTTGGAGATCCATTGCTGGGGGTTGCGTGCCGCGGTGTTGGCATCTGTGGGCATTGGCAGAGTGGTAGTGCAGAGGGAGTTGATGAGGAGTTCTTTGGTGGCCTTGGGCCAGCTGCGGCGGGGGGCGATGGTGACTGTGGTGTATGGTGGGCATGTCGACCTTGAGGTGTACGCAGTGATGGTCAGTCCAGGGGAGTTCGGTGTTGTGACTTTAGCTGATGTTCCCGCTTGCAGAGAAGACGGGGTCAAGCGTGTGTCCGGCTGTTTGGGTCAGTGCGGTGACTAGTTGCTTGAGTGCGATGTTGGCTAAGTTCTCTAAGAGGGAGGCAGTGTTCTGGTTGCTGGGGTTGTCCAGGTGGGAGTTGGGTTCTCGGAGCAGGATGTATTCAGTGGATTCGAGAGCATGGGGTGTCATGATGTCTAAGAAGGAGTCGGTGAAGAGGGGTCGGGCCAGGAGGCCTGTATATAAGGGTGCCGTGGAGGGTGGTGTTAGGGTTGGTCTGGATCTGGAAGTGGAGGTGTTCCATGTTTGTTGTGGGATCGTTAGAGTGCATGGTTAGTCGGAGCATGATTTTGTGGACAATGGAGATGCCTCCTCCCGGATGGTCTGGGTTGTCCTTGCGGGTGACCTTGTAGCTGTCGGAGATGGTGATTGCAATGTCCAGTCCGGAGCACGGGTTGGTCCAGGTTTCTGTGAAGAAGGTGATGTCCGGAGTGGTGGCATCGAGAAGATCCCAGATTTCTGTGGCATGTTTATGGAGGGATCGCACGTTGAGGAGGATGCAGTTGAGGCTGATGGGAGCACTGTCAGTCTGCTGGGCAGCAAGGGAGCTGACGTGATGGCGTGGCTCAAGGTGCGGTTGCAGTTTTGGCATGCAAAGTTTCTAAGAGTCTTCTTCGGTGATGCTAGTTGGCAGGTGGCGTGGCGTCCAGAGTCGAGGGCGAGGACGGTGCTGGCGTTGTAGCGGTAGAGAATCCGAGAAGCAGGGTCCTTGACCCTGGGCGCATCCAGGTGCGGACGGGTGCAGACAGGCTTGTCTTTGGTCTGCCTGCTGCACGCCAGCGGCGAGGCCACTCAGCAACCATCATTAAGTAGCGCTGGGAAGCACGTACTAAAATACACAAGGCACACCAATAATGGCAACAGACTTAGTCACACATGGAGTCCCTCACTCTCATCGCAGCTCTTAAAATATAGGACACTTTAAAGATAATATGATCAATAGATAGTGACTGAAGGAACAAAAGAGCCAGTATAACTTGCCTAAAATTCAGGGACTTTAATAAAGACATTCTCCAGGGAGACTTTAAAATAGCTGCAAAACATCAACCGTAGGGACCCAATGTGCCCGGAAGACTCCAGCCCCTCGGGAAGGCCAGATGGTGATGCAAAATGCTAAATCTCAAACTGGTCAAAAGAAATCTGCCCTTGTGATTCTTCATGATAAATGAGTACGGTTCCATGTACTGATCTGTTTTTAACAACATATTCCCCCGTACGGATAGGTTGTAACAGTTCAAACTGTTCTCTACTTAAAAACCTATGTTCTAAAAAATTGTCCCTCACCCACTTCATGTCTGTGGTACTCAAGATTTGGAGGCTATAAAATAAATCCGACCTGCCCAGACTGCTGAAAATATTCTTGATATATGCAATCCATGGGATTTTAGCACAATGATCCAAGGATCGACAGTCCTTGAGGATCAGCCTGTTAAGGTGGGATTCGTCCTTAGTCCAGAACTACAATCTTATCACCTATATGCTGTACTCCCAACTGGTCATTCACACAAGATGCTGAGGTACATTGTGTGGGACCCCAGACTTCACTGCCATATAAGGCCTCAGACACACTCTTGGCCTGGTAAACCTTAGTTAGAATTCTGGGTGGATGGATCCCCAATCACTGAGCAAAACTCATAACAACGGCATTCGCCTTGATGAGCTCCATGATCTTGTTTTCAATCAAGGTCTTCCAATTTTTATTGGAGTCAAACAACACCCCATGATAAGAGAGAACTGGGAACTGGGACTTTAGAAATTTTAGATCTGGTATTCCTCGATCCAACTACCATCACATACGATTTGGAGAAACTAACCTCAAGGCCTAAGATGGCCATCAAGTCTACAAACCTGTCCGGTAACTGCTGCAAACCCACGGTGCTCCTCACCATGAGGACCGCATCGTTGGCGTACAGTAATTCCGGAAGCGATCTTAACCCAGCCTTAGGGCAGTCAGCCCCCACAGAAAGAAGGGCAAGCTCCAGCCCATTAACATATGGTGTAAACAGAAAGGGGGCATCAATGCAACCCTGTCGAACTCCCCTGCTTGTGCTAAATGGTTACGTGTGGGCCAAACCCTGAGAGTGTTGTATCAATGCTGTGGTGTGGGCATGTAGGTCTCTTAAAAGAAGCACAATGTTAGAATCCACCCACATCACAAGAACTAAACACCACAATTTCTCACTGTTGACCCTATTAAAGGCGGATATCAAAGGGGTTTGACTTTGATTGGGCGCTGGTATACTTGTTTATGACCAGGTATAAGTTCAAACATTGGTCCTTGGTCGACCTACCTGACCTAAATCCATATTGGACATCTGAAATTATATTATTATCACTCTGCCCATCACCTTCATTATAGCATCGATCAAGGAAATTGGCCGATAGCATTGAGGCTTATCTTTGTCTCCTTTTTAGGTCTCGCCTAGCGTTGGATCGCGCATGCGCTCCTCGCCTGCTAGAGCTATACTCATCAAAGAGTTTCAAGAAGGGGACTCAAAGCCCCGCCCCTCATTTTCATTGGGTAGCGTCAGCATTTATGTTAAACGCTGGCTTCCCATTGAAAAGGAGGGTTTTCGGTTGCCGCCCTTTCGCCTTTTTGGACTGCCCCCAAGGACTCGGTCGCCTGCATTACGGCTGTCGTGACGAAGTTTCTTATCAGAAGCTTCGTCACGCTGCCTTGCACGCGCCAGTCCGGCACTCTAATTGGGCGCTCTGAGAACGCTCGTCCTGTCTTAACGGGCTTCTTTTGGTAGGACTCCCGCATGTTTGGGCGTCTCTCCAAGGTGTGCATGGCTTGCGTAGCGGCTTGTAAAATGTTACTGCCCGCCTGCAAAAGCCCCACTTCCCACGCCATGTCGGCCCAGGCACAGATGCACGCTATGCTTGACCAGCTGATAGGCACCTCTCGGGATGGTAAGGGGCAGTAGCCGCCATTTTCTGTTTTGCCACCTTCACAGTGTGCCCCTTCATTCCACAAGTGTTGCACCCGTAGTTTGCCTGCAACACTCCACTTTAAATCAACACCAACAATCTCTAGTCTCTAAATCCTTTGAGAGCCGCAGGGTGTTGGAGGCCGGGTATCTGCCGCCGCCGGGCTCCGGGAGTGGGTGTACGGCCAGCGGCTCCTTGGCCCCGCTCACCCCTCAAAAGAAAATGAAGAAGCAGAAGGAGTTGAATGCGCTCATCAGCCTGGCCGCTGACGGACGGAGGAAGAAGACCAAGAAGCGCTCTGGACACCGGGTGCTGCGTACTAAACCGCCTGCCTCCGACTCCAGCTCACAGGAAGACGACGAGTTCGCTGGGCTGCCAGGGGGGTCACTCTTTCTTTTGCAAGTATGTCATTCACGCAGTGCAACTATTCCCTTTTCTTGGGCAGTGGGCTATATTATCATTTTACACTAAGACTGTTCTTGCACGTTTGCTTGCGTTCTTCTTTACCGTAATATTTTGTTTTCTAATTCCTACGTGTGTCATTGTGGCCAGTTTTGCACTAGTATGTGAGCGGTCTTGTATTATAAATACTGGTGATTTCATTTCCTAGACTGACACAATCTGATGGGTTTTGGTATATGTAGCCTCTGAAAACGAACACACCTCCTGATGTTTTCGTTTTTTTCTTGAACCGGATGTTTGTGGTCCCTTTCTAACCAGGGCCGGACTGGAAACCAAAAGTAAAGTGTTCGGCCGGCACCAACCCCCACCCCCCCTCCCCTCCCGGGCTTGGGGGTGCCGCCGAGCACTTTGCGAGGGCCGATTTTCGGCCGATTTTGTTACAGGGCCGATTTTGCAGTTATGCTGCAAAAACGGCCCTGTAACGAAAACGGCCCCCAGGGGCCTAAAACCGGCCCCCATCCCTGCGGCACACGGGGGATTGCCCGGTGCCTGCTACGGCCAGTCCGGCCTTGTTTCTAACACACAAGACGGAAGTCGTTTTTCAAAGGCACGATTACTACTTGGTTCAGTTTGTTTATGAATATCCGATTTTCTGTGGCCCCGGATTTGTTTCTGAAGGAAGTGACCCTGCGTCTGTGTTTCCAGACATTGTTAAGTCTCACGTCACAAATTGCCTTTTTGGTGCTAGACTAATTTTCAGTTTCTCAGAATAATCCGCGGACTGTTTCTCGTTCACACACACAAGGAGAGAACACAATAGATCATAAAAGCAGTTGCCTAAGAAATCTTCTTTATGCGCAGTTAATCACACGGTATGCATGCTCTAATTCTTTAGATAAGCAGCAGTCCGCAACTTGCCCCATGTCTCTTGATATTTCTGAACGTCTCCCAAGAGTCAGCACTTGTGCTCACAATCAAACCCCTTAGCACAAAGAACAGAGTGAGCATTCCTTAATGGTTAAGTCAGAGTATCGAAGGATGTCAGTAGCTAAAGGGAGCCTTCGTTCAAAGCAGTAATTAATTGCTTTAGTTGTTATGACAAATAGGCTTAATAGGAATGGACTTTGACGTCAGATGTTTTCTTCATGCCATTAGTATCGAAGGTTAGCTTTCAGGTGCTATGGTTTTGACAGAACTATTTTTGTACCTGTATTATATGTCTATCATTTTTTTGTCTCTAGGTTTTCAGTTAACATTTTATTTTCAAGTAGGTGACGCTTCTTTACAGGATCTTTCTCTGTACTAATAAGCGACGACCATACTAAAATAGATTAGACCGATATTATCCGTTTTGAAATGTCAGTTTTTCTCAGGTTAAGTTCTGACATGCCAAATCTTATGGTATAGACTACAGCGAAAATCACTTGGCTCAAGGGTGCAAAATATAATGGTTGTGTGGGTTTTATTTAATAGTTCCCACTGCTTTCACAATTGCTTGTTCAATAAATACTAATATTGGGATAATTAATTGTGAGCACGTGTTGACAGGCTCACGATATCTTTAAGGTGATTTTTTTATTTTACTTTTTTATGCTTCTATGAAGAAATGCTGTGAGATTGCAGGCATGTATTGAGACTTTGAGCAATTGGCATTGTTAAATTAAATCATATTAAATTACAATTCATTTTATTTATGTTTTACAAAAGAAAAACAACAACAAAAAACAATGTCATTGACAATGTCAATAGCTCAAAATAATGTTAGTGCGAGCCCTATTGCATTGTAAATGCTTATTAAATATAGAGGCAATTACGGCAGTAGACCACAAAGAGGGGGGGGGGGCGTCCCTAACTGCAGTGTTTAAAACCATTGTCAAGACTGGGCCCCCCAGTTCAGCAGCATCTAAAAACAAATCCAGGTCATTATTTCGTGAAAGTGGCTGAATGCCTTTGCTAACTTCCTCTGGCGTAAAAACAAATTCTCATCATCTCCATTAGGTGCAAAGTTATAGACCCCCTCAAAGTGGCCACCCACTGCTGCTCAGTAATGTATCATGAATCTAGGAAGACCGGCAGAAAGTGAAGCTCTCCGGCTGCCAAATAGGAAACGGTTGGTAACTCATGGTTCTTCTGCACCAGAAAAAAAGAAAAAGACAGTGCTGCAGCTTAAGCGACTGCCCTTTCCAGGGAAACATGTGCTTGGACTAAAATTGGAGAACAATAAAACTGTCAACCGGAAGTAGAAAAAATGAGTTCACACTGTTCAGATCACACCATGTCACAGCCCTGAAGAGAGTCCCATGAGCCAATCTGGGACTTGAAACGCATCAGCACTTTTTCTTCTTCCGTTGAGGAATGAATAGTTATTGAACTGAGACAGTGTTGAGGGATATGTAATGTTGATGGAACCCCTACTGCTCTTAAATGTTTTCCCAACGGTGAGCATCTCTCTAAAAGAACTATAAACCCTATGTGATGAGAGTGCTTCATGTCTAATGGTTTGGAAAAAACCGACCAGTGTATTATTATAATTTTTTGTGTTCTAACGTGAAATTAATTATTTGAACTACTGGTTTCAGCAGTTAAATATGCGCATGGCGTTTTTGTTTATATTTGTATACAACTGTTTTACTTGTTTGTAAAAAGCAGTGTACCCTTATTTCAGACGTAATGAAATGAAAAAAGGATATAATGAAACAGATGAAGTAACGGTTAAATAAATAACCACGATCAAAGAAATACATTTTTTGGTCTGCAGTCTGCTTAAGAGGATAGCAGCATTCAAGATGGTAGCTAGGCTCTTTATTGCACTACTTTAACTAGGCCCTTCCTGGCTATCTACTTTGGGCCTATCCCCTACTTTTTGACAGTGATGTTATGGCATAGATCAGGAGCATTATCACTTGAGGGACAAGGTCTATTTATTACTCGCCAAAACAAAGAGCTGTCCTTACTATCGCAAGCTTGGACTAGATCATCCCAGGCACTCTTTCTTAGTCTATTCTTATAGCGTGCAAGTTCAACTTTATACTCCCTACGACAGTTGACCAAACAAATCTTGTCTCTAGGTACCTGTTTTAAGGCTTGCTTTAAACCCCTAATGGCTTTAGAGCATTTCCATTCAAACCATTTAGGTTCATGGGACCTTATATATGTGCAGGGACCTTCAATAATTCCAAGACCTTATGACAAATACCCTCAAACGCCAATAGAATAGACCCAATCGAGGCACCTAGATTCAGGTATGTAAGGACCTCATGCATGCCCCCTGAGAAGAGAGAGTTTGTAAACTTTTTGGGGTCCACCTGTGACCACCTTAACTGCCTGTTCTAATCTGCTAGAATAAGGACTCCCTGAATCTCAGGGGGATCCAAATACCACGAAATATCCCACCAATCACTAAACAAAGGGGATTGTTATTGTGATTGGTAAAAGGGCCATGTACTATACTAAAATTAGAAATGCAAAAGAACAGAGGAGCTGGCACAAATATCAAATCAATTATGGTGGTGCAACCCCTGCCCTTAAACATAGGTAAAATACAGGGGCTGATTGAATTTACAATTTTTTAAAGGAGTAGACAGGGTTATGGCTGCTTAACAATGTATTTAACTCTGAGCATACTTATGTAGCACCTTTACCACAAAGCATGTGGTCTTGGTGTTAGGTAAGGCTAAATGGGATTCACAAAGATGACAATTAAAATTGCCAACTAGAATTCCTTTGTCCAACCCATGCCTATGACTTGACAAGGCATCCATATCCACACTTAGATTTCCAAGACTAGATAACTCCTTCATCGAAGCTTTGGCATTATAAAAAGTAACTAGAGAAAAAGAAGTAAAGCCCTGAATAGTTAACTTCAACACTTGTAGCAAATGCTAATCCCAGGCAAGAGCCTTCATTTTCCCACCTATGTTCAATGAGACAGAAGAAATTAGACCTGCTTTAGCACGCCTTGCCACTTTGGCCACTGCCGGGGTGAAGTAAGTTTTATACTCTTCCAGAAAAAAATGGTTTGACTCTTCCCACATTTCCTGGAGACAAATCACCTGGTATTGTCTGACAAAGGACAGTGATTGTCTTTGATGTTGTCTGACATACCCGCAATATTCCAAGATAGCAATAGGAGTTCTTGAAGGTTATTAACTGGTATATCAGCCAGGAAGGATGAGGTCTGGGGGACACCAGGAGGCAACGGCATGGGAGAATGGTTACCTCAATCAGATGCCTCCAGATTAGTTAAATGAGCAAATCTATCCACAGACTACAGAGCAGGGGATACTGGAGCAGCAGATGAACATCTACCCTGAGAGACCTGCTCTTGGAGAACCTATTTCCTTACGTTCATGTGGACCATTTCCGGCTTTTGAAAAAAAACAAGAGGAAGAGGCTGATGTTAGTCTGTCTTAGCGATCTAAATGGGCCTAGGTTTGTCAGGACTCATGCCGCGATAGCAGGTCTGCTAAAATTCTCACCACACAATCCCCTGCCCAACTCTTCACATAATGGCCCAACCTGTTAACCCTTCTCACAACATTAATGGCACCATATATCTGCGTCCCCAGGTTAGAATGCTTGTGTAGCCAAAGTACCACTTTATTTTTAAGATCCTTGTAAGATTCCGATATTGGACTGGTCAAAGGAGGGACATTACCCAAAAACCACGACACACGGCATAGATTCAGGCGGTAAGTTGATTACAATCCCTGATTTAGGATAGATGGAATGAGCCACATTGAGTCAGGTCGTCAGGTCATCAGCACAATTTATCAAATCCATAATCTGCGACAGTCTTGATTCAATGTTTGTTAACCTTAAGAAAATTGGAGCCATATTGGCACTAAAAGTGTCATTGAACTCCTTCCCATAGTCATCAGACCATGATCCCTTGCGGCAAAAAAACGGATCCAGTTTCTCAGTTTTCATGGCCACATGATCATAAGTGCTCCCATTTTTGGGCACCGGGTCCATATTCTGTGCTTTTTCTTGGGGCATGAACAGGTTGTATGGGCTCAGAGTATGAGTATGAGTCGACTGGAGAGCCCACCAGTGCCACCGAAACTGAAGATGCAGAGGCTCTGTCTAGCAACATCCTCAGAGTGATGGTGTATGTGGTGCTCGAAGAGGTCTCCAGATGGCCAGTTGGAACATGAAAAGACAAATACCAAACTGTCCTTTGTCAGAGATAATCGTCTCTCAGCTAGCTCAATCTCCTTTGACACTATCCCCACTGACCGTGTCAAGCACTCATCAATCGTGGTAGCTCGATGTGCCACTTGCAGGGGCGAAGGTTTAAAGGGGGAAGCCTACTTTTTCCACATACTCAGCTTATATTAAACAGGAATGAAAGTGTTGCACAGTTTTCTAAATAAGACAAGCATAGAGTTGTGAAAAACACAGTACCTTATCCACATTCCAGAAATTAAGCCAATGGGGGTGGGCCAGTCCAGCTGATGACAGGCGATGACGTCCAAAGGCGGACCTAGTCGGAACCCGGGCCGGAAAGGCAAAGTCGGACCCGATGAGGGCCCGGGACAAAACTCATCCAGGGGCGGGAAGCCCCTCCCCACCCCATTTGCATAGCCAGCTAGAAGGGTGTGACACGGATTGGTCACCCCAGGGCGAGCTCGGACCCCCCAATCCGGGCGCAAGCTGGATAGGATGAGGGGGGGATAAATAGGGGCAACAGGAACAAAGAAGCACAACCTCCCCCTCCTAAAGAAGGTCTGGTGTATGCCTCTGGCATCGGAATTTACCAGTCACCCTGTGTGCCTGCTTCACCTTAAACAGGGCTGACGGTTCCCTCTCCATCACCATCGATGACAGCCATTTCTCCAAAAGCAGTTCAATAAAGGGCCCCTTCGCGTTTTAAGACACCCCCACTAGGTAGACATTAATGTATTGTATTGTAATAGCATATATAAAGCGCGTACTACCCCTGGCGAGGCATCAAAGCACTTTTTTAGGGAGTAGCATGCTACTACAGAACCCATAAAGGATTAGTGTTTGATTAGTATAGTAAAATATGAAAGTAATTTGAGTGATAGATATTAGTCAGTTATCTGGATTGAGAAGGATAGCGGAGGGACAGAAGAGGGAAAAAGGTTTTCATTTATATAGTGCTTGTTACCCCTGATTGTGTGTTGAAGCGCCTTTTTGGTGAGTAGCACGCTTCTCCGGAACCCATAAAGGATTAGTGTTGAATTAGTATAGTGAAATAGGAAAGTTATTTGAATGGTCGGTATGTTAGTCAGTTATTTGGATTGAGAAGGGTAGGAGAGGTATCACACTGGGGTCAACCCTTGACTCCTTCTAACTTTTCTGCAAGAGAATCCACCTCCCTCTACGAGCGTAGACTCTGCAGTGTCCATTCTGTCCACTCATAGGAGGCCCACATCCACCGCAACAGTCTCTATCCTTTTCTCCAGTGTTCTTATTGTCCTGAATTGCCGCCATGAGTGCAGCAATGTGGGCCTTGGAGGCGGATATTGACCCCACTTTCGCCTGGCCATCTACCGGGGCTCCCCCACTGTCGTGTCCTAAGCTGCTCTGTTTGGTGCCAAACCATCGTGGTGCACCGGGAAACTGGCCTTGGGTCCTCCCCACCAGAATGCCTCGCTAGTCTGTCCAGCCACTCCCCCTACTGTGGCTCCCACACACTTCCAATCAAATTTGACTCAAAGTAGGGAGCCTCTTGCCATCATGCCCTACCGGGCTTCTGATAGAGTTATTGGGCAGAGAAACCGCCACAACAACAATAGCAATCTCCTCTTCTCTCAGGGCTTGTCCTAGGGCAGTGCTCCCCGGTACCGCCTCCGTGGGATTGGGCAGTCCACTACCGGTATGGGGGTATCCCAAACAGTTTTTCTCTGGAAGAGGAGTTCCTTTCCACTGGCAGGCAGGCTGCATTTTCTCAGGCCTCAGGCTTGCACTAACGCAGGGCCGGCTTTAGCGCTGGTGGCGCCCAGTGCTACAATCATTTTTGGTGCCCTCACCCAATCATGACTTCTTTCTTGAATTACCTCACTACCACCGGGCAAAAGTGCCCCTTATCCTTTGATTAATAAGTTATTGCTAAACACAGAACCCGTCTGAGGTCAACGCCGCCCTCCACAAGTCAGTGCCCAGTGCGGCTGCACTGGTCGCACTGCCCCAAAGCCGGCCCAGCACTAACAAGGTAGGTAGCTTGGGCTGATCCTTTTTCTCATACCTCTGGGGGGAGTGAAGAAGCAGGGGGGTGCTCTCTCAGGTAAGGCAGCTGGTATCCTGCAGAGCCACTGCTCCCTTCACACACACCACCTCTGCTCTGCTGACTCAGTGGCACCCAGGGGCCGCCGTTTATCCCAAGTCCTCAGTGCACGATGTGTGGCTCCATCCCAAGTCCTCTGTCCTCTCGGGCTGCCTCCCTGGCTACCCGATGGCCCAAATCGCTTCCCTCTGGTGTTTCTCCACTCTGTGACCCTACTCTTCCTCCAGGCTTCTGTGGTCCTCCCGGACATTAGTTTTGAAGCACGGATTGTAATGTGAGGGTGTGCCTCTATCAAGGCCTAATTGGTGAAAGGCGGAGTCCAGGCATTTTAATCATATACATTTCAGAATAAGAGTAAAGGGACGATCTATTGGACACAGTTACATTTTAACAAGGCGAACCCCTATAACATGAGACTGTGGATTTCCACGCATTAGTGTTGAGTTTAGGAGAGGAGAAGACTCCGTAGCAGTTGGGTAACTTGGATTAAGGATTAGTACCCTCATGCCCACAACATTATTTTCTGGCAGCAAATCGTATAAAAGGTTAACGATCATATACTGGCTCTGCACAGTGCCATGGGAGTCATATTTTGTGGTCTTGAGAAAGATGGTATAATTGGACTTGACACCATCGAAACTCGTTGAGGCTGGGTTTCACAATCTGTGTAGTGGCTGGAACCACAGATAGAGAATTAGGTACAACCTATCGGGCTCCAGCTCAATTAATTTACAGACACGGATGTATGGTGTCTATGATAAAGTGTACCATCTTGTTTTGTACTCTCCACGCTAGTGATGCACATTTCTTATGTTTTATTTTCCGGATTGTTCCTTGATCCATCGTTTTTTTGATAAGCCTTTTAGTCTGTTTATAGGATGATATATTATGTATTGTGTGATGATTTTGTGTTTCAATTAAAGTCTATGATGAAATGTTTTTAACTATATAATAATAAACAAGATATATATCATCTCGTTGTGCTTTGAGCTGTGGGTTTACTAGACTCCCTCTTGTACAACTGTGTGTGTAGGAGTGGTTGTATCATTGGAGTGAGCACTTTATTAGAATCCTAATACCAATATTTTTTTACTGTCCTCCCGCATGAAGTCAATCTCCTTCGGCAGCCACCATGTTGGCTTCCCCTGGTGGGCACGCTGCTCCTCCTCACAGCATGGCACCCTCTACAGTGAAACTCTGGCACCTCTGGCCCTCTCTGCTGCGACCACCCTCCATTCACCAGGGGTCACAGGGCTCAGGGGCAATCAGGATACTTGTACCACTGGGACTACAGCACTGGAGCTCTGATTTAAATGTCCACTCCATTGCGGCCTTGGCCACGCCCCCCACTTATTGAATTATTGAACGATTGAGAAACTAGCAGCTGATGTAAGATAAATGTGGTGGGGCAGAGTGGGCAGCGCGGAAGGGGGGAAGCATGGGGGAAGAAAGGGGGAGGGAGCAGCACGAGGGGGCTAAAATAATTTAAAAAGAAGAAAACTTACCTGCTGGTCTTCTGCTCGCCGCGCTGCTCCCTGGCCTCTCCTCTTGGCACAGGCAGAAGCTCCCAGCTTCCCCTGCGGCCAATCCCGGTGCTGCTCTCACCATGAGAGCAGCATAGGGATTGGGTGGAGCGCACTGGGTTTGCGCACCCTCGGGAGCTTGAGCCCATGCCTGCTGATCTCTCCACCCAGAAGTACAGCTGGGTTGGAGAGATGTCAGTGCGTATGAGGGGTTGGCCGGCCTGAGATGGCCGGCCAAACCCTCATGCGCACTGACAGCAGGGCCCATCACTCCTCCTCCCCTGCTGCAACGCTGTGGCCCCGCCCCCCAATACTCAGCTGCAGGACGAATAGTAAAATGGTCTGCATTAGGATAATTTTATTTTCTGTTTTCCTCTGTGGGTTGTGGGGCCACGATCCTCTGCCATAGCGGAGGAGCTGCACCTGGATTGAGCCCCTCACACTACATCTCTGAAAAGCCTATGTTTACTCACCATCGCTACCACTGAGAGGCCCGTGTGAGAAAAGGTTTTTGTGTGGCCCATTTTGTAGAATCATGAATCCCAAGACATTAGAGGCACATGACCCCAGTCCCCACTATTTTAGTGCAGGTTGAGTAGCCCTTTGCTTCCACTCTGGCCTTCCCAACGGGGTCTGACACAGGCTAAGGTAGGGAAATAAGAGGTAGCCAGTGAGTGAGTAATGGAAGACAGGAATTACATTGTGGCCACAGCTCCTCCAGCATGAGTGTTGTCAGACAGATGGAGCAATCAGGCCAACAGAGAGAAGCGGAAGGCTAGGGCAGTGCACCTAGCCTTAGCTTACGCTATAAGAGCTGCCTAGACTTTGAGTAGCGTGTTACCTATTGATTATGTAAATTCCACCTTAGGAGGAACGCTGCACTTTGAGACATTGAGCAATAGAAAGAAAGCTTAAAGTATCACAGACGTTTTGCATTTGAGCACCCTCTTGAAATAACTGCTGCTTTGGGATCACTGTGACACTGTGATGTAAATTTGATTTGCATGAATAACAAAAGAAAATATTTTTTCACAAAGAAGGAACATTATTTTCATTCTATCTGATTTCATTTAATACATATGGTTTTTATTTAATCCTGCAGACAAAATCATTTCCCAAATCCATCAATTCAGATTACTAACACCATCTGATCGAAAGACCACCTCTAATATTTAAATACAGCAATCTAAAGTGAGTGGTGACTAGTTCATTAGGTCTCGGCTGCGAAGGCTGCGCTTGCGCAGTCTCGCTCCGAGATTTAGGGCCTCATGTAGGAAGCCAAATACCGGTCGGTAACGGCCGAAATTCGGTAAATATCCCGTTACCGACCGGTATTTAGGCATTTGCTATGTAGGGGGCTGATTTCTGGATTCGGTATTTACCGAATCGGAAATTAAGAAATCGGTAAAATACCGATTCGGTAAATACCGAATCCAGAAATGCAATGTAGGGAGCACTCTAAAGAGTGAAAATCAGTATTAAGAATTCGTTATTTACCACCAAATACAGGTTGGTGATAAATAACGAATACCTTGCAAAAAGCAATATTTTGCTGATTTAAGAGTGCCATGTGGCAGACATACATGGCCTTAGGGCATGTATGTGCGCCACATGTGCACACATGCAAGATTCAGGGGTGCAACAGGGTGTCAATGTGACACCCTGCCACCCTGCCACCCTTGTATATGCTGCCCCCATTACCGAATCGGTATTTACCGAATCGGTATTTACCGAATCGGTAATGAGGCATACCTTCCCATTGATTCCTATGGGCCTCCAGGCCCATAGGAATCAATGGGAAGGTATGCCTCATTACCGAATCGGTAAATACCGATTCATAATTTCCGAATTTTTCCGATTCGGTAAACTTTACCGAATCATTACCTACATCACATTTACCGATTCATAAATACCGAATCGGTAAAATTCGGTATTTATGAATCGGTAAATGTGAGGCTACCTACATATGGCCCTTAATGTTTTCAGAAGAGGGGCTTGAACCCGCCCCTCTTCTCCCCTCTTCTCCATTGGCTGGCCTCTTAAATGCTGGTCAGCCATTGGAGAAGAGCTTTGTCTCTCCAAACAAGCCCCGTCTTTTTCCGATTCGGGGGCGTGTTTTTTCACTTCTTTCGGTTTTTTGAAGCCCCGCCCCTCTCCGCCCCTTTTACACGTGGTGGGCGTGCTTTTTTTTTTTTTAGCATCGGAAGATTCGTCTATTTTGTGCGCGGTCGGAGCATAAGTGGGGTCACCTCTTCCTTGCTGCTGGATCGGCGTTTCAAGTCCGGTGAGTACAAGCGTTAAGGTAACAATGTTGTTCCTGCTTGCATTTCACATGGTTCACGGCGGCAGAGAAGTAATAGGACTCTGTCTTTTCCTTCTTAGAGAAGAAAATACAGTGTCCGCTTCTGCTCTGACGCGATGCCTTCTGTGCTGCAGAGTTTTTGCGGGTTCCATCCTTGTGTTTCTTTTCTCTGGTGCCCTATTATTCTTGAGAGAGTGATGTAAACTGGGAGACAGTTCTGCTGTCCTTAACAGTTGTAACCCCTCCACAACCTGAGGGATAGCGCTGCTGTACCGGTGCGAGTTAGTGGACCTTTGCAATCTGTTGTCTCAGGCGAGATTCTGGAGGTTTTTTGCAGCTCGAGCGAGCCTGTTGTGTGTGAGTTAAAAGGCACAGTGAAACCTGGGGCGCCAGTTCGTTGTTAAGGTTATGAGCCTTTGACTGTTGTAACTGGAAGCTTGACCCCAGTGTTGACACACCGTTGAGCAGGTCTGCTGAGATGGGAGCTCACCCTGGTGTGGTGTAAACGGAGGGCTCTGACGGATCAGGTGTCCGTGGATCGGATCTGTGTACCGCGAGCGATAGCTCTGCTGTCTCAAGAGTGAGTCCACCAGAGCTGCATCAGTGCACTCTCATACAGGGCTACGGGCAACACATGGATCTTCAGAAACAGCACACAGCTCTAAGACACCGTGACTCTGGCTGGCGCTGCCCTTTAGAGATGCGCAGGTGCCCCAGGTCCACGCACGAAGTGCTGCTCCTTTGCACTCTGAGACTTCTAGTCCTGTTTTATACTGGATTAAACAAGACTACAAGTCCCAGAATTCAAAGTAAACACCTGGCCTGGATCAGCACATCACAAATGAACATGGGAAATGTGGCCGGGCTGCAGATGTCATCTGACAATGTGTGTAACCTGAGGGATATCTCTGCTGTTGTCCTGTTTGTAGGCAGGATGTTTGCATGTTGTACACCCGGCAGGGCTGGGTTAGCCTTTAATCCCTCCGCAGGAAGGGAGATAAGGGGACTGAGAGCAGCGAGCCCAGAGTTTAATATTCCGCCTGGACTCCTGCTCCTGGGAGCTCAGTCCTAATCCCATGTGAGCTGCAGCATTGCTGCGCTTTTACTCTTGTGTAATGATCAACTAATCCAGCGTGATGAAGCCAGGATTGAGTTACGAATCCTACCGGGTCACAGTACTGGAGGTGTGCGTTTACACTGCCAGCACCGGGCTTGAATGAGAAGGGGGCGGGGCACGCCATGCTTCCAGCCCTGAGGTTCCATTAGAGGCCTCCTGGGAGTTGTAGTCTTGGCTCACCTCCGTGGAGGCGATGCAGCACTGTGCACCGTGTACATTTCTTGCTCTGCGTCCAGGGATGTGGTCTTTTTACCATACTGCTAACGTTTTGTAAGGATACCAGCAATGGGCATTGAAATGGGACCATTCAAGGCCCCTTTCAGGCAAAAGCCCTCACTGATTTCTGAATAGTGAATGTAAAAGCGTTAAGGTAACAATGTTGTTCCTGCTTGCATTTCACATGGTTTGCTAAATTTTGCATTCCCCTATGAGTGTTTGCTTTTTCCAGGATGCTGTTACTTTTTTTTTGTAGGCCGCATATTGCTCTTGTCTATTGCGTCATTTAAATTGAGCCTCATCCAGGTGTTTATAGCCGGCAGCAATTGGGTTGTAGTTGAAGGCAGTGTGAGCTTTTCTCAGTGGGACAGTATGGTGTTCAGTGGGGGAGACGATGTGGCACTATGGCCAGCGCTGCTGAATTTGGAACTGGGAACCAGGTTCAGCCTTAATAACCAGTCCACCAGACGACTCTCCTGAGAGAGCACAATCCCATGCTAGACCTTAGAAGGCTTCGCAAGACCTTAGAAGCGCTGGTGTCTTAGCACCAGCAGGTGGACCCTAGCACTAGCAAGTCTGGGTTAACCTTCAAGGTTTGTCCACCACAATCCATACTAAAGTTCACCTCCAGTCTTGCTAGCAGGCCTATAAAGCAGCACAGCCAAGAACAACAGTGACTCTGTCACTGAGGTCACAGGACCCTTGAGAAGGGCCAGCTCTAGGGCAGTGCAACCGGTGTGACCGGGCGCTGACTTTGGGTGGAGACATTATGTTTGCAAGTAAATTAAGGTTTTAAAAGCGCTTGCTGCCTCCTTCCTGGCCTCCAGCAATTTTCGGCAACAATAAAAATGTCATGATGACTCTGGTGTTTAATGTTCTTCCTAGAGAGAGATCGGAGTTTTGTCTAGTGGAAGTTTTGCCTCCTGGAAAGGTAGCACATAGGGTTAATGTGCCTGCAGCAAAGAACATGTACCATACAGATCACAAAGTGCACATAATGTAAATAGGTCAGTGGGCTGCTGCGTGTGTGTGTGTAGGTGGCTCTGTGGGTGGCTCTATTTGTGTGTGGGTTGCTCTATGTGAGTGGCTCTGTGGGTGGCTCTGTGTGTGTGGGTGGCTTTGTGTGTGTGGCTCTGTGTGTGGGTGCAAATGCAATAGGTCTCGCATTTGAGAGTGATTAAGCTATTGACATTGTAAATAACAATGCCTTTTCTTTAAATGTTTTAAAAACAAAAACATAAACAAAAATAATGTCATGAGCAATGCCAATAGCTCTAACTTTAACAATGCCGAGACCATTGCATTGTAAATGCTTGTATTTTTAATGCAACTGGACTTGCACTGCACACTATGTTCAGTGTTTTAGTAACCTTTTAGCAACCTTTACTCCATTTAACATATTTTTATTGTTGCACTTTGCAATTAGGCAGCAGATGCTAGATTAAACGGCTAATGTGCAAAGCTGTCATGCAGAAAACGCTCAACTGCGAAATTAGAGGGAACTCTAAGGGCCCTTGGAAAGGGCACCGCTTTGTATGCGCAGATTACAAAAGTACATACAGCTTTGATTGACCTTTTAACACTGGAATGTTCTCTTTCCACGCTGGTATTCAGCCAACTCTTTCAGTGACCAAGGATTCGCTCCTCTGATATTTTGAACCACCAAAGTCACAAACACCACTACTGATTTTTCAAGTGCTTTGAATAGTCCCCTAGGTTAATTGTTAAGTCCTCTAATTGCTACTCCATAACTAAGACTGGGAGAACTTTCTTGTTTTATTCTAAGATAAGCAGAAGTGAATTGCAGCAAAATTTACTTCCACCTTTGACAGTATTAAAAAACACTCGAATGGATGCTGGGCGTCCTACCCAGGACCCGCAAAGAGAAGAGTTTTTGCAGTTTGCGGGATTCTCCCTATCGGAGCAAATTTGGGCCACTTTGTAGCTTAGTTTCACTTCTCAGTTCAGCAGATTGGTGGTGGGATACTTCATCGCAAAAGTGGTTGATATCCTTTCCGCCATGTTCCAAGTGCATCCTTGCCTGTGGAAATTGTAATACGGTGAATGGGATATTGAAAAATTTTTGAGGGCTCATCCTCTCCTCCAAAGTCTAGATAAGGCTACTCTTTCTTTATGACCCCAGACTGAGGTTTAATGTGTGGATGGCAGATTGCGCCATGTCATCAGGACATTTTCATTTGAACACTTTCATTTAACAGTTAGTGCACTCTGGGAGATGCATTCTCTTTTCAGTCGAACCAGCTGAATTGACACACCTTAAACAAATGCTTTGTTAAAGTAAGGTTCATGGCCGAAACATGGAATCCTTCTAAGGTGGAGTGATCTGGGGACCTTGCTGGTAGTGATAACCAGCTGAGTTGATTAGTGGAGACCTAGGCTAATTCGAGAAGCAGCAATTTCCACAAATGTCCTTGGGGATGGTGGAGTCAGTCACATTTGCGTTTGCAATGCCTGGCTAAAACCCAAGCTAAAGACAGAAAGATTCATCCCCAGTGAGGAAGGGAAGCCCAGGGCATGAGCTGAAAAGACATCTCTATCTGCTGCCTCCGGGTACTGCTGAAAGAACACTTCTGACCTCCTCTTCCTTGACAGCGAAGGAGCTTTGTGTTCGAGTCTGCATGGCACCACAGTGAGCTCAATGCAAGAGAAGGTCAAGCCACTCCCACGCTGCGATGATGACTCATCATGTGGCCAGAGAATCCCTTTATCTTGTTCTGCACAACAATCCTATAATTCGACACATAACAACAACAATAGCAACTGGGAGGCGTGGGCTGGGCTAGGAGGATGAGACAGTCCACCCAGAGTGGAAACACTGATCTCACCCACGCCCTCCATTTTGAGATCCCTGGGGTGTCCCTGTCCCGTTTCCTGCTCCAGGCCGATCTCAGCTCCGAGGCACTCAATGTGAGCAGACCCCAGAGTGCCGGAAGTGCACCAGAGTCTGGCTGTGGCCTCGGACGGAGGCTGAATGGAACTGAGCGCATATTTCTGCGCTTACACGACATCATGTTTCCTGGAGATGGCAGTGACTTTCACAGGTTTGCTGGTTGGAGTCGTGACCAATTTTTGTTTACTGCAGACGGAAATAAGGTTCACTTGTAGTAAGATGTGCAGAATGTTGTGGGAATACAGCCTGGTGCCACTAAATGTATTTGCTGTATACAGCTCAGCTACTAATTCAATCAGGATGCATGTCCTATTGAATGAACTAGGGTTCTTATTCACATATGCAACGCACCATGTATGAGGGGGTCTGTCATATAAAAGGAGCAGCTTGGACACCTCTCATAAACTGTTTCCACTGCTGGTGGGGCAGCGGATGGATTGGCATGGCTTGGCCATCATCAATAGTCAGAGACCCAGCCATGCTCCACCTTTGTCCTCCACTGCGCCTCTCATCACCACCTGTCAAACAAGTATGACGCATGAACAAAACGTACAGGAAGTGACATGCCAACTCCAGCAGATCCCGGGCCAATGTTACTGTTTGCAAGTCTGACATTTTAATATTCTGTGTATTAACTCGGGGATTATGTCTGGTCGCCCACAGATAAGAATGTGTTTATGCATCTCATATTGATTTCCTTAAGTCTCTTATGTTTCATATTTTAGCACCGAATGGCTCCTTGGATGCATTTTTATAAAGCCAGGAGATTAAGTTGCGAATAAGAATGCCTTTTTTTATTGTTATTGGCCAACCAGTGTCAAAGCACCAAAGTAATTTCTTTACCCCCCGACGACCACGACCCATAAGAGGGACCGTTTCAATATTTTGAGCCACGTTACAGCTGCTAAAAATAAAAATGATGAGTAAACACTTCAGGTGTCCAAAGGCTCCTACTCTGATGTCCTCTGAAGACAAAGGCGGTGCTTTGAGAGAGGAGACTCACAGAGTGGGGCCACATTGAATGAGTTAGCTAAAGCATTCAATGATTACGTGCACAAAGACGTATGGTGTTGGAGTGGATGTGTTGCCACGACTCGGCTTAAAATTAAGGATAGACAACTGAAGAAAGAACGTGAGACCATCCATTCATGTTCACCTTCCATCATGCCCGGAAGCCACCAGATTATTAAGGTTTGCAGATGCGTAATTGGGTACCATTTTTGGCTTCATTCATTTAATCCTTCCATTATGCCCTGAAGCCAATAGATTATCAATGTTGGTTGATGTATTCTTGGGTACCATTTTAGACTCTATTCATGTTCTCCTTCCATCATGCCCTGAAGCCAATAGATTATCAAGGTTTGCAGATGCGTAATTGGGTACCATTTTTGGCTTAATTCTTTTTCTCCTTCCATCACGCCCTGAAGCCAATAGATTATAAATGTTGGTTGATGTGTTATTGGGTACCATTTTTGTCCCCATTCAGTTTCTCCTTCCATCATGCCCTGAAGCCAATAGATTATCAAGATTTGCAGATGCGTAATTGGGTACCAATTTTGGCTCCATTCAGTTTCTCCTGCCTTCATGCCTTGAAGCCAATAGATTATCAAGGTTTGCAGATGCGTAATTGGGTACCATTTTTGGCTTCATTCACTTTCTCCTTCCATCATGCCCTGAAGCCAATAGATTATCAAGGTCAGCAGATGCATTATTGAGTACCATTTTGGGCTCCATTCATGTACTCCTTCCACCATGTCCTAAAGCCTATAGTTTATTAAGGTTGGCTTTTGATTTGCTGGGTACCATTCTCGGTGAAATATGAAGGGTAAGTAGGTTACTGGCCCAGCATGTCTAGTGCACCACATAGAGACCAGATACCCACATAATTAAGCTAAGGAAATCTTCATCAGGAGCACCATCACAATATAGCAGTCGTGCTCTATGGTTCATTACTATAAAGAACAGCTCTATTTATTGTTGATGCATGTATTGTACTTCTTGCAGCTTTGAACAAGTGGGGTTTTGTCCTGCGAGTTGCGTGTCTGCTGTGGTGCGTATTTTGACAAGGTTCGATATATTCTGCATATTGGACAAACAACGTATCCTTAGTCTTTAGATAATAGTGACAGGTAATGAAAGGACGTTTTATAAAACAGAATTTATTGCTCATCAATGTAAATAAAGCTGTTCTTAGTAGCAACGAGGTACATAGTAAACTGTTAGATGGTCATGAGGCTCCACAGGAATCTTCCACCATTCTACGTAATGTCCTGTATTCACCTGGCAGGAGTTGGGGGAGCTCGGAGCTGAGTGAAAATGTAATGGTTGAAAGGTGGAGACCATCATGTTCTGTGCTGGAAACGATGGGATTTTGTGGAACTATTTGAATACGAGATGAAAATCCATGGAAAAGCACTAAGGTCAATTCAAATAGTCCATATTTTCAGTCTTAAAATCGATGGGATTCAACAGAAAATCACAAAGAGCATGAAAATTCTTTGACAGCCCAGACAATTGCTTTCAATACCCAGCAACTATCAGTTGTGTCCATGGAGTGAGGCCAAACAAGTACATTATGCCATTTCATGCAGTTACGTTTTACTCAATAGCATTCCTTGCAAACCAACAAGCATGCAAAGTCATGGAAAGTATGACAAATTTTTTGCATTTTTTCAAATGTGTCTGTGGAAAATTATAGAGTATATAACAACATGTCAAATCAAAAATTGTCTGTTTGATCTTCTAGGTCAGAATGTATTCATGTGACCATACAAAACTTCTGCACACAGTTAAATACACAAACGCATCCTGAGGGAACAGCAACTAACCCACATGGATCTTACAATTCAAAGACATGGAAGTCTGGCGCACACTTGCCTTTCCAATTACAGCACAATAAAACCAACACAGATTTAACAAGCATTGGTAAAGCCAATAGTTTTGGTTTGCACTTTCAGTTATGAGGCAGTTCTATTCACTTTGCTTATTCTTGTCATCAGTGGTCCAGTGGCAGAATGACACGGAGCTGGTGGAAATTTCTGAAAAGCTCGATGGGAGACAGATGTTTTGTGAGATTGGGACATCAATGCTACCATCTAGCACTTGAGACCATCATGAAGTGTCCTGGAAGCAAGATGAAGAGACCAAATGGACTCTCTGAAAAATGACTAGTCCACCGACAGGTTGGAAAGGAGCTTCTGGTTGTGCCGAAAAGCAGCAGCAGGGAAAGGAACGTTAGCAACTATGAAATCTGAAAGCTAGGTGGCCACCAGAAGTCTTGCAGCCATCTGCATTGGGGCTATCAAGCAGATGGTGGGCGCACTGAAAATCAACAGTGGCAAGATGATAGCAAGCCTTTAGGTGTGCCGAAAGGAATGTGGCTGCCAGAAGTCTTGCAACTTTGTGACTTCAGGACAGACATCTTGGTTTCCAGACATCCTTGCTTAAGAATATAAGTGGCTACTTTAGGGTCAGAGTCTTTTGCAATCAAGTACTGATAAAAATTGAAAAAAAGAATGCAGTGAAAATATATATTTTTTAAAGTTGATTTATGTATACCATGCAAGTATTAGCTAAAGCTTTGAATGTGTGATGGTTGAGTGTTCTCGCCCCTTAAGTATTGCAGTGTAAGGTATAAGGCACACCCAAACATCCAATAGCATGGGATTAGAAATGAATATTCCCTCAGCGGTGAAACTAAAGCCCACTCTGCATATGGGTTAAAGTACTGATAACAATCAGGGCCGTTTCTAGATGTTTTGCCGCCCTAGGCGAGAATTGAAAAATGCCGCCCCTCCCTTTTACTACCATCACTCGCCCACTTACCTAGCTACACTAAAAAAAAGATTCGGTCATCTGCACATTACATGATGTGCTTTGAAGGAGACATTAACCTTCAATACTACTTTTATTCAGATCTGGGACTACACAAAACAGAGATCTCTCCAACAATGCATCTCTCCTTCTGAAGTTCATGGACTCCTCACTAGTGTGTCGCGCCCTCCCTTCAGAGCTCCCTACTCTGCACCTCTCACCCCTCCACTGGTTTTATTAACTCTCCCTGAGAATATCACCTATTGTTCCAGTGTTCTTCGTTCCATTGCGTTTCTCCTCTTCCTCTGCCTCTTCCCCCTACTCTCTCTGCAGTTCTCAATTGTCCCTCTCCCTCCAGCACTCCGTGTTGTTCTAAACCACCCCCCTGCCCCGTCCCTATTCAAAAGGTCCTGTCCTTCTTGTCTCACCAGCTCGCATCTCTTCACAGGCCCTGCACTCCTGATACTTCCTATCATACCACCTTCTCCCTCAACGATTCCCGCCTCGCCTCTTTCATCTCTGCTCTTGGTGTCTTTCATCTCCACTGACTTTATAGCACTCAATATTCCCCCTTTTTTAACCCATGCCTCCCCGTCACCTTTCATCACTTCCTGATATCAGTGGTCCTCACATTTCACCTTAATTCAACACTTACCCCTCCCCCCGCTTCTCTGATATACTCCTTTCTGCAGAGCTCACTGCTTCTCTCAGTGGTGGGATGGGGAACCACCCCTCCTACTCCAGCAGCTTAAGCAGGGGCAGCATTGACCCCATAGACTGGCAAACTGGTCCCCTCTTTAAAAGTGAATGCGTTGTTTGTGGTCCTCTTCTGCCTGCCATCACGGATGGATGGATGGAAAAACTATGGCTGAATGGAGCAAGAGATTAGTGTATGGAAAGGTGAAGGGGGTGGATGGATGAGTGGAAAGCTCGGTGTGATTAGAGGTAAGTTTCAAGTGGGGGGGTCTTTTAATTCTCTAACTACTCACTTGTGTCCCTTCCTTCAGCACGCCTGCCCTCCATTCACCAGTTCCTGCTCACCCTTTCTTTCTTTCCTGCCCTCCCCCACTAGCCTCTCTTCTCCCTGTTTCTGTGCGTGCCTTACCTCCCTTCAGTGGTTCCTGCTCACACCCTGATTCTTTTGTGTTGCATTGCCCTTCCTTGCTTCCCTAATACACCAGATGTCCCTGGTTCTTGCGTGGTCTGCTCTCTTCCACTCACCCCTCATTAGCAGTTCCTGATTTCTCGTCTTTCTCATCAGCTCTCACCCCCTTTCTCGTCTGCCACCACCTCGAGGCTCGAGCCCCGCTGCCTCTCCTACATGCACCTACAAATCATTCTCCACTTGCTGCTGCCCTAGTCCGCTCATTTAGACCCCACACATCCTCTCCTGCCTACTACTAGTGCCTTCGCAAGGGTGCCATATATAACAGGCCCTCCTGCGAGGCGCGAGCAAGGAAAACAGCCCCCGTGTAGTAAAAAATAAGAGCTTTATTTGGGCCCTTCCGTGTGTCGGTGCCACTGCACCCTTGAAAGCTAGGCCTTTGCTGCCCATTTCAGCGCCCCTTCCCTCTACCTCTGTCACTGCGACGCTGTGCTTTCTCTGCCTTCTCGGCCTCCGAGGGGAAAGGAGCTCCGTGGCTGGAAGGGCGGTGGGTCCACGGGTCTGTCACCTCGTGGACTGCCGGGGCAGATAAAGGCAGGGCGGGTCTAGAGGGTCACGGGAAGGGCAGGCCATGGCGGAGCCGTGTTTCGTGGGGGCGCAGCGGATGGAGGTGCTTCTGGTGGAGGTGGACGGGAGGGCGAGGGCTGCGAGGCGGGAGCATCCCCGCGCGGGGCTGAGTTCGCGGCGGGACACATTAACTACAGTGGGAGCTCAACGCGGAAGCACAGGAGGCTTGCGGAAGCACAGGAGGGCTGGGGAGGGGGCTGGGGGAAATGCCCGGAGCAGGGAGAGGGTGGGCAAGAAAAGGCAGCAGCAAGTGCTGCGGAGAGATGGGGGCTGACAGAAAAGGGATGAGCAGGGGATGCGAGCAGCCCAGCAAAGAAACTCTTCACAAGTAACTGGCGCAGGTGGGGGGCGATGGGTTAGGGGGGAGGTGAATGGCCCCATTCCATGAAAGTGTGGGGAGCACTGAGTGAGAGAAGAGTGAGCAGCAGATAATGCGTGAACATTGGGAGGAAGTTGCGACTAGCAGAAAGCGGAGTGAGAAGGTGTATACACTGATACCACCGGCCCGCTCCACACACCACTATGCTAGGGTGCGCAGCATTTAAAAGCAGGTGCGCTTGCACAGTCACTCACATACGGGTGCTGCTGCCTTCAAATTAAAAAATGTTTCGCCCTTTTGCCGCCCTAGCCCCTTTGCCGCCCTAGGCGGACGCCTAGTCTTGCCTAATGGTAGAAACGGCCCTGATAACAATCGTTCTTCCAAAAAAGTAAGTGGGCCTTCAGATAGAAATAAAAAGGAACTAAAAGTGTGCTGCTCGATCAAAAATGACACTGAATGTAGGTTGTGAATGGTTGATAAAACTGTAGTGTCTCCTTGTTATCGCTGTTACATGAATATATTTAACTATAGCCCCTGCATCAAAATGTAGCTGTTGTAGCTTTCCAGACTTAGTACCATGACAGTTGTGAGACTCTTTTTTAATGTTTCTGTTTCCTCAAGGAGGCATTGTATGAAGGGCATGGCGTTGGGGGATGGCAGCCCCTGTGTGCAATTGCATATTTTTTTTTCTTTTTCTAAAGGGGGAAAAATATACCTTTTGAGAAATCTTCTCCACAGCATTCCTGTGAAGAAGGGGACTTAAACCCATTGGAGGAAATATATGACTGATTCCACAGAAGTGAAGGGTCGGAGAGAAGTTTGTGAACTCCACCTAACCTGATGTGTTTGTAGGAATTTACAAACTGACAAGTCTTGTTGCCCCCACTTCCCACCCCTTGTATGGGATTTATACTTGTATTACTGTACGCAGTTGTGGTGTGCAATTATGCAGGTGTAACTGGTTTGGCACCTGTTAGGAATGTTTTTGTGAATACATAACATCGGTAAAATCCATTCTTTTTTGCTGTAACATACATTTAATTTATGGACATGTTTTTATTATTTATAATACAGTTTTGTCATCTATACTCTTTGTCACTGTTTTGTAAAGATGTAATGTCATGATGTGTTGCTGTAGGTGTTCAGAGATATTAGAACATTAGAATGTTCAGCACTCCTTTGCAGACAATGGTGTGCTCTAGGCTCCTACCGGCCGGTAGAAGCCAGCAGAACAACTTTCTAACATTGTTTTTCCTTCATAGCTGTTGCTGTGAACAAAGGCCTCTTGGGCCTGAGGGGATTTAAATCTCCTCGGGCTCCGAGAGGCCTTTGTTTTTACCAATTAGAACATTCTGCCCTTGGGGGGGGCATAATGTTCTAATAGCCTTAGAGCCCTCATAGTGGGCTCTACCGGCCATTAAAGGCCCGCTCCATTGTTAAATCCCCTCACATTCGGCTTAGGCCTTTAATGGCCGGTAGGTCAGGCTCTAAGGCTATAATATATTTCTGTGTTAGTAATGCTTATTCTTGGAATTTTGAGTGCTCTGGAAAGCAGCTTAATAAGTTATTATTTTCAGAAGCCACCTGAAGAATTAGGGTAGTTTCATGGAATGCTAAAGGGGTTGTCAAGTCCAGTTAAAGGCAAAAGGTCAATTGTTATCTTTTCAACGTAAATGCCAGTGTTATCTTTTAATAAGAATCACAATTTTCAAATACTGAGGCTTCTAAACTCAGGAAATATTGGTTTGGAAAAGTAGTTGCTTCATCTGCTTTGAATAGGGAAAACGGCATCATCATTTTTTATTAGAAATCCAATTATTGAGGTTTTATACTAATGAATGATAGTGAGGGTAGATGAATAAGGGTTGATGGGAAAAATGGTGAAAATTCTTTTAACTGTTGTCAGCTATTGTCAATATATTGTCAATATGTTTGTCAATAAATAGAGCCCAACTCAAACTGAGGCATCTTTGTGAGATTTTATTAGTTATTAATTAGTGTAATGGGCATGATTTACATTTTGATTTAAATTCGGGAAAGGCTGTTATCATGTCTTAGAGCCTTTCCTAGTTAGTAATTCTGAATATATTTTACATCTTAATAAAATGCAAAAACAAATTTAGGAAAATTGCTTCTCAAAGAGCTGTGAGTAATACCCGGCAATTTTGTAAAGTGGTTGTTATTGAATTATCCTGTAGATGCATCACAGACCAGGACTGACTACTTTTACGAGTAAAAATGCATCTAAATATTTACTAACTTTGTAGTTGACTTAATTTAATGTAGTCAGGGCCAGATAGAAGGAGATTTATTATGTCAATATTGTAGGCTCCCATGTTTTTCAGCTTTTCAAAATATTTCTGAAGATTTTGTTATTAATATTACCTTTGACATTTATATAAATAATTTGGGATTACTCTAAGGTAGTGTTCAGATATTTTGTAATTTTGTTTCAAATAAGAAAAGTTCTAAAGGTCTTTTGACAATGTAATGAAACCAAACAATCCCATCATTAAAGCCTCAACAGAAGTTGATGTTCTCCTTGGAACGAATGCAAAGTATTATAGAGGGCAATACAGAGCAGGTAGATTACTTACTAATTATTTATAAATCAGATTAGAACACTCTAAAGTAGATTCCTTTCAAACTGATGATGGTAGGAATGTACTTAATAATGTAGATATGTCACATTTTCTGTGAAGTTGTACAAATCGCTCTATGCACTTGAAGTTACTCCTTGTGATCTTCATATTAATGATTATCTTTCTTCAGTTAATAAGGAACCCTTTATCAATGTTTATTTATTTTTTTCAGAGGTTTCCATAGCCATTCACTTATTGTAAAAAGTAAATCCTTAAGACCAGATGGTGTCTCTAAGTTAACACTTTACAAGTTGTATAATTAATTTGAGTACCTGTGTTAAAAAACTAGGATGGATGGCATGCTGCTAAAAGTAATGCCATGTCTTTCTGCAAATGAAGCCATGTTACAGAGTTATGTAACAAATTATAGGACAATTTCTTATATGAACTCTGACTGTAAGATGTATGCACATGTTCTACCCATGTGTTGAAAATCCTTTCTGTTATGTCTAATTGTGCTGAACAGTGTGGTTTTGTATATGTAAACATGACCCCAATATCCTAAGTGAAGCTCTGAAGAGTAAACGCCCCTCAGCTGCAAAATACGCGGCATGTAGAGCAGGTATTCTGTGGTTTGGGTTGAACTTTAATAGGTCCTCTAAAATGTCATGGTTTGAGACCGAGATTTTTTTTAGCATTCTTGTTTTAACCATAGGAGACGCAGGCAGCAGAATAATCTTTTTAGCATGGGAAATGTTTGTTCCCTGCTCTTCTATGTTAACAACTGCTGTAGCGTAGGATTCTGAGGGCACAGCAGCAATCAGTATTGGGCCTGATTACTGCTATAAATGATAGCAATCTCTCTTTTATTCTAACAAATTGGATGCACTTTCCTTAACATTTCAATTAGCACAGCCATTAATTTAGCTTTAGTTTTGTTTTCTATCATATATGAACCTTGCTAGATATTCTCCATTTAATTCTTTCTGAGCGTAATATAAGAAGCTCAGTGTTGTCCTTGTTTATACTTAGCCAAGTAGAATCTTGGTTATGTAATCACATATATTCATTATAGTGCATAGGTACATAACTGAACACGCTGTTTTTACCAACCAAAACATGTAGGTTTTTACCTACTGGTAAAAATGATAACACTAATCAAATAAATACAGTTTGTGTTGGCTAGTTGGAACCTAGCTATGCAAAAGAGGGCCTCGGATGTTATTTTGAAATGGGCCTATCCATCATATTAGATGATCCTACTCTACAGGAGTAGGTGCTACAAGTGATGGCGCAGTGCACGTGCAAATACAGTGAAGAACAAAAATAAAGCACAAAACATAATATTGTGCGCATGAAGATATGAGTAAATGTCTTAAACATATGGACATTGTTACACAAAATAGAATCCAATTCACAAATCATTTTTCAGACATCTATCATGTCCGGCACCAAGAGCAAACATGATTAAGACCAGTTAGTCGACATTTTGACTCCAAAAGTAATTTACACTGCACTGTGCCATCACATATAGCACCTATTTTTTTTATAGGAATTGCCTCTGCTTTGTAAGGTATGTATATAGGTGTATAGACATGTACAACCAATGGACAATCAGTAACAAGATATTACATTTTCTAAATCATTAATCTATAACATATTGTGTATGTTAGCAGGACCCTTATTTCAGGTAGCTACTGCAGTAGCACCAAATATTTTCTGTAAGTGATTCCTATGGAACAGTTCCATCCGTCTTTATTTACCTTAGCTCCATGGGAATACCATGTGCCCTGTAATTTGCTTTTGGGCTCAAAACAAGATCAAATATGGAATAGTTCTAGGTTTGACTATATGATATCAACAATGGAATGAACGTAAATGCACTAAAACTTGATTGAAGATGGCTGGCGTTCATGACACTGATTTCGAAATAGCTAATTTTAAGACTTAATTTAAATTGGATTAATTCAATACTTGATTAATATTGAAATATTTCAAAACCTGATTAGACATGGATGGTTTCAAAACTCAAGATGGGCGATCTGAAGTCAACTCTAGAAATTAATGATGAATGAAATCTGACTGGATTCAAGCTATATGATATCAATATTGGATTAAAAACTGAAAATCTCAAAATAAGGTTAAAGCGGTTTGATTACAATGCTGGATTCTAAGACAATGATTACAAAATTGTCTTAAAACTAATGGACCTCAAAACTGAATAGCCAATAGTTTATTAAAGGCAGTTAATCCCATTACTAAATTCTCCATGTGGGTGATTCCATGACAAGATTGAAGAATGATGACGTCAAAACTGTATTTTTTTCTGGGTGATTTTAATGCTGAACTAAAAACAAGTGCCTTTTACAATTGATTAAAGCTACGGTAGCACATGACTAGAAGTAAACTGGATGATCCCAGGACTACAATAAAAAAGATTAATTACAAGAATTAATGAAAGCTGGGTAATCTGTTCACAAGATATATACTGAGTGATCTGAAGACTGGATGCCAGATTCTGCTTGCTGGTGTTAATATTGTTCACCATTTCCCCTTTCAAATATTGGATAGAAAATCAATATCATAACGCAGGCCTTTGATCCAAAGTGTAATCTTTACATATTTGAGTGAGTGTGAAACCATGCCCTTATCACGTCCAATATTACTGATTCCAAGTCTGCTCCTCAGATCTCTCAATAAAATAATTCTTCAGCAGAAAGATGCAACTAAATGAAAAGGACAGTTAAGTCAAGAGACAGACATAAAGTCCCAGCTCTGCTACTGAGCCATCTGTTTGACCTTCAGCAGATTCCTTTGGCTGCTCATGTCGTCCAGTACAAGTACATGAAGGAAATGTGGGTCAATCCTTTTGCACTGTCCCTTTGCTCCTGTGAAGTCTGGCCACTGACGGGTGTGGTGGACATTCATTTACCTCCTTCCACCGCTGAGGTTTCTGCGGCAATATTTCTGAAGGATTGTCATCGTAATGTTAAAAATCTATTATTGCTCAGGACCTTGGTCACAGACTTCCGTGTGAAATGCCACTCGTTTAGTCATGCCACAGTTACACAAGTACAATGGAATGCAGGGAGGTTGTTGTAAAACATCACGAACATATTGTTTAAAAAAATACCTAATGTAACTTGGCAAGTTTCGAAAGGAGGGTGGCCACAGTTTTACACTTAAACATGGGAAAGTGACTCGAGGAATTTGTAGCGCCCAAATGATGTAATTACTTGAGGGTTTATTGGTAATACAGGAAGTGTGTGAGTAAAAGGCCATCCTGTGCTGCCTAGAGCCCCAGTGCGGCTGAGACAATATGAAGAGCGTGGGGGCCAGACGTGGTGACGCAGTGTGTCCGCACAGCGTTCTGTGCCGTGGAAGTCTCGGGTCAGTAAAATGGGTTGGTGGAGGCTGGGCCTAGTCATGTACTTCCATTTCCCCTGCCAGGATGTCGTCTCTTCCTGGGTTTCCTGCTGGCCCACGCCCCCGACAGGCGCACCCTTCAGTGCGTGACCTGCTAGAGTAGCAAACGACACATCTAGAGCTGGTTAGCTAACGTGACGTAATGAAATGCAGCCACTATTGGGTTGTAATGGCCCCCTCAAACCCATGGACCCCGGTGCCACTACATCCGCTGCACTGTTGATATCTACACCTATGACAGTTATGCCCACAACACTTTGGAGGTGCGAGGGGACAAGATGAACTGGGAAGCTTTTGGAAATTCAAACTGCCTCAAAAGCCTGGTGGAATCGAGGGGAACCTGTAACACCCCCCATGGTGGAATTGGAAATGCGTCAACAGACAGAAAGAGCAGGTTGCTTGTAATGTATATTTTGTTTAATGACTTGGTATATACGAAAGTAGGGTCCGATAAGAATTTATCGTCAGTCTACGATGTATAATGATGTGGTTAAACCAATAAACAAATTTAAACAAAAATAGGTGGAATCTTGGATATCACCAAATGAAGAGAAAATCCAGCCTGCTGCGGTTCACATTTCCATTGGAGTGAGCTTAATTTTCCGGACTGTTCTGTATTAAAGTCTGTTTACAATGTCGTGTTCTCCAGCTTTGGACGCGGCGTAGGAGCACCGACCGCGCAGCGGGGGTTGGGTGGGAACACGAGGGATATAGCTCATTCTGCTGTGATTAATGTGAATATAATGATACAAGCGTTGTAAAACACGTGAGAAACAGCTGAAACCGTAATGGGAACGGAAAAGGAAGGGTAAAGATATAAGAACAGTCCAAGATGCACATAACTACAAAATGCTATATAGAAGACTTCGCACGGTGACCTTTGGTGAGTCAGAAGTTGCATAAACACAGGAGAGAGACACAGATAACAAACTGATTATAATATAAAACAATATATATATTTATTGGCATTATTCTTCCTATTGTCTTTGTTTCCCTTCCTTTCCCCCTCTTTCTATCCGCCTGGCTGTTGCGTTTCAAACGGCCAGAGTGCAGAGTTGACCAGGTGGCCGTGATGTATTTGGTACTGTTTCTTCTTAAATAAAAGCTATTCCACTTTACCTGTGTTTCGTCTTGTAACAATGTTCTAAAGGACGGACCATGAGGTAAAATAAATAAAGTTGAAATACAATGGAAAATAACATGATGGTCAGATATCAAATAATTTGTAATGTTAGCGCCCCTTACAATCTGAGCTGGATAGGATGGCGTATTTACTGCACCCGGTAAGTACCAGTATCCCAGGAAGAGGTATGTATTAGGTGTAGTAAATACAACCCATTCAATTTGAAAAGAAGCCATAACATACAGAATCTGATTTTAATACTCCAAAATGTGCATGTTTTTCCTGGGCCCACTCTCCCTCTCTAATAAATTCAGGCACTTTAGACCTGCACGAATCTTCCGATCCAAGTAGAAACTTCTGTTTTCGCATGATCCAGAATTTCACCCTGTAATTTTAATGAGACTAGGGGGCATATTCTCAAAGACCTATCGCCGAGTTAGCGGCACTTTATCACAGCCAAAGTGGTGATAAATTCATCACACCATTCATAAGCTGGTGCAAACAGCTGATATCACCAATTTTGCTGCGATAGTAGCCACAAAAAAAGACGCCACTGATGACACCAGCCACTAACGCTACTGAGATGCAGAGTAGGCGTTCCCGTGCAAAAAGCCACAACAACACCACTTCGCAACATTCTCAACGACCAGCCAGATCTGCGATAAGATCCTAAAACATGAGATAAGGCGCGTTAGCAGCAGGAATTTAACACCTGCTCTTACCTGGGGTTAAGTCGGACGACAACATGCACCATGAAAGGGAGCCCAGCACACAGCCACACCTGAAGAACAACAGATGCCATGGAGCCACTTATCAGGCTGCTCGGACACCCAAGAGGGCCACAACACCCACCGCCACCACCCCCAGGAATCCCCCTCCTCCCCGGGCCCTACCACGTCCCCCCCCACGGAAAAAGACAGTTCACATCAACTTTACAAATTCTTGAACCAAACAATTTGCCTGAAGCTGCACAATAACAACAATTAACATTCATGTGTGGACAGAGAAAGGTAAATCATCCATTCACCTTTGAATTTCCCAAAAAGAACAAATTATTCAAATGTAACTCAATACTACTATTTGGAAGAGTCATGGCGGTTCTCCCATGGACATTCTGTAAGTCACAGCCTGCAAGACAAAATTCAAGATAAGAAGGTGTGTCATGCGCTCATCAAAGGACAGAGAGAGAGA
The DNA here is from genome assembly GCF_964204655.1 of Triturus cristatus. NCBI lineage: Eukaryota > Metazoa > Chordata > Amphibia > Caudata > Salamandridae > Triturus > Triturus cristatus. The sequence continues at coordinate 480,558,906 of NC_140590.1, read as the reverse complement.
GAAAGATAGAGAAAGAGAAAGAGAGAGAAAGGAGGAGAGAGGGAGAAGGGGAGAGAGAGAAACAGGGGAAGAGAGAGACAGTGAAAGGAAGAGAGGGAGAGAGAGAAAGAGAGAGAATCATCCCTGGGCCCTGTGCGTGGTTAATTTCTGGGCTGGACAGGAAACCAACTGATGCGTGTGTCTCTGTTGCAGTGTCGCCACACGGACCTCAACCGACAATGTCGCCCTGTTGCATGCACACGGAGGGCAGCCGCGCTGGAAGGGATTGTACAAGGAGTGCAAGGCCGCTCAGGGTCTTGGCTGATACATGCCAACTGTTGTGTGTGTATCGCTCTTGGTGCACCATAAGCCTAAGGCCGAGCCTCTTTTGCAAAGCGAAAGCCACATCACATTTCAAGAATGCAAGCAGTAGTCAGACTGACATTGTGGATGAAAGCTCCTTTGTCCCAGTACAGAAGGTGGAAGGACACCTGCACCTCCGACCTTGGCAGTGCATGCGTCGGGCACCCCCTGAAAGATACACCATAGCAGATGACGACTCCCACACTCCACACAGCGCTAATGAAAGAACAACGTATCCACAACCCACACACAGAAACCTTGCTCGAGATACTCCAGCATGGAATACCCTTGACACTTAAGCGAAGCAAAACCCATACGTCCAAACTTTTCACACCCATACAACTCATTGCTCCGAGCTATGGCATGTCATCCACACAACAGCCGCAGGTCAGAAGAGTGCCAGTTCTCCGAGACCCAACAACGCAATGGCAGGACATCCCGGACACATGCGCAACCTGTGTCACGTGAAACTGTACCGTGACCAAATGCTGCATCTGTTGGGGGCACTGTCATTGGCAGCTCCACCTCTGTGAGCCAGACCTTGTTCTTGGGAAAGTTGCTGGTAGACCTGTGCGCTTACGTGTCTTCAGCTATGTGAGTATGGTATCCAACTTCTTGCCATGTGGATCAACGTGATCCATCAAAACAGGCTGTGTCACACAGTTTTGTGTGTGTAGGTATGCGAAGAGATGTACTTTTGTCACATGTGATGTGGGACACTACTTTGGTCCTGCTACCGACTTTGACATTTTCACACACAGCCATATTTCATACATGGACGTGGGGCTATGTTGGGGGTTGCAAGATTGTTGTTAATGAGCAATGAGGCCACAGCTAGTTCACACCTTCACAGGCATATGATTGGCCATGTGTGTCACGGTCAAACATTCACATTGATGTCATTTCCCAAGGTGTAGCTTTTTGTGCAATCGATGTCCCTATATTCATCAATACTTTTATTTTTGACTGAACATAGACATGACACATCTGTGTGATTTGGAAGGTTTTATTCACATTCTGTGGAGTGTCGGAGCTGGAGCAGTACATGGCCATGCACACCCCACATTACAAGGTTGCACGGTGGAGTGCCAACCAGAGTCCTTTGGGGAATAACAAGTAAGTCGGAAGAGGAAGAGTCCAGTCTGCAGCCTGATTGCTGTGTCATTGGTAACCAGTACAGATATGGCAGTCCATGTCGGGGTCCAGGTGAATGTCGCAGAGTGTTTGGGGGGACATTGGAAGGTGTTGTTCCAGGGAATGATGCAGAGGGCTGAACCAAGCAGGAACAGGCCATATAGCGGGGAAGAATGCTACAACCTCATGTTTGACACAGAGTCATTACCATCCACATCTTCATACTCTGATATGTCTTCTGTGTCAGGTGTTCCAGGTGTGTGTGGTGGGGTGTCAAGGGTGCATCACTGTGTGCCACAGACAAATCAGGGGGCGGAGGTGGTATGGCTGCATCACTGTGTGCCACAGACACATCAGGGGGCAGAGATGTGTGTGCCTAAGTTCCTGCAGCAGTTATCTGGGACAGGCTCTGTGGCAGCAATGGCAAGATGAGGATCTGCAGGGCATGGTAGATCCCAGCTACATCTCGCTGGTGTTCAGCCGTGGCAGCCATTCTTCCTGCCTGCATCCGCTGCATGTTTTCCATTGTCCTCCGCATCTGTGCCAACTCTGTGCTGTTGTCACTGGGGCCTGTCTGACTAGACAGTTCTTGTATCTGAGTAATGGCTCCAGCGAGGTCAGCCAAGGATTGTTGTAGGGCATGGAACGGACTGTGGGTGTCCGTTCGGGACTGTAAGTGGTCCCTGATGGGACTTTTACACCCATGTATGGCATCGAGTTTGGCTGCCATGATTTCAAACCCCAGTTGCACATGTTCAGCCAGCTCCTTCTGGCAGTCTAACACACAGCGTTGGAACGTCATGTGTTCTTCGGTGAGGTGCTGGGAGCCAGCCATGGTGGTGGGTGCTTCCTGCTGTGTGGTCTGTGCAGGGGGTGGGGTCACCTCGATGCATCTGGGCTGCACTGATCCTAGGGGTGGGGTGCGGAGGCTGTCCATGAGCCATTGGAGGGTGTCTGAGCAAATGTCCAGGGTGTCCTCTTCATCATCGCTGAAGAGATGTCTGGTCTGCTCTGCAGGAGGTGTTGATTATCCCTCTGCAATGTAAAGGGGAGATGCAGGTTAACAGTGTGTCCCATGTATGTTGACGCATTGTAGATGTTTACATACAGACTGCATGACAATGTACATTGTGACTGTTTTTGAGGAGATGTCTATTTGATGGGAGACAGTGGACTTTTGGATTACATGAAGGATGTGAGGTTGTACGCGTACATTTTCATCTCACAGTGTCCTGCTATGCCAGAAGTGATTGGCCAGTTTCTACACACAAGCGGCACCAGTTGTGTCCTCTGTTCTGTAGTGAAAGTGTTGCACCTTGTACCAAATTGTCATCAATGTTGATGTGCTTGTGATTGCTATGTGTGTGCTGCATTGTGGGAGAGTCACCCCTGCAGCTCTAATTTAGCAACCACTTATCCCTCTGAGGAGGTGTGCCTTTGACTTGTGTGCTTTTACGGTGCTGAGATGTTGGTGACTTGGGTCATTTGTGCTCTTGGACTCTTTGTACTTGTGTGCATTGTTTGTCTGCAGTTTCGTTGTTGACGTCAGGGGTTGCATGTGCACGAGGATGTGTCAGAGTGTGACCTGCTCATTGGGGGATATGATCCACACTGGGCCACCTCAGTGTTGTGTCATGCACCATTTCATGTATTTTGACTGTATCCATGCTATTGGTCATGCAGTGTCACTTGCATTGTCAGTGTGGCTCACAAATCTGCTGCTTAGGTGGATTCAGCACATGTGCATGGATAAGTTGTGTGATTGATGATAGGGAGGGGCCCCCTTTGTGCACATAGTGGAGGGGGGCCTACTTGGTGTTTCTATGTGTGCTACAGGGTGCCAAGGGTATTAGGGACATGTTCCACACTCATTGTGGGTGTGCAGTCTGCTACACAGGATTGTGCATGTGTGCCATTGTGCCCATCTCCCACCGTCCCCCCAGTCCCTGGTCGTTACTCACCCTGTTGCTGTTGGGTCAGGTCATATAGAGCTGTGTCCGGCACCCCAACTCCTGCTACCGTCTCCACACTGATGATTGTGGCCACCATTTCCTCCAGAAAATCCAGCTCCTCCTGTGGCGCAGGACTCCCACCTCCAGTCGCCGTTGCTGCCTTTCTGTTGGCTGCGACTTTCTGCTTGGTTTGGCTTTTCACGTCATGCCAGCGCCTCTTGTCCTCCTCCATTGACCTCCTCGACACTCCAACTGCATTCACGTTGTTCACGATGGACTGCTATATTTCCATTTGTGTTGCTAATGACACGTTTGCGGTGCCGAACAGTTGTTGGTAGTGTCCTATCACCTCTGTAATGATGATCCTGTTTTCCTGCGGACTGAACCGCATCTTCCTCTTCCTCTTCCTCTTCTCCTTGGCCTTCCCCGAGCCCGGGGTTCCTTGCTGGTCGTCTGTGGGGCTTGTGGGGTTCACGTTGTCCTCTGCATCCGGTCCGGGGGCATCCATGGTGCTATGCAGTTTATTTTCTTTTGCCTTTTGTTTTGTTCTTCCTTTATAGTGCATTTTCACGCATGACGCGTGGGAATTGCAGGCCTGTCGCTGGTTATCGCTGATTTTTGTAACGCAATTGGCCACATCGCAACTTTTTTCTTGTTTTGCATTTTTTCGGCATCGCGTTCATTTTAACATGGTCATTTGGCGCGTTGTCGTGAGACTATCACATGGTGCCGCCGGGTTGTGAATGCAACGTTAACACGGCGTTATTTTACCGCGATAGACTGTGATGTGCAAAGTTACATTAAGCAAACTTTGCGATAGTTATCACATGTTCTTGAGAATATCCCCCTTAGAGTACTAGAAATTTGCTTAGGATGTGAAGGCCTTCAGGTGCAGGGAGGTATTCATATTTTACACTAGACTTTCTCACTTTTGTACAGCAGGCCTTGGAGTGTTAAATGCACTGTTCATATGAAGATATGAAAAAGCTGAAGAAGAACATTTCTAGGCTCTTTCTGACCTGATCAAGTGTTGGTTATCAGCATTGTGATGGGTATTGTATGAAGCAGAGAAAGACTGGTCAAGTATCTTACAATCCTCTTAAATTTGAGGCCTGTCAGTATTAGGATGATGTGGCTGTTCACACCTCTGGTTTAATTAAGATTCTTACTTCCAACTAGCCAGAAGGTTTGCATAGATTTTTCCACGACACTAAGGGCTTTATTATGAGTCTGGCAGTCAACAGACTTCCAGCCTTGCAGGGGGTTCCATGGTGGCAGTCTCCCAACTGCTCTATTACAATTAGGGTGGTTGGGCAGCCATTGCTGTGCCGCAGCCACCAGGGAACCGTCGTTTCCTGGTGGTGGTGTAGAGGCAGTAATATGCTTTGTGGAACTGCCGCAGTCCTGCCAAGCATATAACAAATTTGCTCTTCATGATGGGTCCTCATGCCATGTGGATGCATGCAGGGGGGCACAACATGTGCCCCCCTGTGTGCATGCACCCCAGTCCCTGCACGGCATGACTTAACAGTCATTGCTGTGCAGGAACTGTTTCTGTCGTTCCCATTGCAGTGCCCATTTTTAGAGGCATTGCCGTGGGAACGCCATGACAGGACGAAAATCCTAATCTGGCGAGAACCCAGAACACGGATTTGGCAGTGCAGCAGTGGGGCAGACCCGGTGCTGCAACGCCAAACTCATAATCAGGCCCTAAACAGTAGCACTGATCAACATTACTGTTCAAGAGTCATTAGCACCTAAATTTGACCCTTACTCATCACAAAAAATGGCAACCTCCTGGTAATTTATACAAAGGTGAGTTTGTCTGTGGCAGGGAGCACAAACATCTCTTGAATTTGATGCACAGCAAGATCAGCTAAAACAGCCTGACCTACGTGTCAGATCGTTATGCCTAGTGAAACAAAAGCGCAAACAAGGGTGCAAGGCATTAAGCAAGATATGTCTACGTGTAATATGAGGGTTTTACCCAAAATCACAGATCCTGCATGACTTACCCCTCTGTAACAGAATTTCTACTGGAGGGTGTACCCTGAGTATAACATCCATGTGAGACACCATTGGCTCACTTTTGCATCACAGTCCAAGACTGAGCATCATGAAATATATTCTTTGCTGTAACTGAGGCACTACCTTTTGTAAATCTCTGCTATGCAATATTTTAATGTTTGTGCAATGCTACAGAGCTCTGTTGAGTGAAGGATAGTAAATCTAGTCTTTCAAAGAGGTAGGGTGGGGTTTGCTTTGAAAGTTTTCTATGTCCTGCATGTAATTATTAGATTTTGTTCTGACACCACAAGCAATCAATAGAGAGTTTACAGGATCAGTTTATTTCTGTGACCTGTCACTAATGACGCCCATCACTCACTGTCTTTCCACAATAAAACAAGGGTGGGAACCTCAACATGAATGCAGTGCACCCAAGGGATCACAGATTTGCCATTATCATGCTGATTGATTTTTACTTTGATTTCTAAAATTCCAGTCAGCCAAAATTTCCCAATCTTCCCAGAATGCACCACTTCATTGCAAGAATAGCCAAAAATAGCACAGTTCTGTATGTACTATGGGTCGTATGCTCATGATGTCACTGGACACGTGCAAGTGATTGTTGCCATGTTAGATCAACATTTAGTATTGTTTTATGGAGCAAGGGTGAGCTAGCTGTGTCTTACTTTAGTTCTGTACTTGGGGAACACACTCAATTTCAAATTTATAGTTGAAGGCATACACCCATGCAGGCAATCACCCATGTGTCAATCACGTTATTATTATCATTATTCTAATTATTCTAATTAGAATTATACATGAGAAAAAATAACCTAATTTCATTGCCCCATTGTTTGCCTAATTTTCATTCAATTCCACAGACTTTGTGTGGAATCCTAGTGTTTTTTTGTGTGGTGTTTCCACCCTGTTCAACCCACTTTGCCTGACTTATCTGGTGTTTGGTGCTGTACAAACCAAAGTTCATTACTACTGCACTAGTGTAAACTTTGTAGGAAAAATGATGCTTGAAAGCTGATTGTCGCTACCACTTGTGCTGCATGACCTTGCGGAGAGTGACTTAGCATGTGGGATTTTCTCATGCAAAATGTTAGCAAATGTTGGCCCATTTATCTAGCCCTGTACTTTAGTTTTACACACAAATAGAATCTGGCACATGAATTCAGTTTTATGTGAACTAAGGCTGCCTTTTACACAATACATTAATTTGTTACAATAGAATGACCGCCCCCTTCCTCTTATCCCTCACCGTCCTTCCATGTGATGTTTGACTGAGCAAATGACATTATTTGTCAAAATAAAGGACTGAGCATCTGTCGAATTATTTGGTTTGAAAGAGTTAATGACTGGAAGAAGAGTCATTCCAGCATGGAGGTGGATCTATATTTGATGTCATTCTTCTGTAATGAAGACACTACCAGGTAAGTAGCGGAAGCTGTAGGTGTATTCAGCAAAGGTATATCTCTTCATGAACGGGCCGTGGAGCAACTGACACAAAAAGAATGCAGAGAGAGAGCATTCTCTGCTCCTGCTCCAGTTACCTAATTACATTCTAAGCCTAGAGCTTAGATATTGTACATTACCACACATCTCTCTTTTTATAAAAACATGAAATAATACAGAATAGAAAACAAAGTTACAGTCTGAAAAAATTAAAAGAAATTAGGAAGAAATTCTAATTCATTCCTCATAAAGTTACAACTGAATAAACACATTACCACATTACCCCATTCTTTAAAACATTAAGGAAGAACACAATTATTTATTTTCTTTGGTCTTATGGGGATACAACCACTTCTTCTGGGTAACAACAAATTACTTCTAGAACATTTCTTAACTTTTCCAGAAACATGAAAATTGTGAGGAACCGAAGTCACACAAGTGATGCCCCACCAGTTCCCATCAGAGAGTTTCAGAGAATTCTTTCTTATTTCATAAACTTGAACAGGATCTTTACATTTTGACAGCCCTTTTCCAACAAGAATTGGATTCTTGACACATACCTAGTCGCCAATTTTCAATCTACAGCATCTCGTCAGACCAGAATTGTTTTTAACAAATCTTTTAAGATTGATAACATTTGAACTAGATTCTGCAGATTTCCACCAAATACTAACATCCCCAGCCTCTTGTAACATTTTCGAAATCCAAAAAGGACAAAGGTCAGTAACAGCTTCTCTATCCCTCATCAATTTGAATGGGGATTTCCCAGTAACAGAGTGCGGGGTGGTACGATGAGACCACACTAACTCTTGAATAGATTTATCAACATGCATATTGCTTTTGATGGAAGATTGAATACATTCAACTAAAACTTTGTTAAAGTGTTCAACTTTTCCATTACTTTGAGCATGGTAAAGCGGTGTTCTTAAATGTTTAATAGCACAGTTTTTCAAAAAAGAAGACATTTCTGAGGAAACAAACTGAACCCCATTATCAGTGAGTAACTCCTCAGGAAGTCCTTCTCTAGAAAAGACTCTCTGAAAGTACTCTAGAACTTTCTTGGTTGTGGGTTAAGAGACAGGTTCAACCTCAACCCATCTTGAGAGATGATCCACCATAACAATGAAATATCTCAAACTGTTGGGTAGGACTTGATACGGACCCAAAAAATCAACACCAACACGCTGCCAAGCTTTCTTTGGGCAAAGATTTACAGATTCAACTTGATGTTCAGTTATTAAAACTTTGTTGCTCAATTTACATTTAACACAGTCTTCAATTTCATAATCGCCGGGACGCCCCGTTGGGGCAGCTGTGCGCTTTATAAAATACACAAATAAATAAATAATCCATTCGTGGCCACCAGAGTTTTTCTCTAATCTTTCTTTTTGTCAGGGTAAATGACCACTGTGTGTCAAGCCAATCAAATGTTGTCGGAAACAGGTAGGCACAACTAGTTTGTCACCACACACTAACATTTTATTTTCTAAAGATACTTCATTAGAAACTTTCCAAAATATTTGCATTTCATTTTGCAATTGAGTCTCTTTGGGCCATCCAGATTTCACTAACTTAATCAATTCACTTAAAGTGCAATCAGTTTCAAGAGCTGCAATCCAATCATTCTCAGAAAATGTGGCATCACCTATGTAAACGATGAAACATTCTTCAATTTCTGTTTCCCACTCAGGATTTTCTGAGTCTTCAATGGGGAGCCTGGATAAACAATCTGCACAAGATTTTTTCCCACTAGGGATATACTCAACAGAAAAAGTGAATTCTAATAATTTTGCTAGAGATTCTGGCTGTGGTACATTTTATCTTTTTACCAGACAAGATTTTCACTAAAGGACAGTGGTCAGTTTTCAAAATGAAATGTCTGCCCCACACATACGCTTGAAATTTCTCCACACTCCACACACAGGCCAAGAGCTCTTTTTTAATTACTGAATATTTGCGTTCAGCAGGTCTTAACGTCCTAGAGGCAAATCCTACAGTAAATTCATGCCCCATTTCAACTTGAGTGAGGACAGCACCCAGACAATACTCACATGCATCAACTGTAATAACAGTAGTCCTGCTCTCACAAAAAGGTTGAAGAGCAGGGACATTTATAACCTTCTCTTTGATAACTTTGAAGGAGTGTTCGCAAGAGTCTGACTAAATGAACTCTGCATTTTTCTTTAAGAGGAGTCTGAAACACTCTGTTAAGTTATCAACATTTTTTAAAAATGTGGCATAAAATTCACATAAGCCCAAAAAAGAAAGTAATTGATCCTTGTTCTTGGGAGCCTGTGCATCTAAAATGCTTTTGACAAGACAAGGTTTGGGTTTTACACCATGTGCTGAAAAAACATGACCTATATACTCTATTTCCTTTGTTTTAAAAATACATTTGTCTTTTCTTAAAGCAGCCCCTCTAGATTCAACTATGCTTAACACTCTATTCACAATAGCATTATGCTCTGACTCACTTTCAGTAAACACCAAAATGTCATCTTAAAACACCGCTACTTGAGATATGCCATAGAACATTTCCGACATCAGTCTTTGAAAGACTGCTGCTGCAGAAGCTATGCCGAAAGGCATTCTGAAAAATTGAAAAGTGCCTTCTGGATTGACAAAGGCAGTAAGATGGCGAGAAGCTTGGTCTAAAACAACTTGGTGATAGGCTGACCTAAGATCCAATTTGGTAAACCAGCATGAGTGACCAATCTTAGTGATGAGATCTTCTATTCTGGGCAGAGGGAAATTATCAAACCAAATTGCTTCATTGACACTTCTTAAGTCTACGCACATCCTAAGCTCACCTTTCTTCTTCTTGGCAAGAACTATGGGAGACAACCATAAGGTGCCCTCAACCTTCTTGATAATACTTTGTTCACACATGTGAGTAAGCATGTCAGATAGTTCTTTTCTGGCGCTCAAAGGTATGTTGCATAACTTATGCTTTACCGGTGTGACATCTTGCTTAACGTTTATTGAAAAAACAAAATCAGTAATTTTTCCTAACTTGTCTTGGAAAACCTTATGAAACTTCTTTTCCCAATCATTATCAGAGTTCTGAAGGCATTTAACATTTTGTAAATTATTGATAGAGGTGTTAACATTCTTGAGGTTGCTCTTTTCAACAGTAACAGGTTTACAAGAACCCGGTCTGATAGTTAAATTGAGCTCAGCTTGGTGAACAAGACCTAGAACATTAATACCTTTACGAGCAACACAGACTTTCCCATTGATGAAAGATTCAAGAAATTTGATACGAGCTAAAAGATAACCAAGAAGGTCCACTCTACTACCTTCAAAGGCCACAGTCGTTACATAAGGAGGCAGTAAAGAGTGGGTACACCATGGCTGTATATATTTAGGATAGTCTATAACTGTGATGCGAGCTCCGGTATCAACTAGAAGTATGATAGAAGACTCATTGATCCAAACTTCAATCTCTGGGTCAGCAACTAAAGAAGGGCTGAAATCTTTCACACATCTGATACCTAATAACCATTTTTCAGGACAATCACTATTGTCAACTTCAACCTCACAATTTTCACTAACCAAACAGCAAAGAGGGTTATTAAACTTGCCTCCTCTACATACATTTAGGAAATGACCCATTCTGACACATTTCTTACATTGTTGACCATGTGCAGGACAATGTCTAAAAGAGGAAACATGGTTAGGTGACCCACACCTAAAACAGATTACTTTTCATGTAGGAAATGATTGAAAATTAGGTTTAGCAGGAATTTTGTTCTTTTTGTTGTCCACAACTGGGAGAATGGGTTTGTTAAAAATTGCACCTGAAATGGTTGTTTTGCTGAGAGATTCTTCTAGGAATTTCAAATCTTGACACGAGCCCTCAATACTCTTGGCTATGTCTATAGCTTTGTCTAATGAGGAATTTTTGCAAGTAAGTAGTCGTTCCTGTATTTATTTTTAACTGCATCTAACGACAAGGTAATCTCTAATCAATTGCGATGTAAATTCTTCAAATTCACATGTGGCCGCCAACACTTTCAGGGCAGTAACATATGTATCAATATTCTCAGAAGGTTTTTGTGCTCTAATAAGAAATTTGAATCTATGGACCATTAGATTTTTTGACTTCGCAAAATACTTGTCAAGTTGAGCAATGGCAACGTCAACATTCATTAAGGTCAGATTCATCTGAGCCTTCATACTCAGGTAGATGGTTGAATATGTTCTGACCTTCAACACCAAGATGATAATACATTAAACCTTTTTTTCTGTCAGGTTTGAATTTAGTTGCATCAATCACCATTAGGTAATCTTTAAAAGAACGAATCCACAACTTCCATTCTAAGGGAGGTTCACCTGGATCTTGCAAAAACGGTGCAGGTGGAGAAATGCTCTGCATAGTATATACAACTTTGTTGGAAATAGATGAAATTCAAGGAGTGCACGAAGAGTAGAGGGTGAACAAAGCGTGCAAATCACTGTGAAATGTGCAATCAAACGTGAATAAAGCGTGAAAATCGCTGTATTACATAGGAACCACTGAAAGACTGATTTGCACTTAATATTGAAGAAGTGTGCACATCACAGAATTGTAGACATGCAAAGCTGCAGAAGACAAGAACATTGGATAGTGTAATAATAATGCATGCAAATCGCTGAAGTATTGATTTGCTTTTATTATTGAAGGTGTGTGCACATCACAGAAATATGGGTGTGCATAGCTGAAGCACTGGTTTGTTTTTAGTAAAGAAAATATGTGTACATCACAGAAGTATAGAACATGCAATGTTGAAGATGACCACCAGGGGCAGTATGGCTGGAACAGTATGGCTGGAGACTAGAAACACTGTGGTCTTCACAAGGAAACAGTAGATGCCATGAGAGACCGTTAGGGGCAGTGTGACAGGGAACGCAATCTAGAGTCTTTATGATCTTCAAGGAGAGTGGAGAGAGTTTAGAAATGAAGCTCAACGTTGAGAGGATCCAGAGGTGAAGGCAGCCGGTAAGTAAATACTTGCTCTGAGACGTTTTTTCTGTGCGCGTGACTTGTGTCAATGGGCGCTTGTGCTGAGAGAACAAAGCTGAGAGAACAACGATTCAATAATAAGTAGGCTGGTGAGACACAGCCTTGTCAAAGAGGATGAATAATAACGAGGTTTCTCAATTGGAGTTGAAACGCTTTGTTTCACACTCATGCCGAACACGCGCTGGAGCTTAGGAATGCTTGCGCTTGACTGAATTCCATAAAAGTCTTTCATACACTGAACACGTGCTGATACTTAGAGATGCTCGCGCTTGAAGAGTGTTCGTGCTGGGTGCTCGTGAAACACTCAACACAGCGGTTGCTAGGCAACAGTCACAACGCTGAAGAAAACTGAAAAATAGAACAATTAAGTAAAAATCCTCGTCGGAACGAAAAAGAAGTGAAACTTTTTTTAAAAGTCTCTCACCTTGATTATTCACTTACAAGTGAATATTAATGTCTTCAGAGCAATTGAAGTCATTGACGGTTTGCTCTCTGGCCCCTTCTTCAGTAAAATTGAAATCCAATGAGTGTGGAAACATCCGAGTGATCCCATCCTCGTCGCCAGTTTTGCAATGAAGACACTACCAGGTAAGTAGTGGACGCTGTAGGTTTATTCAGCAAAGGTACATCTCTTCATGAAAGGGCCCTGGAGCAACTGACACAGAAAGATGCAGAGAGAGAGAATGCTCTGCTCCCGCTCCAGTGACCTCATTACATTCCAAGCCTAGAGCTTAAATATTGCACATTACCACATCCTCCTTAGAAAAGGGGAGATCAAAGATAAATAACCTTACACAAAGGTCCTTTATGCTACTTATGACAGAATGTGTGGCATTCTAGATAATTTCAGGGAGAACTTGGATTTTGTTTCAGAAATACCTGCTGCTGGATCGGTAACCCTTGCCTTGCCTCATAATCAAACTTTTTCATTCTGACCATTCACTGGGTGCCCAAACAGAAGTTCAAAGGGACTGAAACCGACTTTCTTCTGTTAAATATCTCAGTAAGCAAATAACAGCCATACAGGAGAAGATCCCACTTCCTCTTGAGGGAATCTGGCAGAGTTACCACCATGCACTCAAGGGTCTTAGTGAACCTTTCCACCAACTATTGATTTGTGTGTGGTACATCGTGGAGAAGTGGTAGGTCACATCAGCTTGCTACCATACCTCTCTCATGAAGGAGTTGGTTCCCTGGTCCAGGCACTCACAGTGCCTTGATCTTACCTCCTAACTTACCACTCAGTTGTCAAGTGGGACACGTTTGACAGAATCTCTCTGTGTCTCTGCACAGCCCTGGCCAGTAGAACCAATTCTAGCACTTTTTAATACCCAACTGTCCTGCAAAAGCACTTTGTAGGCCAATGTCCACAGGAAATCTGTGTGCACTACAGAAACCACAAGTTTCCTGCTAGCAGTTGGCATAGAATTCATTGGGTCAATATATATCAGGCTATTGTCCCAGTCAAGATGATGTTTTCATAGCACTCCTTTGCTGATCTCTCACTGGGCTTCCTTCCGAAGTCCCAGAGTTGTAGGGCACTCAAATTGTGCCTGGCGAAACTCCTTCTGGATAGGTCCTCCAGCACCTAACAACCCCTGCAGCTCTATTTAGCGACCCAGACTTCAACACATGGTTCGCTTTTAGTAGGTCACTCTCCCCTCTGTCTAAAGCAGAATCAGTAGGTGCCACAGACAGTACCTTCTCAGTGTCTCCCGTGATCATATTACTGACGTGCAGCCAGTGCCCTGGCTAGCACAGCTTATGTTGTCCAAACATACAGGGTTTTGGTCTTGGTCCCAAACCAGGGGCAATCAAACCATTGCTCAAGAGACATTCAACTTCTTGCTTCTACATCACCCATACATTGACTATAGTCAGCTTTCCATTGATTACTATTTTAGGATGGGCAATCAGGTAATCCATGTCCTCCCCACTGCCTAATAAGCCTGTGCCAATGGCATCAAGGGGAATTTCCTCAGGTTTGAGATACATTCTCTCAACAATAGTTCTAGGGATGTTGGGACAAAATATTGAGTTGTAAATATGAGGAGACAGAAATGTTGGAAATAAATATTAACCTTGGGCGTAGTTCGCGAAGTAGCACTACGCAAAGCGCACTTCGCACTACGCGAGCTACGCGTAGCACTTCGTGAACTGCGTAGTACCCTGTTCGCACTGTGCAAGATGTCGTTTTCAATGATTGCACAGTGCGGACAAGCAACCGGCACTGTGCAATCATTGAAAACGACATCTTGCACAGTGCGAGCTGTAGATTTCTGCCGCTCTAGTAGATTTTTACTCGAGCGGCAGCTTTCTCAATGCGGACTGGTAGTTTCTCATCGCGAGCGGTCGCGAGCATACGCGACCACTCGCAATGAAAACCTGAACTCCTCGCGTTGAGAATCTCGCCGGGAGGTTTATTTTCCATGCTCGCGATCGCCAACTTGATGTTGCTGATCGCGAACGAGGAAAAAGTCTCGCCGGGATGTCATTTTGCTTGCTCGCGGTCGCCAACTTGACATTGAGGACCGCGAGCAAGCAAAAAATGACCGCTGCACTACGCAACACTACGCTACGCGTGTTCGCACTGTGCTACGTGCAATTCACGTAGTGCGAAGTAGCACAAACTTCGCAAACTACCCAAGCGTAGCGTAGTGCTTTGCCCAGGCTTAATAAATATTGTGATACATAAATATCGTGATGAAGGAATATCGTTGACAAGACTATCGTTTTTTGAGGTAAGTAATGTAATATTAAATAATATCGATGTTTTTTATATTGTTTTTAGTAATACAGTAGTTAAAAATATCATTTTTTATATTATTTAAATGTGCTTTAGTTGATATATGTATGTGTTACTATTGTAATGTGCATGCTATCTTTTTTAATATTGTATGTAATTTTAAGTGATTTAAAAAAATTATTTACTTGTTAATTGTAATTTATAGTGTCATAGTGGGTAGTTGTGTTTGTAGGGGTATAGGGTGGACAGTTAGTTAAGTAATAATTGATTTTAAATATGTAAAGTATGGACTACTCAATTTTTAGTTATATTAAGTGTGGGCTGCTAGGTTTGAAGGGGTCTAGAGTGGGAACTGAATTAAGTAATAACGAATCAACAATTATTAATGGCTAATTAATTATTTAATTGATTTTAAATGACCTATGTTTTTCCTTCTCTAGAGCTATTCTCTCGCTCCAATTCCCTCTCCTTTTCTTACTTTTCCATTTCCCATTCTGCACGCTCCCTCTTTCTCTCCTCATTGGCCCTGCTGTTCCTGTCGCTCTCTCTTCCCTTCCTCTTGTTTATGCAGGAGTAATCTCAGCTTCCCCATCTCAATCTCCCTGGCCTTCTCTCTCAGCTGTAACCTGCTGGAGAGCTAACTGGAAGTTTGAGGTCTCAGCTAAACACTACCTTCCCAAGAGAATCTCTCCTGGAGTTGGCAATAACAGAACTGTAGAAATTGGTGGTGCTGACCTTCTTGGGGAATTGCTGGAACTACACACAGATGGTTCCATGAGCAAATGTCAATTCTGGCTTTAGTCAGGTGAACTGATTGGGCACATTGCCACAACAGCCTTGGCTGCAATGACTAGAATGACATTGGAGGTTGATCGAACATGCTTCGGCAGATGTGTGACTTCTCGAGGATCTCTCAGGCTGGTCTGCAAAATTGATCACACCAGTTACAGTCAGCTAGTCTCAGGTGGCTAGACCTTTACCCCAGGATCACTTGCTTATAGTCTCCCTTAGCTCTTCCTGCAGGGTGGCCTTGCTCCTTCCACTTTCCTCAGGCAGGACTTTATTGGGCAAGCAGGCAGTTTTTCTTCAGGATCAGACACTAGGTGATGTCCCCTCACCTCTGAAAGCTGGCTGTCAGCCAGACACCAGCCCTGGTTGTGCACTCCCTTCCAAATCCCCAATCCCTGACTCAAAATTAAAGTACACTAATCCAGAAAGGCCATGTTGAAAAAGGAATACAAATTATTTTACATGATGTTCTATTTATATCATATCGGAGCCTTGGCTTAATCTTAAAACACAAACTAATAGTTGTTAAAGGTGGCATTTCTAATCCCTCTAGGTCCAGGACCATTCATAAGTCAATAGCAGGCCTAGATCTTTGTGCAGATGCTGGGGCCAAAATCTGAAAATCTAAAAGCTATTATTCTAGATACTTGCAGTCCGGCATGCAGGGCAAGGATCATGATTGTACACCAAGCAGGTTACATTCCTGTCCCAACAGGCCGCCTATCTGCTGGTTCTGCTGCCTAACACCCATTTGCTTTGTTTTCAATTTCTTTTTTATAAACATAGTTTCATTGGCTTTATTCATGTAATCATTACAATCGAGCTTGGCATTATTGTAGGATACAGGAGTCATCAACATAATACACAGATGGTCTTCCAATCTTACATTCAGTGACATCTAACATTTCCATTGTACTTGATATAGTCAGACCGTTTATGTATGTTCAATTATGACCATTTTTATAAACGTCTGCTTGAGGACTCTGTAATAAGATAATCGAACCTGGAACATAATAAACTTCCCCAACGCCCCATTATCCCACCCCCTCCCACTAAACGTCTCACTCCTGTACTTATCAACCTAGGGTTCCGTTGTGCGTATTCTTTTGGGTTATCACGTCCTAACAAGTACTTTTAGTGCTGGATTCCTTAATGGAGAGTGTTGTAGAGGGGGACTGCACCACGCTGCATGGACTCAGTGACTCGTAAAAGATGGGACAGCACTCACTAGGTCCCCAAAGGGTCTGACAGATCTTTAGCCCTCAGTGTTTCCAACCTCTGGTCCCAATCCATAGAAATGCCCACCCCATGCAATTCCTCTCTACTAATGATGGCACTTTCCGCCCCTCAAAGAGTATATTACGTGCACAATCCAAAGTTTAGGCAATTTAAACTGAAGTAATTCTGTGTTACGATGTGCTTACTGGGTAGCGTTCTCCGGTCTCGAACGTGGATGCAAATACAGGATATTTGTACACCCATCCGTGGGCATGTCACCCGTGGCACAATCCAGACCCTGAAAAGGGTTTTTCAGATTTCCAAAAATAATTAAACAATTCACCCACTTATTTTGTTCATGAATTTGTTTTATACATAATTCGTCTTGATTTCAGACTAAATATACATCTCAATGTTCATTGGAGGATCCAAATTCATTATAACGTCATCCAAAATGCATTAATGTATGAATTTCAGTGTTTCAGAATCCCAATGCATTTCGGGCACTAAGCCCTTCATCAGGGGGCCATTCTATAAAGGAAACAATCATAAAACATCACGAGTCGGCCGTCCAAACGAAACAATATGAAAATGCTATATAATCATGTCACCATCATGCTGAGGAATGGTAACCAGTGATGGTAAAAAACTCCAAGATGCAGATGGTGAGTGAAAGAATGTGCACGTATACACATGTTATTCAAGACAACAAACATGATAAAGTGCACAAGAATATAAATAGTGGAAAGGCAACCAATGCGTCTGGTGATGGAACAGGTAATTGAAAGGTGTATACGTAAACAAATAGTGCTCTGCCGGTATTCAAAACAATGGGGAGAGGATTTGGCCTAACGGCTAGAGCGGTCGACCTCGAATCTGGGGACCTGGTTCTAGTCTCGGCAATGACGCTGAACCTCCTGTGATTCTGGGCAAATCACTTAATCTCCCTGTGCCTAACAAAAAATGAATGTGTCCTAATGTAACGCAACTGGTGCTATGTAAAGCGCTCTGATACCCGATTCGGGTCAAGTTCGCGCTATATAAAACTCTATAAAAAAAATATAAAAAAATAAACATAATAAAGTGCACAAAAATATAAATAGTGCGAAGGTTGACAGACATAAGCCGATATAAACAAGGTCCTAAGCGTGATAAAGTTAAAGCCACAATGTGTAAACGACATGGTCAAAACAAACAAGTGAACAAAGTCATGCACTTGATGGTATGATGTACTGGTCATAATGCTCTATAGTGCCGAGATGCAATCTTAACTCAGTTTTATACACTTGTGAAAAAGTGAATGAGCTGGGTCATGCGAGTAGGTTGCCCAAATATGGTGGTGAAACGCCACCGCCACTGCTACTGTCAGTAGTAAATTAATGTTAATATACGAACATACCGTTTACGTGTAAAAAATTTACCAGAAACACAGTAAACTCTGATTAGTACTCACAGTGCCAAAAACGTGTAGCAGACTCCGTTGTCATCATTTATACGGAGATTAGTAACAAAACGCAGTGTTCTCGTGGTACTCATTAAAGACTTCGAACACATAAAACAGACACGTGAGGATGTGAAAAAATTGTAGCTGCCATGTTAGAGTAGTAAAGTGGGAAAATAAGTAGCCAGGAGGTTAAGCAAAATCATCGCTGTTGAGCAGGAATCTGTGATATGAACGGAATTAAGAAGGGATAAAGTCAAGGATTAGTACCAAGAGTGAACAAGTCACCAGTAAGTTAGTAAATACAGTCCAAAGCGGGTGGTTTAAAGAAATAATAATGGTCATTCAGTGGGAAATGGAGTGGTTGTAAGCTAATGGCTAGAACGGAAAAAAGAAACCGAGAAGCGGCCATATTGTGGCGTACACCTAAACATATAAAGGTGTCAGCAAGTATCACTGAAAAATTACATGATCTCAGACCACATGTAAATAAAACCAAGAAGTGGCTATATTGTACATCTGAAGATATAGAGATGTCAGAATGTATCACTACAACATTGCATGATATCTAGACATATAAACCTCATAAAGATTGGATGAGCTGGAAATTAAGTAAAGAATGTAGAAGGATTGTATGTAAATTATATGCAAACAAAAAATTATGTGTACAGTAAATCCATGAAGGTATAGAATTCAAATGGTTACAGTCAATCAGTCAAGCGATACACTTGAGTACAATTATTCATGTAGTTACAGTTAATCAATCCAACAAGTCGTTGGAGTCCAGTACAAAGATAGCATTGGAATTCCATCTTTTCATTCATCCCATGTGGTTTAAGCGCATCTAGATGTCTGATCCAGTAGGTTTCATGTTTTAATAAATAGTTATGGTTGTCTCTACCCTCTTGTTTCTCTATCACTTCGAGGACCTGGAATTTGAGTTGACTAACGTTGTGATTCTGTTCTAGAAAATGACGTCACTGTTGATTACATGTTTCTCGTTCTGATGTTACTTTTGTGTTCATTGACTCTCACTTTAATTTTCCGATCAGTGATACCAACGTAAACTTTTCCACATGGACATTATAACAGATATACAACATTCGTGGTGTCACATGTGGCAGTAACCTTCAACTCAATTTTACTGCCCTTTCTGGGATGGGTGATTGTCGACCTTGCTATTATATTATGACAATTATTGCAGGTGTGGCACGGAAGAGTTCCTTTAAATTTAGGTGGTTCGTAATCTTCAGGGGAACTTTTTAAAATTTCTCCTAAATTTTTGCTCCTCTTATAGGCAAAAATAGGGGTTTCGATGAACAATTGTTTAAAATCAGGTTCCAACTTTAAGATTGGCCAGTGGCGTTTGATTATACACTTGTATGGACCACTCATCGTTGAAAATGTTGATGCTATAACCATAAGGTTTTGAACTGGTTTGATTTTGTCTGTAAGCAGTTCACTGCGAGTTTTCATCTGGCAATGATGCTTGGCTTGATCCAGAGTTGTTTCCGGGTATCTGCATTCTTTAAATCTCATAAGCATGTCCTCCATGCGTTTGTTGGAAGTCTCCAGATTAGAGACTATTCTTTTGACTCTTAAGAGCTGAGAATACGGGAGGTGACGTTTTAATGATGGTTGATGAAAAATATCAAAGTGAAAAGTATTGTTTCTATCCGTCTTTTTTCTGAGAATGTCAGTCTCCAGTCCTTGTTTTCTTTTCATAATCCTGACATCCAGGAAGGTGATGTGCTGTTCCTGTATCTCATGTGTAAATTGAAATATTTCATTGATGTGGTTGAGTTCTTTAATTGCATGAGATAATTCTGTGTGTGTACCATTCCATAAGATGAAAATATCATCTATATACTTCAAGAACAATTTGGTGTGAGTTTTCCAACGGGGTGGGGATAAAATATTGTCATTCTCAAACTTGCTCATAAAAAGATTGGCATAAGAAGGTGCTGCACAATTCCCCATTGATGTACCAGACAATTGGAGATATCAATGATCTTTTCACTTAAAATAACTTTGATACAAAGTGAAATGAAGGAGCTTCATGAGAAAAATGTGAAAATCAGTATCCAAGTTAGTTTCAAGAAGTGTTTGTTCGATGGCTTAAATTCCAGATTTGTGGGGGATCGAAGTGTACAAAGACTTTATGTCTATTGTGCATATTAATATCATGTCATCTTAAGTGAATGAGACTTGTTGGATCTTAGTAAAAAATTCTGTTGTGTCCCTTATGTAAGTATGCATTTTAATCACACTTGGTTGGAGGTATTTATCTAAAAATGCACCTATGGATTCATGCATACTCCCTCTGGTCGATACTATTGGTTGAAATGGTGGATTGTATAAATCTTTATGTATTTTTGGTAACATACATATAGATGTACTTTTGGGATTGCTATGTATAAGATACGTTTTGCTTTTTCATTAACCACACCCTCTCAACCGCGTTGTTAACTATGTTTTTCAACAAGTTTAAAAATTGATCAGTGGGGTTAGAGTCGAGTTTTGCATAAGTGTGCTGGTCGTTGATATAAGCCTCACTTGGGTTTCATAATGAATAGTATTCAAGACCACTAGGGCTCCGCCTTTGTTTGCTTTTTGACAAAATATCGTGGGGTTCCTTGCAATTTTTGACAATACTCCAAATTCTTTGTTAGTGAAATTCATTCGTTTTGAATTCTTTCTAAAATTGAGTTGGTAAAGATCTTGTTTAACCAAATTCTCAAAACTGTCAAAACTTTTATGACTGACAGGTGCCATATAGGTACATCTCGGTTTTAAACCTAGTCATGGATCTTGATCTGAAACTTGACTGTCTTCTGCGATGTTTTCGAAGAAATGTCTTAACCGTAAGTTTCTCATAAGTTTAAAAAGACTTATCTCCAATTCCAAACAGTTAGTGTGACTTGTTGGGACGAAAGAAGTACCTTTCTGTGTAGTGTTTATTTCAAATTCAGTGAGATGGTGATTATGAGATGTTAATCAGAAGAGTCGTTTTGACTTCTTTCTAAAATTGAGTTTGTAAAGATCTTGTTCAACCAAATTCTCAAAACTGTCAAAACTTTTATGACTGACAGGTGCCATATAGGTACATCTCAGTTTTAAACATAGTAATGGATCTTGATCTGAAACTTGACTGTCTTCTGCGACGTTTTGGAAGAAATGTCTTAACAGTAATTTTCTCATAAGTTTAAAAAGACTTCTCTCCAATTCCAGACAGTTAGTGTGGCTTGTTGGGATGAAATAAGTACCTTTCTGTGTAGTGTTTAATTTAAATTCAGTGAGATGGTAATCCGAGATGTTAATCACAAGATTCTTTTCTAGCTTGTCTTCTTCCGTTTCCGCCCCTCCCCATCTGACCATCACTGTGTGCCATGTGTGTGATGGGGGGAAGAGTCAACTTCCACCTCATTGTAATAGCTCGTTTCGCTATGAGGATAGCCATATCTGCAAATTTATACTGTATTCTCAGTTTTTTCGGGCGAGGGTGTAGACCTAGTATACAGCTATCTGCCGTGCCCCAGACAGAGGTGCCTGTCGTATCCTGAATTACATCCCCCTCCATTGACCAAAATCCCATCAGCCGTGGACAGTTCCATAACATGTGTAGAATATCAGCATCCACCAATTTACACCTAGGACAACTGATTTGTGCATCTGGGTATATACAGTTGAGGCGGTGTGGGTTAAGGTATGCCCTATGAAGAATCATGTATTGGATATATTTCGGGACACCTTTTTGGGGAACTCTAGTGCATACGCCTATTCTTTATCCATCATTTCTTTACTGAGGTCTCTCGCCCATTTTTCCCGTAAGGGCACCAAGGAGACCCCAGCATGCATTCTAACACCCCTATATAACCAGCGGGTTAGGTGTCATCCCTCACCCATCAGATAGATTGCGTGCACCAGGCCGTGTGCGGGGGGTTTGTTCCCATTCAGGGACCATTGTTTCTTTACATAATGAACAATGGTAGCGTGTTGTCGTGAATAATGAAAATTGCCCCCCTGCAGTAGGTATACCAAGTAATGGAACATTAGGCGAGCATGGGATAGTTCGTTTGGTGTATTTCAATGTACGTTTCAAATATAGGATGGCTGTTTGAGCAACAAGGGCGTTTCAGGTGGTCTTTTAGAGTCTGGCAAAAGGAGTGTGTGCAGAATTCCCAGTTCTAATTTATGTGTTGTATATCCGATTTCGTTTAAGTTGCGGCCTGCCAGCCAGTATGACAGCCATGGCAGTTGGCTAGCCATGCAGTACACTCGGAAGTCGGGGGCTCCCGGTCCCCCCTCTTCCGGTCTCAGTTATAATTTTACGAGGCTCACCCCCGGCGTCCTTTACCCCATATCAGCTCCATGAGGAGAGTAGCTAGCATACGAAAGACACAGGCCGGTATCAGAATCGGTATGTTAGTAAAGTAATACAATAGTCTTGGGAGTAATACGATCTTGGAGATGGCTATTCTCCCCATGACCGAGAGGGGTAGTGATGTCCAGAAGGATATCTGGGCAAGTTGTGATCTAATTTTTTTAATGCGATTCCCTTCTAGGAGGACCTGAGGTGTTCTATATATTTGTATACCCAAATATCTGAATGTTTGTGGTGCAACCGACAAATCAAGTGGACCGAAGTGGATGAGTTCTGGATCCTCCCTATATTGTATAAAGAATGCACAGTGATTTCGTAGCGTTAATTGCCAGACCCGAGACGCATTGAAATTGCTGAAATATAGTAAGAATAGGCTCTAGATCTTCGGTTAAGTCTTTAGAATACAGTATAAGGTCATCAGTGTATGCCGACACTAAATGTGTTGTTGACCCTAGTAAAAACCCCTTGTTTGCAGCATCTCTCCGGAGTCTAATAAGTAGAGGTTCTAATGCTAATACAAATAATATCGGTGACAGATGACAGCTCTGTCTTGTTCCTCTTGCCACCGGGTAGGGGCGAGATATGAGGGATCCAGTATGGACCCGGGCAGTGGGTCTAGTGTATAACAGTTTGACCCACTTCATATAACCAGGAGGTATGCCGAATCTGTCCAGAAGTGCAAACATATATTCCCAATTTAGCGTATCGAACGCCTGTTGGAGGTCAAGAGAGATACAGCCAGTGTCACAGGAGATCTTGACAACGGCTTCCATAACGTAGTGTAGGCGCCTAATATTCAGGAAGGTATTGCGACCCGGGATTAATCCACACTGATCCTCGTGTATGAGTTTGGGAAGGTATGGGAGGAGCAGGCGGGCCAGATTCTTAGTAAGTATCTTATATTCAGTGGATAATAAGGAAAGGGGGTGATATCCTGACATGTCTCGTGGGTCTCTATTTGGCTTGGGTAGGGATTTGACTAGGGCCTGCATGGTAGTTAGTGGGAGGGACTGGGCCTCCTGTGCCACATTGTATAGACAGGCAAGTTGCAGGGTTAGATTGTCAGCAGAGTCAGAATAAAATTCCGCCAGCAAGCCATCTAGGCCAGGTGTCTTATTACAAGGGAGTTCCTTGATGGTCGCCCTAATATCGGCCCTTGTAATTGGGGCATCCAAGTCCTCCTAGGCATTTTCTGTCAATATAGGGTATGTCAATCCTTCTAAGAATGTGTCTATCTGCTCCGGCAGTGCATGAACTGGGGCCTCTCATAATAGTCACGAAATGCATTGTTGATTTCTGTCTGTGTATACACTTTGGTGCCATCCTGTAATGCCACTTCCAGTATTGATATAGGTGGGTCGCATCTCGTAGTAGACGGGCCAATATGGTGCCCAATTTATCTGCTTCAGAGTGTTTGTGTTGGGTGTATACTCGGTAATTGATGAGGCGTAAATCCTCAAGGAGTTCGGCATGTCGAATTCTCCCTTCCTGTAGGTGTTTTTGATTGGAGGGATCGGTATTAGCTTTCCGCTCCAACTCTTGTAGGGAATCTTCAAGGGCCATAAGACTCTTGTTAATTTCTTGTTGGGCGCCTACTGTCACTCCTACGGATGCACCTCGTAACACAGTCTTAAATGCATCCCATTCTATTAAATGAGATGAGGCTGAGTTCGTATTTTCATTAAGTAATTGGTGATCGTCATGTCTAATTTATCTCAGAAGACCATGTCTTCCAACATCTGTGGCCATAATCTCCAGGTTGGGACCGGGGAGGGTATTTCCCTCATTCTAGTAGGATTTCAAGAGGATTGTGGTCAGATAAGGTTTTACCCAAGTACGTAGTTTGGGATATTTGAGGTGTAATAGATGAAGAACAGAATATTCTATCCAGTCTAGTGTGCAGTTGGTGTGTTGGAGAATAGAAAGAATATTTGTGATTGGTAGGGTTTTGGAGATGCCACACATCTTTGATCGCCTACCCCTCTAACAAAGCCTTCAGGAACTCTGCATTTTTAATGGAAACAGCTCCCCGAACCAGCGGATCGGAGCGGTCGAGGGTCATGAGTGTAGTTATAGTCCCCTCCCGGTACCCACGAGATACCCGCCCAGTCTGCTAGTACTGTGTTCAGGTTAGTAAGGAATTTATCCTGCTCATAATTCAGAGCATATACACTTCCTATTACTATGTGTATCCCGTGAAGTGTCCCATGGAGCACTGTGTATGTCCCCTGTGCATCTGTTTGCTGCTCTATTTTCACGAACGGTTTCCCGTGTCTGACCCATATGAGTGCTCCTCTCGCGAATGCAGAGTATGATGTAGAGAATATCTGGCCTCTCCATTTTTTACGTAGTTTGATCACCTCGAAGTCAGTTGGGTGGATTTCCTGGAGGAAAGCTATCTTTATTTTCCTTCTGTTGAATTGGGCATGGATCCGGTGTCATTTATGCACTGAGCCCATCTCCCTAACATTCCAAGTTAACATTTTATATTTGCCTAACATCGCCATGTATGCACCTGCTCATAAGTACTGTAGCAGTCCCGATATGCACAACATACATTATGTGTTACAAAACTTGGAATGAGCCATTTCCCCAAAAAGTACAATGCAACTAAAAATCCCAATACTATGACTAGCATTAAAACTTTGCGGGTCCAAACATAATGCAAAACAATCTGAAGGTCCAATCGGCTAACTAATGCAGAAACGGCAGAGGGGGTGGTTTCTGGACAGAGAATAGACCCTTTGTTCTGGGCGGAGCTCCGCACTTATCAGAGCCCTTGTCACATGAAGGAAAATATGGGGCACCTAGGGGGAGGAAAACATTACAAGGCACATTGACAAGATCCTACTTCACTCCATCGTGGACTCTTGTCAGGATGCGGTATGAATCATCCTCTCAGGCCATACATTCTCAGCCAAACAGTGTCTGCACTATTTGCGGTGTGATCGATGGAAACAACGGCTCATTACTGGCAGAGTCACAAAATATCATATTGTCATCTGAGTGTTCAGAAGAGGATGGCGGATCGGTGTCACGCATGGCAGCTGCCGCGACCAGCGTCGACTCCTGAACCAGCAGAGCCTGCTCGGGGATCTGGTCCGTTGTGTTCTCTGACCCGATGGCCGTTGTTGAGCCTGTGAACTTGGCGGGAGAGGGTAATTTCCAGCCAGTCATTTGCCTCTTCCAGGCTGTAAAAAACATAGGACTTCAGCTCATGCAGGATTTTCAGATGAGCAGGGAACAGTAGAGCATATTTAAGATTTACTGCTTGAAGCTTCTTTTTCAAAGGGAGATAAGAAGCACGCTGCTTTTGAACCAGAACTGTGTAATCAGGATATGGGGAAATCTGGTGGTTTTCATATTGGATGGGTGCTCTTTCCCTGGCCCTCTGCAGGAGGAGATCGCGGTCCTTGCAGGTCAGGATACAGGCAATCATTGTTCTCGGCTGTGCTCCAGCTGTCGGACGACCCGGTAGGATCCGGTGTGCCCATTCCACACAGAGGAGAGGCGACAATCCTTTTGGTGCTATCTGTTCTTTTAGCCACTGCTCCATGAATTGTGTTGCATTTGGGCCCTCCAAGGATTCCGGCAAACACAGCACACGGATATTGTTGCGGCAAACCCTGCCATCAGCGTCCTCTGCCCTGTCCTATAGGTCAGCCAACTGTTTTTGCATTTGGGTAATATGCTCGGAGTGTTCTTTGTGCTTCAGTAGAAGTTTTATCTGAGCCTGTTTATTGTTTTTGACTATAGCAGATAACTTCTCATGATCAGCCTTCAGAAGGGTAAACCCAGTTGACAGGGAACCTATTTGTTGTTCAATAGATTTACGAGAGTCCAGTATCTCCTGTAAGATTAAGTCCAGTTTGTCTGGAGGGGTTTCCTCGTTAGTCGGTGGGACACAACTGATTGAGGATGATTGCGCAGTTATGTCCGATTCCCCCGGGTCTGTTGGTCAACAGGTGGCACCTTATATGTCTTGCCATTTGTTCGCCCCATAGCGAAATAGCTGGGAATCAGTAGGGGTAAGACTGTTCATGGCGTAGTGCTTATATATTGCGCTTTGGTTTACCAAGCTGTTTGGGGTGAAGGAATAGTAATCTCAACTGGGGTCGGTCATCCAGCAGCAGCATCGGACTGTTGGTTACGTTGAGGATTAAGTCCACAACATGGACCCACCGTATTCAGTCGTGGAGTGGAGATGGGCCTAGTGGCCTCTCTCCACAGCTAGAGCCCCAGGGACAGTGTTTTAGGTCATCAGCCCCATGACACAATTGTATCCAGATCGTTCCTTGCATGAACTTCAAGACCTGGTGTGCAGTGACCCCAAGGCAACGTGTATGTCGCCTGTAAAACATTCTTACAAGCAGGGAAAGGGTCTCCCAATCTAAGCTCAGCCACACCCGCGTCTTTATCTAGTGGGTCCCATAGAGCAATAATGGCACTGCTTACAATTGAAGCATTTGACCCCGCAGGTTCCTGGGCTTGCGGTGGCAGGTAAGTATAGCCTTGAGTTTCATATGCTGCACTCTAGCGCTTCGCCCAAGGGACTTATTCTCTCTTCTTGGTGCTCTACACAATTCACACAACAGCGGCGCCTGTTTTCATATACTGCCCAGTGGTGTTGGGAGAGGGACACTGATCACAACTCCTCCCAGGTGCCCAGGGCGCAGCGAGGACGCAGGGAGCGGCACGCGCAGGGCAACCGAGGTACCCATGTGGCAGCTCCGTTGGTAACAGCGGGAGGGGTGGGCGCTCGTCCATACTGACTGCGCACCACTGTCAAAGGGAAGTATACTCAGGGTCCGCAGGGTGTGGGCGACTCCACCAGTGCAGCAGCCCTCAGTCGCCGTGCATCTGCTCCAGTCGGAAGGAGCTCCAGCGTTAGTCCACTTTGAAATCTTCCTTACCTGGGAGGGTGGCATTACGGCATCTGCTCTGGTCCCCACCTCAGGCACTTCAGTCCGCAGTCTTGCGGCGATTGGGTCTGCCCAGTTTCAAGGCACCGGTCCCACTGCCCCGCTCCAGTGTTCAACAGCCGGGGTCACCAGTATTCTGGCAGATCCCCGGCAGAGCCTTGGTCATGTTCCAGAGCACCGCCACAGCGGCCAGCAGGCACGGCCCTGCCCCCCCTTAGTGTCCGTTGCTAGGCCAGCAGGGAGCAGCTGGTCCTCACCACAGGCTCACCCTGCCGCACCGACAGCACCAGGGGCCGCTGCTCGGGTCCACACACCGCGGTGAGTTCACTAGGGTGTAGCGATGCTTCGCGCTGCAGTCCGCGGCTTAGCAGCCCGCGGGGTCTGACACTTGTGGCAGCCTCCGTCAGGCCTTGCGGTGCAGGGCTCCACTTTCGAGTGGTATTTCTCCACCCCAGATACAGTCTCCACTCGCTGGACAGCACAGTACGCCGCCGCCGCACTTCTATACCTGTATCAGGGGAAATCAGGGTCAGATGGTCCCCGGCGCCAATGATTATAACAGGATGAGCGGGTCCTGCTTGCCGGTTAGTCACGCCCCCCACCCATATGCTTTGTTTCACGAGGCATACCTCTGGGCCTGGCCCTGTAAATTCTCTATAACTTGACCAACATAGTCTTTCTGTGCACTAACATGGCTAGTTTCTGTAATTTCTGTGTAAACTGGTATAGCCCTGCTACTTAAAGTCAACGTTAATGAGTGTGAGGTGGCATATTGAAAACTGAACCTGTACCTTGTGTGTAACACTCCCTTCTTTGTAAGAAGACAGCTGTAAGATCAGTAGAACCTGTGATGGCGCTTTGCTGTCCAAAGCTAAAGCCTGTACATTCCGTACAACTTGTAGGACCTGGGCCTGAAATCTTTATGTTTTCCTGAGGGAGATCTCACCTGTCTATAGACAAATCCTCAGGGTCTGTGTAATCTTTTGTTGAGTACTGTGAGGAGTGTTGGGATAGGCGGGGCACTAGTGCACATTGCAGTTGTTGATATGCCAGGGGCTCCTAAATCATACTTTGCAGGCAACCCCCAACCCTAAAGTTTTGTTGTGCCACTGGTCAACAGTGGATGCCATTGGATGAAGACGGGTAAATGAATGGATACTTTATTAGTTTAGGGGGTAAATCTATACAACAGACCAAATCAAGGCCATGCAAGTGGTAATAATTTTTCAAAGTTTACCTGAAATGGCAAAGGAAGACTTTTGTCTTCACCCTCGAAGACTCAATGCTTGGCTTAGGCAGAGGCCTTCAAGTGTCCCTCCATGCACAACACAGTTCAGGGATAGATATTGTTTGTTTGAATGCCACGGTTGACCATGGTGTAACCATGTTATTACTGCAACAAATGTGACTGGGGAATCAGGGCACAGCCTATCCAAGCCATACCCTTGATTTATCGCAGAGCTTTCCTCACAGGGAAAAGGCGAAGGTTAAGGAGCCTATTGCTAGAGGCATTTGCAACCATGAAAAAAGCTTTTGTCCCACAGTTTTACCCATGGTTTCTGATTTATTTGGCCTAGGAAAATGGATTTATGTTTCCATGCTGAGGCCAAAGAGCGTGTTTGTGCATTGTATCCCCTTCTTTTTTCATGCAAGTGCTTGTGAA
The DNA here is from genome assembly GCF_964204655.1 of Triturus cristatus. Taxonomy (NCBI): domain Eukaryota; kingdom Metazoa; phylum Chordata; class Amphibia; order Caudata; family Salamandridae; genus Triturus; species Triturus cristatus. The sequence continues at coordinate 480,529,842 of NC_140590.1, read as the reverse complement.
AATCACAACTAAAGAGCATGCGGCGTTTGTAGCGTCTGTTGTGGGATCAGGAAGACATAGGAGACATGGGTCTTCCCATTTCTGGGACTAGGTAGTAACTCAGGACAGGGTGCAGAAACTAGTAGAGACTACACTAAGGGCCTGATGGACCTCTAAACCTAGGGTGGCGGTGGTCTGACCGCCATATTATGGTTATTGCAGCCGGACAGCCGCAACCATCAGGGATCCACTGTCCATGGCAGGGAAGTGGCAGTCTGTGGGTCGCAGTATGCTGGAGGTGCCGCTGCGGCACCACCAAGCATATTAGCATATTGCGAGTTTTCTCAGCGACAGCACTCTCATGGAGGTGCTCGCGTCATGAAATGCTGGCGGTGAGGAAACTTAGGGGCGCTACAGGGCCCTTGTTCCTTCAGGGCCTGGGGATGCATACACCCCCTGTTCCTGTACGGCATGGACTTTATAGTCCATGTCGTGATGGAACTTGCTGCGGTGGTCCCATGGCGCTGGCTTAATAAAAGGCTCTCTGATGAGCCTTTGAAAGGCAGTGCCATGGGCCAGCCGCCGCAGGACCCACCTCGATTTAAAACTTGTAATGTGGCGCGTGGTGGAGTTTGGCAGTGTGGCAGCGGGTCGGTGGTGTGCTGCCCTGCACCCACACTGCCAAACTCATAATCAGGCCCTAATTTGCCATACACTATTGTTTCACACTGTAGATCTACAAGTTAATTGACGAGGGCTGAAAGACTGGGAATATAATATTAGTAATACTATTAACTTATTTTCACATAGTGCTTCGTACTACAGGTCTACTTCTACTAGATGCTGAAAAATAGAAGCTGCTACTACGAGCAAAACTGGTGGTGCAGCAATCCAGACGACCCGCTACCAAACATGCATAAAGGCACTACTGGATTCCATTCAGGTTTGTTGTTGATGCAAGGGCTCAACCCCATCTCCAGAGATTCCTTTGTATTTTCAGCATCATGTGTATCAGAAAGGTGTGGCAGTAACCACACTTATGCTTGTGTGGAAGGTTTTTGTTATACACAGCTCCCCTGCTTTAGAATTTCCATCTGGTGCTGACAGTGGAGAATGTTCTACCAGATGTTTTGGTCCCTCCTTGTCTCTGCAGTTTACATTTATGACCTGTAGACAAATTAATTCAGTTTCCATCAAGGGTCAGTCTTCTCATAGCTTGGTGAGTATCTAGTAGTCATTCCAAAACATGGGAGATGTACATTTCGGATGAACTCAAACTACAGCAGAGCCTTTTCCTCTGCTGGTGGAGTAATCCTAATCAACGTGGAAACTCCATAGGGCTCAAAGAAGGTAATTCCACCCATGCAAAACAATCATCATCCTGGTATAGATTTTGAAGAACGTCTTCAAGACATTGAAGCACTCCCCACCTGCAACGAGTTGGGGAATGGTGAAAGATTTCACCACGACATTGAGCTCCTGAGCCCCTAGGCTTTTTAATCTTCCCACAGACGGTCTGTTTCTGATGCAGGAAAGTTCAGTCATATTAGACACTAGCTGGGTCTGATGGCTCAGGGGACTAATGCATCCACTGCAGGGGCTGTTTGACCTCATGGTCATAGGTTCAAATCCTGTCCCATCCACTCAGCCTTTCATCCATCAGAGGTTGATAAAATGTGTGCCATTGAGTTGGGTAACAATAAACATCTGTTATTCAGCGCCAAGATACCCAAGGGTGAACCTGAACTTTACAAATACACTTGTTATGTTAGTGACCATGTTCAACTGGTTTAAGCTTCTTGAAGATGTTGGTTGCGCCCGTTCCACAAGGCTGTTGTTTTAGCACCTTAAGTTAGATTCCGGCTTTTCTTTTAAAAATTGCATAAACCCTTGAGGTTTGTCATAAAAGCTTTACATTGTGCTCTCAAAGCACCCTTGAATGTATCTTGGGTTAGTGTGTGTGCTACCTTCCCCGTGTTGTTGGTCAGCAAAGGGTTCTCTGCTCGTTCTTCTTTTTCTTCAACATAGACAGGATCTCTCACTCTACCCTTTGTAAGCCTTCATCTCTTAGCTTTCTTTTCCTTGTCTGAATATATGTGAGCCTGGAATAGTGCAAGGTCCGATATCGTTTGACTACCAAAGCTTATGTCAGTATGTGTGTGCTTACAAAAACATTGTTAGCGTGGATGTGGGCGTGGCACGGTGCTGCACATGAATGAAAAGCACTGGGTCTGCTTCCATTCACGTATCACGAAAATCTAGTCCCCCATTTAAGAATTGAAGCATTTCAGCGGCCACATTAGGGGATATTTCATTTCATCTACATCTGTCACCTTACATTTCGCTAGGCTCGGGCAGAAAATAAATCACAAATAATTCTTATTGTAGCGAGTGTGCCCAGAAGCAAGGGCGCTCTTAATAGCTCTTCTTTCGAAAGTTTCTGTTCCATGATCTAGCTACTATCTTCATCTTTCGTCTGGTTTTCAGGTAAAAGCAGACTATTCTTTTCCCATTGAGACTATCGTGGGTGACCAAAAGGTAATGTTAGTGATAAACAGACATGAACCTTTGATGATTCTGCGTTGGACTCAGTAGTTATATACAGTCGCTTTCAATCCAGATGATGAAGGGTTGAATCTATCAGGGAGAAGAAGGCTGCAAGATGATGCATGTTGCCTTCGAGCCACGTGGGGCTCTGCTCACAGCTGTAGAATAGTCTGGGAAGATGAATTAATAATGGCCAATTGAATCTGATCCTGTAAAGGTCAAGCTGAGTTGAAGACTTGTGCAGGAAATGTGAGTCCATGTTGAGCCAGAGAGTAGAATATAGTGTTGCTTTGAGTGGGGTGTTGGTGATGAGTCAGCAGAAGCTTGTAGTCGGTGGAAGCCCAGAGCTGAATTTGAAGGTCTAAATCAGAAGTTTGGGCCAGTGGCAGCCCCGTGCGAGGCTGGTACAAACAAGCAGCCCGACTGGTAGAAACAGTTTAAAACTTCAAGTTTGGACCAGTGGCAGCCACTGGTGAGGATTATATAAACGATGCCGGAGCAGCCTAACTGGTAGAAAAAGTTTCAATGTTCAAGTTCTTGCACAATTTAAGGTCTTTCTCCACCGTCACTGACCACTTTTTAATCAGTGAACCTCACCACAACAATCAGGCTGTTAGTCTTTCTTCAATGCCATCAGGACAGCAGCAAAGAAGACCATGGGACAAGTAGTCCCTCAGGGTCAGTCCACTCAAAAAGAATTCTCACATGCAGTAGCCCCCTCACACAGGCCACGGGTCTTCCAGTAGGCTCCAGACTCCTACATCCTGATAATCCAAGACAGGAAATTGACTAGAACAATGCCAGTTCTTTATATAGAGTTATTCCTTCTTCTTCAAGTTTCAAAGTGGTTCTGAGTGTCAGACTTATCAGCGCACGCCGGCCAAGACTCGCGCAACGACAGGAAAGGCGCGAAGAACTACCATTCCCGATGGGCAGTGCGGGAGGCGCGCTGCGTAACGCTCGCCACGCCCCCCCTACAGGACGTCAAAAGGCGAAAGGTCGCCATACACGGAGCCGATAATTCTTCGACACAGGAGACGAGACGAAGAGACGCCGAGTGGCGAAAGTTCGGAAGAGCTCAGCACCCAGGTAGCGGCCCGTGATATCCCGAGGTTCGCCGAGACCGAGGTAGGAGTACTGTGGCAGTGATTCCCTCGGGGCTCGACCCATCTTAGTCGGAGACAAGCTCTTCGAACAATTGAGATTCCCTGACCCGCCCCTCTGTTGGAGAGACCGGCTGGTCTCATGCAGGGGAGCGAACGAGTATATTGAGATATACCAAACTTAAGGGGCACGATTCGCTGTTAAAGTCAGGCAGTGTACGAGCCCGAAATTGCACTGAGGAAACGAGAGCGAGAGTGTTGATACATGCATACGTAAGACAGATCAGAGGCATAGGAGAGCAGCAAGGCTTCTAGGAAGTAGGCGAAGCGCGCTCCAGCCTCCCAGACTTCAGTTTCCAGGCAGATACTAGCAGTGTGCAACGGCACCACGCGGTGGTCTGGTTTCTACTTTTGATTTCTTCTGCTTATCTTCCTAGACATATGTGCGAGTCAGGAGAGAGGGGTGGTCACAACGCCGATGGCATGGAATGAGCTGGGCTGTCACAAGTGGGTATTGCACCACAATGATGTTATATGGTGTATGTGCGTCTGTATGTAGATCCCTGTCATTCTCCCTACGTGTGCTTTTCCTTGTCGTTTATACTAGTGCCTGCAACTAAAAGACCACGACCTGTAGCTCTCCCCCATATGTCCGGGCATACCTTATTTTCCTTTACAGGTGAGAGGGCAAGCTAGCGCTAACACGATCCTGCTAAAGTACTGCTTGTGGTTCACGTTGAGAAAACGTAAACAAAACGTCTTATGCTGTGTCTGTTGTCTCTTTTGCCTTCACAGATCTCCCTCCCTGCAGTCCCCACCCTTTCCTTCCCCCGCTCGATCACCCCAAAAGTCCGTGGGTTCAATAGCCGGACTTGGGGTCATCCAGAGGTGGGCCCCCATAGAGCATCAACACAGCCCCGGGGACATCGGAACCAGGAACCTGACAGAATTATCGGCCCAAGAATTCTCTTATCCCCCTGGTTGTGTTGAATGCTGGCCATGACTACCTTAGACGACGTGATGGCTCTTTTAGCGCAGATGCAGGTAGACTTAGCCGCCTCACGACAGGAAACGGCGCATTGCACTCTCGTGTCGATTACATGCAAAGGAACCCGTTTAGCATAGGTAGCCCGGCTTCCCCTACGTCGTTAGTGGTAGAAGTTCCGGCCACCATTCCCCTGGCCCCCCCAGAGAGGTTCCATGGTGACCGGAAAAAGGTTCAGGTGTTCATGACTGAGGTATTGCTCCACTTCACCTGCAAACCCAAGATGTTTGTCACTAACCAGGCCAGGGTCGCGTTTCTCATATCCTATCTGGGGGGCGAAGCCGCCCAGTGGGCTGTCCCTATCGTAAGGAACGACGACCCCCTGCTGTATGACTGGGACGCATTTCGCATGGCTTTCGAGAAAACCTTCGATCGACGAGCCGAGACGTTCTCGGCGGATAAGGATCTAATGGAGCTGAAGCAAGGCTCTCTTGATTTGGTAAGCTACCTGAACAACTTTCGACGACTTGTGGCCGAAACGGATTGGCCGGAAGCCAAACAGTCGGTCGTCTTTTACCATGGCCTCACCGAAGAGTTGAAGGACGTCCTGGCACAAATTGAGCCTCAACCCAGCACTTGTACGGCCCTCATCGAGTTGACGCTGCGGTTGGACCATCGCTTGAGAGAGCGGAAAGGCGAGCGAGCATACCCGCAAAGAAAGGGGTACATCATGGAGTGATCGTACCGGGCTGCCGGAGAAGCTCCCTTCTAAACCCGAGCCTATGGAGATCGGAGCAGTGAGGGCCTCGTTAACCGTGAGCGAAAGAGATCATAGGCGCAAACAGGGATTGTGCCTATATTGCGGCAAGAAAGGCCACTTCATCAGAGAATGCCCCGTAAAACCGGCATTTGGACGGCCACGTCTCGGCCAGGCGGCAGTTGCGACAGCGGATAAAGGGGAGGAAAACTGTCGTACCTGAAATCGGAAGGAGGGAAGATTTCAGGGAAACATACCATCCCTTCAGTGGACTTTACTTCCTTTCGGGAAAAAGAACATTTTTTTATAACCATGCAGATAGACGTCAATAACGTGCTCCTACCGGTCCGAGCCATGGTTGATTCCGGAGCCACAGGCTGTTTTATGGATATGCAGGAGGCCAACCGCCTAGGAGTACGGCTCCTCCTAAAAGCCTCCCCTGAACTGGTCTACGCCGTGGACGGAAAAGAACTAGATTCCGGACCCATACGACATCACACAGCGGAGTACGACCTCAGGTATGAGGGGGATCATCATGAATGGATATCGTTCAACGTCATCCATGCCCCGCAGTACGGGATCATCCTCGGACTCCCGTGGCTACAGAAACATGAACCCAGGATTCACTGGGCCTCGAAGACCCTCCAGCTGAGGTCGGCATTTTGTCAATCACATTGTAACCGCGAACCAGTGCAGCCGGCGGCGGTACTAGCCGTCATACACGGGATAGCCACGGCGGCAGAAAAGGAGACCACGCTACCGGAATGCTACCACGCATTCCAAGAAGTCTTCAGCGACAGTAAGGCCGAAGAACTCCCTCCACATAGGGAATTTGACTGTCGGATAGATCTGGTACCTGGGGCGGTGATACCCTGCAGGCGAATATATGCTCTAACCATTCCAGAAAACCTGCACCTACGAGCATACCTTGACAAGTACCTGGAACTCGGCTTTATTCGTCCGTCAAGATCACCTGCGGCATCGCCGCTCTTCTTCATACCAAAGGCCAATGGGGAATTGAGGTGTTGTATCGACTTTCGGGCGATCAACGCTATTACGGTGAAAAACCGATACCCCCTCCCGTTGATCCCGGTTCTCTTGGAGCAGGTGAGAGCTGCAACGATCTACACCAAGTTGGATCTGAAAGGAGCGTATCACCTCGTGCGCATGCGCGAAGGTGACGAATGGAAGACGGCTGTCAAGACGCGGTATGGGCTGTTTGAGTACCTCGTAATGCCCTTTGGGCTCTGTAACGCCCCGGCCGCCTTTCAATTCTTTCTCAACGAGGTGTTGCGTGACTTTCTGGATGTCTTCGTAGTCGTCTACATCGACGACATCCTCGTTTATTCCCTCACAGAAGAAGAACACATAACCCACGTGCGAAGAGTGCTACACGCCTTGTTCACAAACCACTTATTCTGCAAACTCACAAAATGTGAGTTTCATGTGACCACCGTAGAATTCCTCGGGGTAATGCTGACCCCTTCAGGACAAGTGATGGCCGAGAGGAAGGTGAAGGCAGTGACTGACTGGCCCCGTCCCCAGAACGTGAAAGACATCCAAAGCCTCATCGGGTTTGCAAACTTTTACAGGCGATTTATACAGCACTTTTCCAACACAGTCGCCCCTCTGACCAAATTAACCCGAGTTAAGGTTCCCTTTGTCTGGACGGCGGAAACCCAGGTGGCATTCGAGCAACTGAAACAAGCATTTATCTCCGCTCCTATTCTGGTGCATGCCAAACCTGAGATGCCGTTTTTTGTTGAAGCAGACGCCTCGGAAATCGCGGTAGGAGCGGTATTGTCGCAGAGACAGGAGAACACCGGATACCTGCACCCCATTGCCTTTATGTCCAGAAAGCTAAACCCCGCAGAGCTGAACTATACGATAGCGGAAAAAGAGCTCCTAGCGATCAAAGATGCCTTCAAGGAATGGAGGCATTGGCTGATGGGGGCAGTACATCAGATAACCGTTTATACGGACCACCGCAATCTGTAATTCTTGAGAGCAGCTCGACACCTTACACCGCGTCAGTTACGATGGACGCTGTTTTTCGCGGAGTATAACTTCATCGTAACCTTCCGCCCGGGAGTCAACAATCGGAAGGCCGACGCCCTCACACGACAGGAAAACGCTCCACAGAAAGAACCGGTAAAGGAAGCATCGATCATAGAACCTAATCGAGTGGTGGGTATCGTGGCCACAGATGACTTCCTGAACAGCGTGAGGAGAGGAATCCGCAACACAACTTGGAGAACCTGGTTAAGGTTCCACCCCGAATGGAGAATCCATCAGGGTCTCCCCGTAAAAGGGAAACAGTTGCTTATACCCACAGGTTCATTGAGGAAGATGGTCTTCGAATGGTGTCACAACTCTCCCTGTGCCGGACATACAGGGCGCTCCAAGACCCTAGAAAAAGTGCTTCGACAGTTCTGGTGGCCTTCGGTTCGTCCAGACCTTCAGCAATGGGTGCAAAACTGTTCCATCTGCGCCCAAATGAAAGCGGACCACCGACCAGTACAGGGCTTGCTACATCCTCTGCCCACACCAGAGCGACCGTGGGAACGGATTTCAGTAGATTTTATCGTCGGTCTTCCTAACGATCACGGAATGACAGCAATCATGGTGGTGGTTGACTATTACACCAAAATGGGGCACTTTGTAGCCTGTAAACAGGCTCCCACGGCGGGGCAAACGGCCATACTCCTGCTGACGCACATCGTTCGGCTTCATGGACTTCCACAGGTCATAGTATCGGACAGAGGGGCCCAATTCACTTCGGGATTTTGGAAAACGTGGTGTTCCAAACTCCAGGTCACCTCTTCCTTGTCAACAAGCTTCCACCCACAGACAGATGGCCAAACTGAGAGACTCAATCAGACTCTAAAGCAATATCTCCGTTGTTACGTGAGCTCAGCTACAGAGGAATGGGTGGAATGGTTATGGGCAGCGGAGATAGCGTATAACAGTGCCACGCACTCATCCACGAAGTTCACTCCGTTCTTTAGCACTTATGGGTTCCATCCCAGGTTTACTCCCCTACTTCTGCCCAACACTGACACACGACGCCCAGAACTGCGCAACAGGCTAAGGGTTATGCGTAGGGTGCTTGCGGTAGCCAGAGGAAATCCGTTGAAGGCAAAGGAACAGTACAAAAAGCAGGCGGATAAACATCGGAGACCAGGGCCAGTATATAGTCGGGGAGATTGGGTGTGGATATCAACTCGTAACATCCGATTTAAGAAGTATAGTGTGTTCAACCCCAAATACATAGGCCCATATAGAGTGCTGGGGCATGTAAACCCGGTGGCTGTAAGGGTTCGCTTACCGTCGCACTTTCGGATCCACCCCGTGTTCCATGTCTCCCTTTTGAAACATGCCCAACAACCTCAGTCCAGTCGTCCATCCCCGGTCCAGGTACTGCAGGAACAAGAGTACGAAGTTAAGGCCATTCGGGACGCAAAGACAGTGCGAGGCAAGTTGTGGTACTTGATCGCATGGAAAGGGTACGGTCCTGAAGATGACTCATGGGAACCCGCCACAGCGGTCCATGCACCCAGACTGGTCGCACGGTTCCATAGGCTGCACCCAAGCAAGCCTAGCGGCCGGCGGTGATCCTCGGAAGAGGGATGTGCTGTCAGACTTATCAGCGCACGCCGGCCAAGACTCGCGCAACGACAGGAAAGGCGCAAAGAACTACCATTCCCGATGGGCAGTGCGGGAGGCGCGCTGCGTAACGCTCGCCACGCCCCCCCCACAGGACATCAAAAGGCGAAAGGTCGCCATACACGGAGCCGATAATTCTTCGACCCAGGAGACGAGACGAAGAGACGCCGAGTGGCGAAAGTTCGGAAGAGCTCAGCACCCAGGTAGCGGCCCGTGATATCCCGAGGTTCGCCGAGACCGAGGTAGGAGTACTGTGGCAGTGATTACCTCGGGGCTCGACCCATCTTAGTCGGAGACAAGCTCTTCGAACAATTGAGATTCCCTGACCCGCCCCTCTGTTGGAGAGACCGGCTGGTCTCATGCAGGGGAGCGAACGAGTATATTGAGATATACCAAACTTAAGGGGCACGATTCGCTGTTAAAGTCAGGCAGTGTACGAGCCCGAAATTGCACTGAGGAAACGAGAGCGAGAGTGTTGATACATGCATACGTAAGACAGATCAGAGGCATAGGAGAGCAGCAAGGCTTCTAGGAAGTAGGCGAAGCGCGCTCCAGCCTCCCAGACTTCAGTTTCCAGGCAGATACTAGCAGTGTGCAACGGCACCACGCGGTCGTCTGGTTTCTACTTTTGATTTCTTCTGCTTATCTTCCTAGACATATGTGCAAGTCAGGAGAGAGGGGTGGTCACAACGCCGATGGCATGGAATGAGCTGGGCTGTCACAAGTGGGTATTGCACCACAATGATGTTATATGGTGTATGTGCGTCTGTATGTAGATCCCTGTCATTCTCCCTACGTGTGCTTTTCCTTGTCGTTTATACTAGTGCCTGCAACTAAAAGACCACGACCTGTAGCTCTCCCCCATATGTCCGGGCATACCTTATTTTCCTTTACAGGTGAGAGGGCAAGCTAGCGCTAACACGATCCTGCTAAAGTACTGCTTGTGGTTCACGATGAGAAAACGTAAACAAAACGTCTTATGCTGTGTCTGTTGTCTCTTTTGCCTTCACAGATCTCCCACCCTTTCCTTCCCCCGCTCGATCACCCCAAAAGTCCGTGGGTTCAATAGCCGGACTTGGGGTCATCCAGAGGTGGGCCCCCATAGAGCATCAACACAGCCCCGGGGACATCGGAACCAGGAACCTGACACTGAGACTCAGTGGCCATGGCAGGGGTACTTATTTTTTCTGTTAATTAAATAAGTATTGGCCATTAATTATGTTGATTGCTCCGCTGTTTATTTATTTAATTGTGTTTGTATCATTTGTGATTTTTAGTTTTTTTTTACATTTTCTGAAATGTCATTAGCTAGGAGGCATTGGGGTTTGTAGTGATAAGGTGGAAAGGTATTGAAAATATTATTTCTTGTGTTTTATTTATAATAAATGTGTTAGATTAATTAAATGCTTGGTTGATAATTAATTATGTAAATCATGTTATTGAATACTTGTTTTGTTAAATATTTGTTGTTTTACATTTTTTCGTTTAGCAGTTGATCAGTGTATTTATTTCTAAAATATTTAAAATTTGTTTTATATTCTTTTTTAATGTTGTTTTGTTTTAATAATTAATTTAATTTTAAAATGATTTAGTTATAATTTATTTTATTAATTTGATTTTGGGGAAGTAGGTAGGGAATTATATTTATGTGAGATATTTGTCATTTGTTTTATATATTTACATTATTTTTGTACTATGAAGCTTGTTTGTTATATTATATTTATTTTTATTTATCTATAATGGACGCATTTTTTATTTAACAATGTTGAAATATTTTTACTTTGTTATGGATTTAAAAGTTTTTTTCAAAGAAAGTTTAATAATTGGAATTGTATATTTAACCATTTCAAAGTCCAACACATTCCCTACTGTTGCCTGGATGTGAGTGGGAATGGTAAATCAAATCCCTAAAAAGTCCAACACTTCCACAACTGATGCATAAATTGGAGAGTGAATAGTGAATCTAACCCTTCCGAATTCCACCACTTTCTTCACTGTTGTTTAGATAGATTGGAGTGGGAATACTTAATCTAGCCCCTCAAAAGTCCATCACTTTCCCTGATTTTGCTTACAGTGGGGTGAGAATAGTTAATTCTGACCCCTCCAAAGTCCAACACTTTCCCTTCTGTCGCTAAGATTAGAGTGCGAATAGTAAATCTAACCACTACAACGTCCAACACTTTCCTTACTGTTGCCTAGATTTGAGAGGGAATTATAAATCAACCCCTCCAAAGGCAAACATTTTCCATTTTTCTTGCTTTTGTTGGAGTCGGAAAAGTAAACCTAACCATTTCAAAGTCCAACACTTTCCCTACTTTTACCTAATTTGAAGTTAGAATAATAGATCTAACTCCTTCAAAATCCAACACGTTTGCTAGCACACTTTATTTTGGATTGTTTTCACTTTTTACTATTTATATGTTTCCATTTAATGCTAAAATTATTTTTTTGAAATGATTTTTTTATTAAATTACATTTTTCTACTAATTAAATTTACATTACTATTTAAAACTATTTATTTTTAATTATATTATTGTGTAAAATGTAAAATATTATAATGTTGTATATATTAATGTTTCAGTATACATATTTGATGATATTTTGATCCACAATATTGTTTACATGACATTTTGATAGTTTGCATTTAAAGTATGTAAACCCGATATTTTTGTTGACAATATTTTTGACACAGTATTCTTGTCTCACAATAATTTGGTTAGCAATATTTTGTCATATAACCAAGGGAAAAGCTCAAAATGTTGGTGAAAAGCTACTATCCAATCACTTCAAAATGCCCAATCAAAACCACATTTGCTTTTACTATGAAATGATTTACTTACTGTTCTTAGAGAATGTTCTGTTGCTAACAAAGGACCCAAAGTCTTTTTTCCAGAGAAATTACAGCATTGCAGGAACAGAGCTCAGCAGCACAGATCCGCTTTTATTCCAGCTCCCAAGGGAGCATAGTGAATGAAGGAAATCCCAACACTTTCAAGCCAACAATGGCCAGCACGTGTCCTTCGCAGGACCGGTTCTAATGTCATGCTGTGGCCTCCTGCATGATTAAAACAAGCAACAAAGCCATCCTTCAGTATATACAGTTAAAACAAAATCACTTATGATGGCCACTTACCTTTCCTTTGACAAATCATTATCCTTAACATATCTTCCTGGGTGAGATCAGATGTTCCACTTGGTGCATTTACAATATTTTTCTCTTCAGAATCAGTATGGACGACAAATAATTTAATCTAAGGTAAATTTGGCCATGTAAGTATGTTTTTTACTGAATTTGTCTCATTTGCGCCTGCCAGGAATTCACAGAGGGATTTCCTGGTAAGCGTAAGCCCTTTTATCATTGTGGATCTCAGTCACAAGTGCAGAGAGCAGTGCTTCTGTCAATCCCACTCAAGGGGTGGGATTTAGGGTGCTGCTCAGCCGCGGTCGGTAGTAGGAGTAACTGCAGGGCGGTGACGTGCGGAGTGGCAGGGTGGGGGGTAGTAAACTATGGATTACGGAGGTTTACAGGTAAGTTAACATATAAATTATTAAAACAAATTTCGTTGCGTGCACTGCATCGCATTTGGGGATGCAGTGCACGCAACGAAATTCGTTTTATTAATTTATATGTTAATTTACCTGTAAACCTCCGTAATCCATAGTTTACTACCCCCCACCCTGCCCCTCCCCCTCCCCACGTCACCGCCCTGCAGTTACTCCTACTACCGACCGCGGCTGGTGCTGCTATGTGTTCTGCCTCGAAGTTTGAAAATGCCCACAAATGCATCTGTGGCCGTTCATAAACTACCATCATTCTTCTTTCCAGCTGGGAAAGCACTGTATTTTTACCTCAGCCAAGGGCTTGTGTGTCAGATCCCAGTCAGAACATTATGGGGAAAGCAAGAGCTACTGGGCCCAGCAATAGGGGCTAGGAGGGCCAGGCCTAATCTGGGTCCTGTGCTAGTGGGCAAATACCCCTTCAGCACTTAACTCTCAGTAGTAGTGTGAGTCGAGCAGTCCAAGGCTTATTGGGAGGAGGAGGGGTGAACACAGGCTCACAACACAAAATATGTGCAGTAGGAATAAATGATTGTCCTGCCAAAAACTTACTTTAACGAAAAAAAGAAGTCTTTATTTTACAGCTACCACTGCAAAGGGAAATACGACATTCACAAGCAACTTCCACAGTCCTGTGAGGTCAGGGCTCTAGTGTTTTTAGGCAGTTCCCTGAGTCCAACACCCTCGAGTTCTAGCTGTCGTGTTTTTTTCCCATTCACTAGAGGCACATGGGCACATGGGCTATTGCATATGGGCTATGGCCCACTCAAAATGGCAGTCTTTTCACAGCAGCCCCTTGTGGCATATGGGCTCACCAGCATTCTACAACACATGGGCTACAGCCCACTCGGTATGGCAATCTCCTCACAGCAGCCCCACCTGGATTTAGGGGTCACCAGTTCCTCACTGCACATGGGAAAGGACCCATTTGGAGCAGCAACAATCACCGCTCACTTCATGGTGGCCCTCCATTGGCATACAAGGGTTGCCAACTTTCCCTGCACATGAGCAACAACCTGATCGGTGCAGCAGCTGTCTCCTCACACCATGCTAAGGGAATCCACTTAACAGAATTCCTCACTGGACCCCGCTCCTTCCAACTCTTCCTCCCAGGGCACACTGGCCTTGGCAAGCAGGCAGGCGTAGGTGCTCCAGCATCCAGGGCAGGTGGTCTTAGAATCCCTGAGTGATGGGCAACATTGCACCAAATCAGAAAGAACCTCAAGACCTGGCTCTTCAAATGACCTACGGAGCTGCTCGTCCCCCCCCCCCCCAATCCCCAGCGCCATGATACCCTCATGGGTGAGTAGTGAACTTTAAAACCCCTGATTGATTGATTGCTTTCTTGATGCCCCCTCAACCAGCATGGAGACTAGCAGACATAGGCCTCCAGTCCTGTTCACAGGAAGAGCACTTGCAGTTCTTCTCCTACTCATGTAGCCCAATTGGCTACTTGGCATCTGACACATTTTGGTGTCTCAAGCTCCTCTTCCTTTAGTCCATTTTCAGGCACCAAATGTGATTTAGAATCTGGGTCTTTGAAATTTATGTTGGGGGTCTGCTTCCTTTTTAAGAGCCCACTCCTCTGCCTTCTCTTTCTCTAGAAAGTGATCTGTCACAGCAGGGGTGACACCAAAGCTGATAACCCTACTACAAAGACCATGGGAGTGACTAGGAGATCACACTTGGATGTCAACCACAGTGATATGTCTATCAAAAGTTTAGCCCAGTCCTCAGCCTTACACTTTATGATTCTCATATCAGCCCCATCTCCTTCCTGAGATGTGTCCAGGCCCCTTCCTTGGGACCTTCTCTGAATTAAAGAGCTTGCTGGAGCCCGGTTGTCCCTCTTTCCAGTGTGTCCCACCCAGCTTACAGGAATCCAGCAATACACAAATCTGTCAGGGGGGATTTCTCTACCTCCGTCCCTAATGTTTCATCATGAAGCCCTGGGTCTCTTAAAATGGAATCCAGAGTCATCCATGTATTCCACCACTCCCAGGCAGAGATACACCCAGCATATCCATATAACATCCACACACACTGCCCAGCAAGCACTACATCCTTTCTGTATTGAACTGTGTTGTAAATGCATCTTAATGCATTCTTGTGTACTGCTGATCCTAGTTCTTACTTCTAGAACACTTGTTGTGTTCTAATTCTAATGTGGGATTCTAGGGGTGCCAGTTAGCAGTTGGTCAGCTGGCGAGGAGTTGTTCTGTCTATCTCTGCATCATTAAACTGCAAGTTACACCTACCTGTGTTTCCAGCGATGCTTCCTTTCAACATTTTGGCGACGATCTAATCATCAGCTGACCGGCACCTGCATTCATACCGACGTAGCACTCCACATCACGTGTTTGGAGGCAGAAGCAACTCTTCGCGGAAGATCGACGAATCCATGTGAACTTGTCGTGTTCCCTCGCTAGTTGCTGAAGAGTAAGGACTTTATTGCTGAAGAAAATTAAGAAGGCCATCGCAACCGTGAGTCTGCCAGTGCGCGCGCTTGTGCCAGTGAGCGACGCGTAATTCAGCACGAGCATGCTTGTTATCCCTGTTTCCTAGCAACTGGTGTCGCGCAAATTAAGAAGGCCATCGCAACTGTGAATCTGCCTGTGCGCGCGCTTGTGCCAGTGAGCGACGCGTAATTCGGCGCGAGCATGCTTGATATCCCTGTTGCCTAGCAACTGGTGTCGCGCACCCCGTGTGTGCGTTTCAAGCCTCGTTCTGGTAAAAACTTTATCTTCGTTACCAGAGTCCAGCGTTGAATACTAGCTGCATAAACGAAATAAAATACGAGCATTTCAACCTCTCAAGTGGTTCTCACGGAAATCTAGCTGCACAAACAAAATAAAAAATAAAAATAAAAAAACGAGCGTTTTAGCCAATCAGTGGTTTCTTTCAGCCACACATCCAATCTTTAAGACCTGTACATGTGTCTCCAGGGTGTGCAGAACATTTAATTCCTCTACCAAAGGATTTTGTCTTCCTTGTGCTTACAGGCGTGCCACTTCTCCTGCATACGGTGACACGCACACCAAACTAATTAAATCTGATACGATATTTTTATTATCCAAATTACAACTAAACACAGACAGTACAGGTTGGATATACCCATCTTGGTTATTATTGATTGTCTTAACCAGCTTTCAGTTGTACTCGCACAAAAGTGCAGCAGAATACAGTGGTTTCTTCGTAAACACTACTATGTCTCAACAGGTAAACGTCACCCTTCCACCACCCTTTCTTCCTGAACCTGGCAACCCTCCCATACCATGGGAAGATTGGTTTATAATGTTTGATAACTATCTAGAAGCGCTAGATGGCCAAGAATTTTCAGGGAAACGTAAAAAAGCAATTCTACTTAGTACTCTGGGCAAAGACAGCCAGCGTCTATTTAGATTTTTACCGCAAGCTCTACAAGCCAACGGACAACCTGTTCCCGATGAGTATAAAGAAGCCATTTGCAGGCTTGCGGCTCGTTTTTCGAAAGAGGAAAACCTAGTTATGAATAGATATAAATTTTATACACATCATCAGAAGAGCGACGAGTCAATTGATGATTTTGTTGCTCATCTCAAAGAGTTGTCAGTCAAGTGTAAATTCGGAGCTATGAACGATGAGCTCATCAGAGATCAGTTAATTGTACAATGCAAAAACAAAAAAATTCAAGAGAGACTTTGGGCGGCAAAAAACCCTTCTTTGTCCGTAGCCATCGACTTGGCTAAAGTAATTGAAGAATCTGAGAGTTGTATGAAGGTAATCGAGACTCAAAAGAAGAATACTAGTCAGCATGAAGTTTCTGAAGTCTCCGAGAAATGTCCAGAAGGCCCCAAAGATCATTCCAGTGAAGAATCTGTTGCTGTGGTTAAGAACAAAGTTAAACCACCCGAGAGGAAAACTCAAAACCAAAACAAATTTTGTTCACGCTGCGGCAGTAATAGTCACACGTCAGATGCTAGATTTTGTTTTGCTTCAAACAAAGAATGTCTCAAGTGTGGTCATCTAGGACATTTTTCAAAAATGTGCAAAACAAAAAACCGTCAGAAAATTGCTGTTGTCCATGATGGTGAACAAGTGGGTGACAAATTATTAGTTGTTGATGATATTGACATTATTCAAGATGACGACAGGAGACAGAATAGACCTAAAGCCATTTTCACTATCGACGGACTGGAAGTATTCCTCATGGTTGACACAGGTTCCTGATATACCATTATTCCCCAATCCTTCATGAATGGACATTGGAGTACCAAGGTGTTGTTAAAAAGTGACATCTCGCCCAGGGGTTTCCAAGGGGAAACCATTGATATTTTAGGTTATTTTGAATCTGACATCTTGTTTAAAAACAGGTCTACCTTTGGGAAAATATATGTGTCAGTTGATGGGCCTCCCATACTAGGGTGGGTTCACCAATATGATTTACACATCATCATAAATCCAAGGGCTCCCAATCAGGTTATGGTCATTGAAGACCATTCCTTGGACGACATCATACGTCAGTGTGATACTCTGTTTAGAGATGATTTAGGGGAGTTGAAAGGGCACGCACATTTCATAAAAATTAAAGAAAACAGCGTACCCATTCAACACAAGCTAAGGAGAATTCCCCTATCTATCCGGCCTGATGTAAAAAAATTGTTAAATGAAATGTTGCAGAACGGGGTCATAGAGCCTGTCGAAGCCTCTCCGTGAGTGTCTCCGGTTGTGATATCCCAAAAATCGGATGGAAATCTGAGATTCTGTGTAGATCTAAGATCTCTTAACAAATGTGTGGTTGCAGATACCTTCCCTTTACCAAATATTGGGGAACTGGTCTCCACCTTCCAAGGTGCAAAATACTTCACTAAACTCGATTTAAAGAGTGCATATCATCAGATCAGACTCCATAATGACTCCAAGCACTTCACTGCATTTATAACACTGAGGGTATTTTTCAATTCACACGTCTTCCCTTTGGATTAATTTCTGCTTCGAGTGTATTTCAACGGATGGTCACTGAAATTTTTAAAGGCCTAAGTAAAGTTGTATTTTTTCAGGATGACATTCTTGTCTTTGGCGACTCAATAGATGAGCACAATCTCATACTCAAAGATGTTCTTTTCAGAATAATGAACGCTGGTCTTACCTTGCGTAAAGACAAATTTTGTTTTCTCGTGCAGCAAATAGAATATCTTGGGTATGAGATATCTGCTCTGGGCGTCATTTATGGGTTTGGTTGAATATTATTCGAAATTTGTAAAACATTTCTCAGATAAAACTGCCCAATTGAGACTTCTTCTCAAAAAAGGCACGAAGTTTGTGTGGGATAATGAGCTAGACTCATGCTTTACACAAATCAAAAAGGAAATCTGTGAAGCCAACATTTTAGCTCCTTTTGATATTAAACGCACCTCTACTGTTATGGTTGACGCTAGTGCGTCTGGCTTAGGTGCTGTGCTTCTCCAAAAACATGCTGCGGGTGAGCGGGCAATTGCATTTGCTTCCCGCACTTTAACACAATCTGAACGGAACTATTCTGTTATTGAGAAGGAAGCTCTAGCTGCAGCATGGGGTGTCCATTATTTTAGAACTTACATTTGGGGTACCAAATTCCTGCTAAAAACTGATCACAAACCTTTAATCCGTATATTGTCCCCGGGTGGTGCAGGGAAAAGTTCTCCTAGGTTAGCCAGGTTGGCTTCTAGACTTCAAGAGTATCAATATGAGATATCACACGTTCAAGGGTGGCAAAACTTTCAGGCAGATTGTTTATCCAGACTATCTATTGTTCATAATGACTCAAACGATTTTTCATTCAACTCAGAATTTGATGATGAAGCTGTTGCTTGGGTACAGGATGTTTTATCTGTTGGTGAAGGGAGTTTTACACAAGATGACTGGTCCAAGGCCATGGCTGAGGATCATGTCTTACAAGAAGTTTTCCGTCTTATTAAAAGTGGTGCAAGGCGTGAAAGCTGTGTGCACATCTCTGCTCGCCCATATCTTCAGGTGATTGATGATTTGTCTACATGTGGCACTAGCATCTTAATGCGTGGTGATAAAATTATTCCCCCTTCAGACTTAAGGTCTAAATTGTTTAACATTGCTCATGAGGGTCACTTAGGCCAGACTTTGACACAGCGCAGGCTTAAGGCTAATTTTTGGTGGCCGGGGTTGGATTCACAGGTGGCTTCATGGGTAGAGAGGTGTCCGTTATGTAAAGAAGGCGGGAAGAGACTTAAAGTTGCTGTCGGCTCTGCCAGGGGTCAATTGATTAATCCTGTTACTCCTTGGCACAGTATTTGTCTTGACTTTATTGGTCCTATGGAAGAGCTACCTTTGAACAAACGGTTTGGTATTGTTTCCATTGATGTTTTTTCGAAGTGGCTCACTGTTGATTTTGTAAGAGATATCACTACAGAGAGCACTATAAAAAAACATTTAAAAGTTATTTCACGATGAAGGTTATCCTAGTGTTTTAATTACTGACAATGGGACACAATTAGTCTCGCATGAGATGCGTTTGTTTCTTTCTAAATCTGGCATTACGCAACATCGCGCGTCGTTATATAATCCACAGAGTAACGGTCTGATAGGTTGATAAAAGGGACTGTTCAAATGGCTTGCTCTAGTGGTACTTTTGATCAAGATATTGTGCAGGACATGGTTAATGCCTATCGCACCACTGTTCATGGATCTGATGTTAAGTCACCATTTGAACTCATGCGGGGTAGACTCCCTGGTACCAAATTTGCTCCCTCATGGATCAAAAATTTGATATCCAATAACGGTGTTGTATCTTCCACTTCTTCTAATTCTATTAAAGTACTTCTGCTCCGCATATCTCAAAAGGAGATTTGGTTAAGGTTAAACCTGGCAGGATCTCCAAAGGGTTGTCAAAGTTTAAAGGACCTTTTTGTGTTAGTGAGGTTGTTCCTCATTATGTTGTTTTGACCAATGGTGAAAAATGGAATCTTTATCAAAAGGGATCTACCAACATTAATCATGACCATTCAATTGTTTCTTCTCACCCTCAAAATGTCGATACCAATAGTGGTTATATGTTATCTACCACGGCGGAAGATACTTCAGTTTCAACCAGTAGAAGTTGTGTCGGGGGAGGTGAGGCTTCCGACCACAATAATGTTGGTTCTGCTGGTTCTTCCACTACAGAGAGTATTCCTTTACCTATCAATATGCGTGTTACTAGGAATCGTAGACCACCATCCTACCTTAACGATTATTGTTGTGAATGATGTTTTTCTTTCTTGAGTTTTAGTGACTTTGTAGTTTTGAATGGCAATTTTATTGCTGCCTTTGTCAAGAATTTAACCGTTGCTTGATGCTGTCATAAATTTGCTTTGTTTTCTTTAGGTTGTTTCTTTATGTTCTCCTCAACGGAAGAAGATATTGTAGTTTTGAATGTCAATTTTATTCCTGCCTTTGTCAAGAATTTAACCATTGCTTGGTGTTGTCATGCATTTGTTTTGTTTTCTTTAGGTTGTTTCTTTATGTTCTCCTCAAAGGAAGAAGATATGTTGTAAATGCATCTTAATGCATTCTTGTGTACTGCTGATCCTAGTTCTTACTTCTAGAACACTTGTTGTGTTCTAATTCTAATGTGGGATTCTAGGGGCGCCAGTTAGCAGTTGGTCAGCTGGCGAGGAGTTGTTCTGTCTATCTCTGCATCATTAAACTGCAAGTTACACCTACCTGTGTTTCCAGCGATGCTTCCTTTCAACAAACTGCTTACAGGCACACATAAACCCTGCACATGTACACCACACATGCACAACACTACACACTGAACTGATGTAGGCCAGGAATGAGTTAGGCACACAGCAACAAAACTTTAAATAAGTGAGCCTGTAGGGTTCACTCCAGTGACACAAGGTAAAAAGGTCCTGGTCACTCCTACTGATCACTACACAGTTTCCTGCCACTATCTCACTAGTGCTGCTTAACTCCTGGTAAAGGCAGTAGACTTTTGCCACTATGAGAATATCGATTTGGGTGCTCCTCCAAATCCAACAAGTGTGCAATCCATGAGACAGGCCTATGTCATGGCGCACATATGATTTGTTTTTGCCTTTGTCAATAAAAATCATCGGTAGGGATCCATATATCAGTACAGTTGGGGCACTCACAGCAGGGGTGCACATCCTTTCCCACACTGAGGACTTTTTCACCCCAACATTTTGTAAATAGTCTTTACATGGTGGACAGGAAAATGTATCCCCTACAAATTTGGTGGGGGGTGCAGGGAAAGAGTTTTCTCCATTTGTATAAACACTGTTCCAGCAGAGAAATAAAAATATGCATTCACATCAGAAAACCCATTTCCCCTGTGTAGAATACTCCACTATGGAGAATGCCGTATAGAGATAATGCACTCCGAAGAAAGAAATCACTTGATTTCCCAAGGAACCCGCATGGAAACTTGCAACAGGCATTACTTTCCATGTGCATAATTTGAGATGTAATTGAATTTCAAAAGTAGGAATCCTACACTTGCATGAATGTAAATATCCAAAAGTAGATTTCCTACTTTTTTGTGATTAGGCCCTTAGGAATCCATGTGCCAACACAAACCAAAACAACCAGTAACAATGTGTCAAGCAGATGATATCCCTCACATCGAACCAATCTCCAAATTGGATGAAGATGTATCAGTGGCACTCAGATATTTCCTGCGTGAGGTTTTTTTTGATTTCAGAATAAAGTTTGAACTTCATGAAGTAGAAGCAATCAACTAAATTCTCCTTCGCCATTCCATTTTGGCCCACTGTGATTAGCTCCTGTTCCCTGAAAGTCAGTGAGGGATCTGCGACTTGGTACAGGTCTCATTTGTCTTTGTGGGTCACATGAGATATCATTATTTTTTCAAATAATGGCCTTAAATGATAAGTGAATTCAGGAGGGCCAGCAAATACGAGGATCTCTGTGGAGTTTTGTGATCCTTTGTCATACAGTGTAGGTAACAGCTGATGAGGTCTGCTCTACCTCTTTAGGCTCTATTACCTACAGTGACCATAACTGAGGGCAATAACGTGCCTTAACCTGCATATCAGCTCGTTGACGATTTCTGCCAAAATGTTAATCTTTGGTGATGCACCCAGTAAACATAGGAGGTGATGAGATTTGTGAGTTTACGTGGTGATGGCCAATCCCTTGGTTGAATTGGGACATCTCAAATTATCAGCAACAATCCACATACTCTGCATATAGGACTGTGTCTGCACCTCAGTTTTGTGTGGGGATACTTATGAGGGATTATCACATCTCACCAATCTATAATACTATAATACTGCCACAGGGATATATGTTTGTGTGAGGTTCACAGTGCAAGAAGAAGGGAGCTAGACACTATCTCCTCCATTCCTTTACAAGAATGGCCTTCAAGTTAATTTTTTGCGAGGACCAGGGAAAGGAATTGCATTCTGTCTGAAGACTGAAATAGGCATATTTATGAGAAAGTGGCAGAGCGCGGCGTTAGCCACCTTGGCTTAACGCCGTGCTCTGCCACTTCCAAAACGCAGGTTTGCACTATATTTACGAGAATACGGTGCAGCTCTGAAATTGCCCCTGAACTCATTTTAGTTGCCTAGCACCAACGCAGACACCCTTGCACAGTAGTGAAAGGGTGCCTGCGTTGTAGGGGAAGATTGCTTATGTGCAGGAAGGTGTCCCTTCCTGCACATAAACAATGTTTAAATGGCGTTTTGCAACTTCTATGTGTACTATTCAATGCAGCACACATAGAAGTTGCAAAATCTAATTTTTTTAAATTGATTGTGTGCAGGAAGGATCACCTTCCTGCACATAAACAATCAATGGCCTTTTGCTGTTCTATGTGTGCTGCACAACACAGGATAAATGAAACATTTCTCCTCATTGCGCCTGTTTAAGACCAGGTTTTCCTTGGTCTTAATTTTAGAGCTGCCCCATATTTACGCTGCCCTTGTAAATATGGGGCAGCATCGAAATCATCGGGTGTTGCGGTAGAACTCCCACCGCAACACCCAATGCCCACCCCTTTCATGCTAAGAATAGCATGAAAGGGGGCCTTATTCACAAGGTGGTGTTAAGCCACGTTGTCAGTGGCTTAACGCTGCCTTGTGAATAAGGCAAAGCCCCTATCGCGACTACAACATCAGAAAAGGTGACGCTGTAGTGGCGATAGGGGCTTGTAGATATGCCCCAAAGTCTGCAGATCCCAGCTATGCTCGAAGGAAGCTATTGCATTGGGATAGAAAACAGTTTAATATGCTAACTGCAGCTAGAGATGTGTGCCAGTGTGTGCCTGGCCTCCTGTGTCCACAGCAGACCATACCAGAGTAAGAAAGACAGCAGGTGGCGAGAGGCCTCTTGGGACAAAGATAAACGTGTGGGCAGCACAGGAGGCATCGAAGTGGCCGAATAATGCTAGGGAAAAATAGGAAGCAGGCATCCAGGCATCAAAATAAACCAAAGAGGCACAAAAACAGCCTGCCTTGCCATCCGCCTCAGCAGAGCCCGTTCCCTCCACGCAAGCGATTTCTCCCAGTTCTGTGCACCTCTAAACTTATGTGAGCAGTGCCCAGTAAAAGAGATGCTGAGTGTGGAAAAAGGTTTCAACACTAGTATGTGTAGGTCTGGCGTTTGGCTCGATGACCTAGTGTCACCAGATCCGTAAAATATTCATGTAGTGGACTCAAACTCAACCCAGATGAGTGTTTCTTTTTATGTGTTTACTTTGATAATCCATGAAGGAATATTTTACACAGCAAAAGTACACTGAATCATCACTCATTGCATTCGTTATGACATACAGAAATTGTATAATGAAACAAATCCGTTTTTGTTTTTTTCTTTTTTCAGCTTTTTAGAAAATATTTTAGCCAGAACTCACCTTGTGCCTACCGCACTGTCTAAGTCTGGTTTTAATATGCTAGCACAGGCATGCACTAATGCTGGCTGCGTACTTATGCACAGTAAACCAGCGTGCGCTTCCTCGCAGTCTGGGGTGAGGATAGTTTTCATATGGACAATATTTTCTAGGTGGCGCTTACACCTGGCGATCTTATGCAGTGTAGACGATTGGAAGGTGCACAGTTGTGCTTACAGCCATTTTACAGGACATTATCAACAATCGTAAATTTCCATTGCATATGCCTTGGGTTTTGTGAATCGGGAGGAAGCTGTAAATATGAAAAGGTGCTAAATACCTGCAAGGCACAGGTCTGAGTCTACACATCTCTCCGAAATTAAATTTACACGACAGGAACAACGCAAAGGAAAGGAGTCGCCTTTGAAAGGGAGCATAATTTATAGCTCTAAATAGTCCTCTAAGCCATAAATCTTTATGTGACAGAGCTACATTGTGATTGTTTTTTATTAAAATTTTCCGAACCTGTAGGCTTGTCTGTAGAACAACAGTTGCAGTCGCCCTGGAGCAACTAACATGTGAGATAGCGTGGGTGCCCGTCTAAGTGCAAAAACCCCACTAAAAGCTCTACAGGAAGATGAGGTATTGTATTTAATTCAAAACTATTACCAGGTGTTCCAGACAATAACAAAGAAAGAGCACAGCCCTGACGTGCAGGAGCTAGGGTTAGAGACCACTGAATGTGAGATACAAAGCAACGACATTGGTAAAAAAACACTTTAATCAAATGTAGGGGTATATTTACAAGGGGATAGTGCCACCAGATTGTCACTTTTAGCGATGTCCTGGCGGTACTATGCCCTTCTCCATATTTACAAAGCAGAGTTCAGCCTCTTTTGGTGGCTTAATGCTGCCTTGTTAATATGGCCCCTTTACACGCATCACTTAGCGTGAAAGAGGGTGCAAAGGGTGTAACTGTGGATGTTCCACTGCAACACCCATTGCTTTTTTACCCTGCCCCGGATTTACAAGGATCTGTAAATCTGAGGCAGCACCAAAAACGAACACCATGCAAGAGCAGGCGTTAGAATGACGAAACAAGGAGAAATACTTTTATTTCCCCTTGTTTCTGCTTTTTTCTTAATGTGTACCGCATTCTGCAGCACACATAGAATGAGCAAAAATCCATTAATGATTGTTTATGTGCAGGAAGGTGTCCCTTCACTTTGGAAATGTCGGAGCGCGGTGCTGCCAAATTTGGTGTAAATATGCCCCTTAGTTCACCTTGGAGGTCCTGTGGATAAGTGTTATCAACATGTATCAACATGTATGATTGAATGAATGAATGAATTGTGCACTTATAAAGCGCGCTGCCACTCAAAAGGAGCATACTGCGCTGCAAGTTTAAATCTGAAAGCACAAATGGGAGGGAAAGATAAGAGAGAGAAAATAAGGCTGGCAAGATAAGGGAGTGACAGAGTGCATCGGAGACCAGGAAAAGCAAGGCCTTTAGATGCTTTTTAAAAGGGTTTCTGATTCTGTGAACCGCAAAGTACTGGGGAGCTGATTCCACGCCTTGGATCCTAGTATCAAAAAGGATTTTCCACCTCTGGTTTTGAGTCTGAAAGAAGATTTGTGTGCATGGATCTCAAGGTTCTTTGGGTTGTATCGTGCATGAATCTGGCTGTCAAGTATTTGGGACCGGTGCTCTGCAGACAAGTAAAAGGATCTTAACAAGTAACATTTTGTGTACCAGTAGCCAATGCAAAGTCTTTAGTGCATTAAATCATTGACAAGGCCATTAGGTCTGATTAATATCCATGCATAGCAGAGAGACATCATAATTTGTTGTCATAAACTGTAAAATGTCTTAATTTTATAACTTATTTTCACCCATTATATCTCTCATTCAAATACATGTCAATGGTAAATGAGCATTCTACCTGTTATTCTTGAAATGTGCCTCCTGTTTACTACTACTTGTTACATTGTCATGTATAATAGTGTCAGTCATTAAATGAGGTGCATAGAGTAGTCAGAAACAGAGTGTAATACTGCTGTTTAGGTCTCCCCTAGAGCAAGCTCGAAGCTGTCTGTTTGCAAAAGACCTCTTGTGAACCATGTCAAAAAGATACAGTAGTCTTAGAGACAGCCCATTGCTTACCATTGGTTTGCTTTCTTGTCACTTTCATTTACTTGCTTCTCATTCATTGGCTTTCCAATTCAAGGTGAAATAGCTTTATATTCAGGCTGTTTTAATTCATGTGCTGCTATATTTATTAATCTTAATAATTTTTACTCTTTCTCTTTTTGTATGGATAGAATGTGTGATGCTTTTATGATACTTGTGATCTAAATAAAGCTATTTGAGCCGAACTGAACTGAACTGTTTCCGGCTCAAAATAAACCATCATTGGCTTTCCTTCCTCTCCATATGTTTGTCCTTCGTCTGGAGCATGGCCTCTTTTCCATACATTTAAGTGGATGACTTGTATACTTCCACTGCTCAATTTCGGGATACTACATTAAGCACTCAAAGAGAGTGCTTGTGTTTTCTTAATCTAACATACAAAAGATAATTGGAGAAATGCTTGCAATTTGTCTAACCACTGACAATCACTCAGGATAGTTTTCTAACCATTGTTCTTTTGCCCACAATGCCACATAGTTTGAACTCAGCCATATGCAAATCAGTCTTTGCCCGGCTACAAGAAGAAAAGTCCACCCCGAACACCCAGGCCTGGTCCTCCCTGAACCAGAACACAAGGAACCCAATACCGGTTTCACCCTGACTGGGGCTCGTCCGTTGGGTGTAGCTTGGTTCCAGTGGCACAGTGAGCACGGAACCCATGACTGGGCATACCCTTGCCAGTTGGGGCAGTCAAACACACAAAAGGTGGCAATGACGCAATGAGTTGGATTACTACCCCGAATGATTGCCAATGGTTAGACAAATTGCAAGCATTCCAGTTATCCCCTTTTGTGTATTTTCTTTCTCATGTGTGTCGCTTCCCACATATATACCCACCCCTGTGCAGTCTTTGTTGCTCCCTTCTCTCCAAACCCCCAGCTTGTCTGTCATTTGCCCCACCAGGGCTTTTATTTTCCTTCCCTCATCCCCCCCACATCAAAAGTCTACAATGCTCCCCACTGCACTTTCATTTGCTCCCACCCCCCACATTGTCCTCTCCCCACTCATTCTATGTTGACCCCCACCCCTCCAATCATAATAACATTTTTTTCGAAAATACTTTTTTTCTATTAATCTATTTGGGGACCCAGCAGCTGCCATTTGCTGCTGGGCTGCCCTGTTTTCTAAAAATGGGTTTTCATGCAAGCAAATAGTCATTCTTTTATTTACCTTCTGAAGTAGAGCCCGCCATCGTGGAACCGTAAATAAACAAGCATTTGCAATGCAATAGGTCTCGCAATGACATCATTTTGGGCTATTGACATTGTAAATGGCAATGCCTTTAAAAAAATTAAAAGGCATTGTTATTTACAATACCAAAAGCAACACCTATTGCATTGCATAGCGTGGTGTCCGTGAAGATGGCGCAACGCTTATTAAAGTTAAAATAAAAAGAGTCAAAAATAGCCAATAGGTCTCGCTTTTGGGAACTTATACGTTTTTAGTTATGCAGCACAATATCCTTGGTGCAACAACATCAACTGTTGCATGGCTAAACACTTATCAGGTGCCAACGGCGAGACCTATTGGCTATGCCAATGCTTGTTTTACTTTCTTTTCACACCCACACAGGAGATCTTCTGCGGTCCTCCCAACACATCCTTTTCTGCCCACTGCACTACGCTGTACACTCCAGTACTCACCCCTGCCTCCCAGTCCATCCTGTCTTTCTGTGTATTCACTTTGACCACTGTCAAGCTCACTAACCCACCTCTGGCTATATCCGTGGACACTGTTGTCTGAGGTTCTGCATTCTGCCTAAGAGTTGCTCTACTTTGCCGGGAAATTGGCAGCTGATTCATCCCTTCACTGCTATCCTTTCATCATCACCTGTTTATCCTTCACTGAGCTGGAAAATCATTTAGGGACACCACAGGGAAGTGCCTGCTAGACTTATGGACCAGTTGTTGCTTTCATAGGTGTATGGTTTGATAGGAAGATAAGCGATTTCTGCTGAAAGAAAGCAATGCCACTGTATACGTAATGCTGGAATATCCCATAAGCTGCTCTTCCAACCTGCATGTTTGTAAAACATATGGCTCCACGTGTAGCCAAAATATTTATTCAAAGTTGTGCATTAAATGCATTGTTTAACCTTATTTAAAAAGCGCAAATGGAAAGTTCCTGAACCCCACCTAGAACAGTCAGACTAGCTCTCTCGGTGCAACATGGGGCTGGTCTTACATTCCACCTGCCCTGTCCTGATCCTGCTCACCCACCACCCTCCTTGTTCTTGTGAACATGCGGCACAGCTATTGCATAGGAGTGTGCCTTTTTAAGTGTTCGTGCAGTAGAAAGAATTCCCATCAAGCCAGTGGTCTGAAAGGAATGCAGGGATTCTGGTGGCCTCGGTCACGTCATCCCCCTGCGGCGCGACGGCCAGACTCTGCCGTTCACTGGCCAGGCGGATGCACTGACCTCCCATGTGCCTGCAGGCCCCTCCCTATGTCGAGAACCCGTCTTTTCTGAGGAGGATAAAGAGCGCAGGGCCTCTGCCGCCGCATAGACAGTGATAATCATAACCGTACAGAAGTGGGAGCTAGGGTGGCAAATCACTGTCAGCGGGCGGGAAAGCGAACAGATTGCACGTGCCATGACTATCCCGTGGCAGCTTGTGCCGGCAGTGGTGTGATTCGGAAACTATCATTACGAGTCACTTGAGCCCGCTAACCCATTAGGGTAAATGGACCTGTGACGCAGCTATAAATTCCCCTCTTCTGCTTAGTGCCTGCAAGGTTTGGAAGAAATAAAGAGTGAAGCGTGCGCGAGCACGCAGAGGGCTGCGACAGGAAGGCTACGGGGCAAAGAATGGAGTGGGGACGGAGGGTTTAGACTTATTTCAGGGAAAGGAGAAAGGAAGACAAGAGGCATACAACAGATTCTACAGCAATGGAAAATAGCCAGTATAAAAAGCTAAAGGCTTTGCATAGGTGGAAATCCATACAAACAATCAGACCATGATGCAGAAGTGGGGAATCTACAGGAAGGAGACCGTGTACGTTTTCAATGTGGAGAGACAGTCAGGAAGAACTCTCCTCTTGCTTCAGCGTGGCACCGGAAATGGAGATCTTTCAAGTTTTTAACATTTTCATGAATGACGAGATGACATCACAGGAAGGATGCCACATGGTTTTAGACATCAATGACTAGGCAGGGTATAGCTTCATTGAAATTATATAAAGAAGCAAGATATATTTACCAGAAGCCATGGAACATCGGGGTAGATCAGTGAGCAGCCAGCGCACTCAAGCAAAATCTGTGGATTGCTGCTAACTTGCCCTGTGATGCCCCCTCCCCCTCTCCTCCAGGGGGAGACCGCAGAGCCGCGCGGGCTTGCTTGCTCGCACTGGCCTCAGTGTGCAGGGTAGTGCCTGCAGGTTTTCTTATCTTTAGGGGGGGCCATCTGTTTCTAATTAGCATGGCCGCGCTAAGGTCATGCTAATTAGAAACAGAAGGCCCTCCCTAAAGATAAGAAAGTGATTCACGACAGCCGTGAAGCAGACGACCCAGTCCGGATGGGCCGTCCAAAAGGGAGAAAGGGAAGTGGCCCAAAAGCATCCTTTTCAATGGGAAGTCAGCATTTATAGACGGGGCTTCAAGTCCCCTTCTGAGATCTCCTCTCTCACTTTAGGTCTTGCCGAGCGAGCAAGACATGCGCTGCAACGCTAGTTGAGACCTAAAAATAAATAAAATGGAGCCTGGTTCATTCAGCAAGCGCATGTACACATCAGCACGTATGCACGCAGATAAGCAAAGATGCAATCATCAGTAGCGTCTCTTTTCTTTTTTTGCTGATGCTACACAGAACGTTCACAATTAGACTCTTGAAAGGAAATGTTGGTCAACACATTTAGTAAGAAAAGATCTATTTTAAACTTATTTGTATTCATAAATCTATCTCATTCACTTTCCAAAACATTCCTCCATCATGCCCAACTTGGCAAAACATCCATGCATAAGAATGCAATGTGCATAACGATTGTTGATTTAAATGTTTCTCATTAAGATGTATTTGCTTCTAAAAATGTTAATAAGCTAAGCTATCTGCATATTTGTATTGTATGTAGTGGTAATGGGATTACACTTGTCTACCACAGTTCAGATTTGCCAGTGGGTTGGGGATATAGGATATTGTAGTTTTGGTGGGGGAATAAATGTAAGATAGGGGTTTAGAGGCAAATTGGGCAAGTGTGTGGGGAGTCATACAGGTGATGACATGTGGGGCAGGTGGGTAGTGTATGAGCTGTGGACACCTGTAACTGGGGTGTTAGAGGGTGAGAAGTGGTTATGGTGAGGGAGGGGCATAGGAAGCAGATGGTAGTGAATGAGGTGGGGCAGGGTGATAGCTGAGGGTGGTTAATGACAGGTGAAACAGGTGGCTAAGAAGGGGAAAGGTCTAGGTGTTTTTGGATAGTGAATGGGGTGCGTGCAGAGGGGTGGGAAGAAGGATGGGGCAGGCAGGCTGTGTTTGAATGTGGTAATCAGACAGGTAGTGAAGGGTGGGTTAGGGGGTATGTGGGGGTAGGTGGACAATGGTTGAGATACCTCTGAACTGCCTCTTATCATATTGTTTGAGCCACTCACGGTGTGGGGGGATGCAATACTTCACAATGCAAAACAGACAGGGGGAGATTTTCAAAAAAGTCGCGCAACGCAGCACAGCCCCCCACGAGGCTGTGCCACGTTGCGCGACAGGGAGGGAGCAGGAGAGCACCATATCTTCAGAGATATGGCTCTCTCCTCCCCTTTCCCATGCGCCGGCGCTGATTTCAGCTGCTGTGCGCCATGCACACACCTTAACGCCGCAGCGCTAGGGTGTGTGCACGAGTGTAGCATAGGTTTTGTACAGGAAGGGTAGCCTTCCTGCACAAAACACTATGCAAGGCACAATGCAAAGCCTTTCCCACTTTGCATATGTGCTGCAGAGTTCAGCATGCATGGAAAGTCGGAAAAATGAAAGCATTTCTCCTGCTAGCGCCTCCTTTGACGGGGTGTTAACTTTTAGCGCAAAACCATGTTTACAAATCTTTGTAAATATGGTTTTGCGTCAAAAAGCATAGGTGGTTGCATGGGAACGCCCATGTACCACCCATTTCACACACCCTCGGCGCAAAGTAACTCAAAGCAGTGCTTGCCGCTGCTTTGCGCAGCTTACAAGGTACTTTCCAGTGCAAAACAAGTTTTGTGCTGGAAAGAAAATAGCAAAACACAAATTTGCACTGGTTACCGTCACTTTTGTGACGCTAAACCAGCGCAAAAGTTTTTAAAAGCTGCCCCCAAGTCTTCAAACTCATTAGTTGAAGCATATTATATAGAATATATTGCTTTCGAATTTTTCACCCAGGGCCGAAAGCAGAGAAAGAGGAGACAACAGAACCGGCTGTAATGGGCTCCCAGTGGTCTTGAAGATACTTGAGGCGGGGGCGTGGCTTGCGCCCGCGGAGTATGGCGGCGTCCGAGTGAGGCTCCGGGCTCACCTCGGCGAAACCGCGCTTTTCGCCGTTCATCTGGGAGTCTTCCTTTAGAAATGGACACTTGAAGGTATGCTGCTTGTAATGCGCGCAATGCCATCTTCGCTCGCACGCTGACTCCGTGATATTATTTGCCTCGAAAATCTCTCAGAAGTGGTGCTCTGTAGCGGCCGCCATTTTAGCTCTCTGCCGTGTCTGGAGCTTACGGGAAATGAGGCTCGTTTTTTAATGCTGGCTGCCTCAACTTGCTGCAGAACAGTGAATGGGGCTAATTTAATGTTCCTCCTCCTCATTTAACTTCCTCGCTCCAGCTACATTTAACAGCATTTCTGTGTGCTTCTCCTCATTGAGTCAAGTTACTACTGGCCGCCATTTTACGACACTCATCTACAAGGAGTCCTGTCTGCAAAATTGATGGAATGTTGCTTGGCGATTTTTACACCACTTTTAACATTAATTTTTAGGTAAAAGGTTCATAGCTATTTTTTGCTCTATCTGTTGCATCCTGGATTGATTGTTCCTGGTCATTTCGAATGGAGTTTCTGTCATCCTCGTCCTCATGTCCTCATGTTACCTGAGCCACATAAGCCTTTCTATGACAGGGAGTGAATAGCATCTTTTTTTTTTTTTTTTGAGATACATATTTTCTGAGTGTTTTTTCCCTTGGGGTTTTCATTAATTTCTATTTTTTGATGGGCAGAATCAGAAATTCTGCTAAAGTGAAGCAATCTTTTGTCAAAAACTCAAGAATCTTTACGCAATTTTCTAAGTTTGAGGATTCACTTTTATCTACGCAGCCGCCTCTCGATTCTAAAATGGATCCTCCTTCAGCAGTTTCAGGGAAATCTGTCACGAAGCGATTGAAAAAAGACCCTCCCTCCCCGCCTAAATCTGCCTCACCAGTCTCTATGGAGCTCTTGTTAGAGGAAATTAGAGCTCTCCGTCCCTTTATGGAGGAGACTAATGTTAAGCTGCAAGTCCTTACGGATAACTGGTCTCAGTTAGATACTAGAGTCTCGGCAGTTGAGCACAGCGTTTCCTCACTCAAGGCTTCGTGCGAAGGTGTTTCTCAATTGCATTCCCAAGTCTCTGTGCTCCAGCGCCAAGTTGAGGACCTTGAAAATCGTAATCGGCGAAACAACCTCCGAATTTATGGTTTGGTTGAAGGACTTGAAGGGTCGGACGCTGTCTCCTTTTTTAAGTCTTTTCTTCCTCAATTGCTTCACCTACCAGATGATACTGCACTTAATATCCAAAGGGCACATAGACTGGGCAGAGTTGCTTCTAATGCTTCGTTATCGCAGCGGCCGAGAGGTGTAATCCTGTACTTCTTGGAATATACGGATTTGATCAAAGTGTTATCAGCTGCCAAAGCCATCCCAAAAATCACATGGTCTGGTTCTACTGTATTTTTTGCTCAAGATTATGTCAAAGCCACAGCAAATAGGCGTAAAGCATTTTTAAATATGAGACCCGATCTTCGTTCTCTAGGGGCTCGCTATGGTCTGTTTCATTCATGCCTCTTCAAGGTTACTTACAACAACAAGACTACTTCATATGAAGATCCGGTGAGATTACAGAGCTTCATTAACTCCTGCAGACCAGTCAACATGGATTCCTCAGCCTCTTCATCGTCCTTTAATACTTGATTTTTTCTTGTCATTAATGATTGTCTGGACAGTGCTTCCAAGGTTTTGCATTGGTCCTATAGTCTATT
The DNA here is from genome assembly GCF_964204655.1 of Triturus cristatus. Taxonomy (NCBI): domain Eukaryota; kingdom Metazoa; phylum Chordata; class Amphibia; order Caudata; family Salamandridae; genus Triturus; species Triturus cristatus. Next base: position 480,497,019 of record NC_140590.1, on the reverse strand, counting down.
GTTATGGTTCACTTCCCTTAGATGGTTGTTCGTAGGTTATGTTCCGTTATGGTCTTGATTTAATTTGAATTATATGTTTTGTTTTTTATTATTCATCTGTTTAACTGACTGTTCATTGCTCCCATAGATCCTCTCTTCTTATGGCGTGGTTCCCCCCTGGTTTCCTGTGTGTCCACGTTCAGATGTCCCGTATGTCCCTGTGGTCTCACCTCCCCCTCCTCCATATCCTCCCTTCTTAGGTATGTTTTTTATTTTGTTCTTTATTGATTTCTGTGTCACATTCATTGTATATTTTCAGTTTGTTCCACAACTCTTATACATTTGCTTCTCTGATGTCCTCAATATTTTCTTTGGCTATACTTTTCTTTATTTCTTTTCTCTATTCATTCTTACTTGCCTACTCATTACCACTTTTTTCTATTCTTTCTCCTTCTCAGATATGATTTTTCTTGTTTCTGGTATTAATCTATTAAACTTGCTTTTTCTTCGGCTTTTTCCTCACAGTTCTCGTCTCCTCCCCTTTTTTGAAAATGGATTGATTGTTGTTTTTTCATTTTCTAGTATTTTAAATTTTTCTCTGTTTGAATTGGGTTTTTATTTACTATGGTTCACTTATTGTGCCACTATTAAGTCATGTCTTTAAATTTGATTACCTGGAACGTAAGGGGTTTGAATTCTCCCATTAAAAGACAACGGGTTTTGACTCACTTAGCCAAATTGAATGCAGACATTGTCTTTTTACAAGAAACTCACCTTTCAGATGTTGAGTCCTTGAAGTTAAAGAGGGGTTGGGTTGGTGAGGTTTTCTTTTCCCCGGGTGATGGCAAACGTAATGGTGTAATGATACTGTGTCGCAAATCTCTTTCATTTTCACTCTTGTCTCAGGAATCGGACACTTGTGGTAGATGGATATATGTTAAGTTATCTTTTAAGGGTGTTCCAGTCTCTCTTCTAAATGTCTATGCCCCTACTTGTGGAGAGCCTTCCTTTTGGCCCACACTTGCCAAACAAATTTCTCTCTGCATCAGCGATAACTTTATTCTCGCTGGTGACTGTAATCAAGTTTTTGATCCATTCATCGATAGGAATTCAAAAATTCCTTTTGTACCCAACAAGCCTCACAAATCCTTTGTCCACACCATAACTCAACATAAACTCCTTGATGAGTGGTGATTGTGTAATCCGACCATCAGGGAATTCACCTTCTATTCCCCGTCTCATCATTCTCAATCAAGAATCGACTATATTTTTGTCTCCCATCACATTTCACAGACTCATGCAGACATTGGCCCCATTTTGTTGTCTGACCATGCCCCAGTTTCAATTGGTCTTGACATATTGCCCAACACCGTAGGCCCAAGGAGATGGCGCTTTAATAATTCCCAAAATTCACTGCCTCTTTCACCAATTTCTTCCTGAAATTTTACGCGATAAATCAAACTGATTCCATGCCCTTTCCTACTCTGTGGGATGCCTTTAAGGCCTCAGCTAGAGATTTTATACTATCCTTTGTTGCGAGAAAGCGCAAGGTTGCACGTAAACAGACTGCAATTCTTCTTTAAGACATCAAGAGACTGGAGCACTCTTATTATACTTCACATTCAAAAGATTGTTTAAATGCTTTGATCAAAGCTAAAATGCAATTTAACAAGAGCTCTACGGAGGATGCTTCTCTTTATCTGTTAAAATGTAGCGCAAAATTTTTACAGGGGGTAAGAATAAGGCTGGGAGAATTTTGGCTAATTACCTGAAAGTCAAGCACAATAAACTAAACATCGACTCTATTTATGATGCAAATTTAGATTTAAAGTTTAAAGATGATGATATTCTGCACGAATTTTCTATTTTTTATAAAACACTATACACTTCTGAAACGCAACCCTCTGACCAAGCTTTATCGGAATTTTTCTCTACTATTCAAAAACCCCACGGCACTTTACCGGATTTATCTTCACTAGAATTAGATTTAACACAGCAAGAATTGATGACTGCGCTGCAGTCTCTCAAACATGACAAAGCACCTGGCCCTGATGGTTTCACTGTTGAATTTTATTCCCATTTCTCTAAACTTTTATTGCCTAAACTGTATTCGCTACTACATTTCTTCACCACGTCAGGACACTCGTCTGGCTCCTTCTCAGATGCTCATATTTGTTTAATTCCCAAAGAGGGTAAAGACTCTAAGTATTGTAAGAATTATAGGCCTATTTCTTTGGTAAACATTGACTATAAGATCTTCTCTAAAGCATTAGCCTTACGATTAGACTCATTTTTACCAGATCTCCTAGGGATAGAACAATCTGGATTTGTTAAAGGCCGCTATATAACTGATAACACTCGCCTTCTGTTTAATGTATTATCGAAATCTTCACGTGTTAAAGATTCTCTTACTGCTATAGCTTTAGACGCTGAAAAGGCGTTCGACAGAGTCGAATGGAGATACCTGTTTTATACTCTCAAATGGTTTGGCTTTGGTTCCAATTTTATTGCCTTGATCTCTCTTCTCTATTCCAATCCTAGAGCGGCTGTCTGTGCCAATGGATTGGTATCCCCATTTTTTGATCTAGGGAGGGGGGTGCGTCAAGGCTGTCCTCTTTCACCTTTCCTTTTTAATTTGGCTTTGGAACCATTCCTTTCAAAATTACGTCAGAATCCCAATGTGCATGGTTTTGAAATACTCCAGTCGCATATTAAATTAGCAGCTTATGCCGACATCTTGCTCTTTATTTCTCAACCAATTGATTCAATTCCTGCTTTTTTATTGGAAGTACAAGCTTATTCTCGTATTTCGGGTTATAAATTAAACAACGATAAGTGTGAGATTCTGCCGTTATCAAAATACACCTTTAAACCTGATTTTATGGCCTCTCATTTTACTTGAAGTCCTAATCACATCAAATACTTGGGGCTTCATATCACACATTCACTTTCAGATACAATATCCTTGGGCATGGATAAATGCATACAAAAGATTTCGGACCTCACTACTAAATGGCACCCCCTCTTTCTATCATGGTGGGGTCGACTAGATACTATTAAAATGATGTTATCACCTATAATTATTTACACCATTTCCAACATCCCAATTCTTATCCCAGCAAAGTTCTTCAGGAAGATCAATTCCATTCTTTCATCTTTTATCAATACTTAGGCTATCTCGTCCCAAAACTGAAGGCGGAGTCAATTTTCCTGATTTCCCGACATATCAAAAGGCATTCCTTTTACGTCAAGCTTCTTTTTGGTTGCGCGATCCTAAAGAGAATTGCCCTATGTGGACCACAATTGAACGCCAGTTTGCATCCCCTTTTTCCTTCAATGAATACCTTTCTTTTTCACGCAAACCTCAGGCCCTATCTACTCCCATTATTAAAATGACTTCCAAGCTTTTATCGCCTTTATTCCCTTTTCCCCATAATACTGTTGACTCATTTCTTGGTTCTACAATATGGCATAATAAGAATTTGCTTATCAGGAACAAACCATTTTACTGGAAGACTTGGCACCGAAGAGGCCTCATTTGGATTTCTCACCTTTTTCCAAACTCAAATTTTTTACCCTTTTCCTTACTCAGTCATTCTTTCAACTTACCTGCCTCATTCTTGCACAAGTATTTCATTCTCAAACAAGCTGTGTTGGACGCATTGACTCATTTGACAGCGGCACCCATTGCTTCAAATCTCCCAGCCTCCTCATCACAACTGCGAACTCTATTAGTCACAGCTCCCAAAGCTTCCACTTTGTATAACTTTCTGCATGTTGAGGGCAAAGTCCGGCAGAAATCTATAACTGAAGAGGCTTGGGAACGGGACTTCATGATCTCTTGGTCAGTGTCTTTATGGGATAAGTTATGGATTAAGATACGTAAATCTTCCAGAGCCGCAAACACGACACAAACACTGTTTTTTGTGTATAATAGACTCTTGTTGTCACCTAAGGTTCTGAGCAAAAATTACACCACGTTACCTGATACTTGTTGGACCTGTTCTTCTGAAAAAGCTGATCTATTTCATATGTTATTTTCTTGTCCTTTTGTACTTGATTTTTGAAAGCGAATTTGGTCTCAAATTAACTTGATTTTTGGTACCGCATTTCCCTTTTCTTACACTCATGTTTTCCTAGGGAGTCTAGCACCTTGTTGGGTGAACAGTTGGTCTAATGTTAAAATTGTTGATTTACTACTCGCAATTGCATTCCAGCAGATCACAGCAAACTGGAAAGACTTTTCTAAGATCTCCTACAGAGCATGGTGGTACGCTGTTTGCCATAACCACAGGTTGGATACATCTTTTGTATACCCTATACATTTGGCGTCGAAAAGACTGGATTTATGGTCGCCTATTACATTGTATTTAAATGCTAGTGCTCTTCGTTCTTTTATGCTTCATCCAGCCCAACAGGAAGTTTCAAAACCCCCCTAAAATACCCCTAATTGTTCCTCTATTATTTGATACTTCAGTATGTGCACCATTATTTTAATTATTCTTTTTGCTTTTATCTTTCAACCCAATTCATTAATTGTATTGCAACTCCTTTTTCGTGCGATTTGTATTTTACTTGTTGTACAATGATGTGATGCCTTATATTTTTTCTCAATAACATCTTTTTGAACTTAAAAAAGAAGATACTTGAGGCAGTGGCAGACTTTGTGGCACCAGAGAATGAGGAGTGTGGAGTGTCCTGTGACAGGGATGATTAATGTCAGGGGTAGTGGGTGGGTGCCATGGAGGTAGTGGAAGCTGGAGGGGCTATAGGCAGGGCAACAATTCGTGCCAGATGGTGAATGTTGAGTCTATCGAATTACTAAAATCTCCTCTACATGATAGCCTACAGAAATGGGGTGATCAATCCAATTAAATCTGGGGATTGTATGCCTTGCTGATCACAGAATTACACTCAAAATCCACAGGGAGGCTCCAGAAGTATAGATGGCAAATGCATTTCCAAAAATCGCACTGAGAAGAAGAGTGGCTGCTGCTTCTTGGAACCCATGATAATGGCCTTCAGTAGTTAGGCCTTAAATTCAGACTTTTTGAAATACTGCATAATTTGCACTGCTGTCCCTACAAATTGTATAGGGCAAACGTGACATGATCATCTCTCTCTTGGAGGTGTTGTCCAGATGGAGGGGGATGAACTTTACTGCAGGAACATAATTAATTGCTTGGATTTAACCATTCTACCTGTGGTGTTCTGGTTTCTAGTCCCCATGCAATATAATGAATGACACATACACTGGTCCGCTGCGTAGAGAACTGACCACACGCATGTGTACTTGGGCCCTTTTATTGACAGGTTGAAGTGACCTGTGAAGCCTGTGTTGGATGGGTGTGAGGTGGGTGTAAGGTCAGCCCTCTGGGAGTGGCAGAAAACAAACTTGCTGTCCAGCAGAACACTAAATTCCTCCCAAAATAAAAAAAAAAAGAGTCCAACCTGTGTAAATAAATAAAACTGGACACAATTGAGTCTCTTAGACTCTCGAGGCAGTCTGCAGGACAATACTGGACAAAGGGACAGGTGCAGTCGGCAGCACCTGGACATCACTGCTCGCATCCATGATTTAACCAGATGAATCTGGGCACGAACACAGGTGTATGTGGAGTCCTGACCCTGTGACACCATACAATGTTGGCCAATTCCGATTGCTCTTGTGGTGGTGTAGTTGGTGTCAAAATTGGGGTGCATCAGGCACATTGGTGGAGTTTGCTGCAGAGTTTTCTCTTGTGGTTTCCTGACTCCATGAAGGATAACTTTGTAAGAACTGAAATGGCATCAACGATGTTTGGACGTCTTCCTCTGAGGCCCCAGTGTTTACCGATACCTCGGTGGAGCAACTCCTAGCCCAAAATCTTGTGTGGGGATTCCCTTGAGGCCCTTTTTCATGGGTCGCCATGGGACCACATGGACTTCGTGTGGGCCACCTGGGGGCTGCTGCGGGGTCATCAACAGAACCACGGACAAGTCTTTCAGGCAACCACCAGGGTAGATGACACATGGTTGGGTGTACTCACCAATAGGAATCAGGTGAGGGTGGGGCTAACAGATAGTCTATGGACAATTGGTCCCTCACGGTGCCACAAGTGCCTCCTTGGTTTCTTGGTGGTTGACGGATGTAAGGCTCCACCCCGGGGGTGAGATTCTCTTTCTGTGGTTACGGTGATGTACATTGCATGATGGTGTTGTTGCCATTAGACAGCCTGTATGATAGGTGATTAGAACTTGCAGGGAGTGAGGGTCACTGTAAGGACCACGCATCCTCGAGCTCGGAGTTTTGTTGGTGCTGCTCTTCTCCTTTGGCATGTCCAGTTGTTAGCAGGGACACAATCATTCACCAAGCAGCCAGTGACTATCAATGGATGGTCGCACTGGGAAGCATGAGGCAGATACCGGTTCGAGCATGTGGTTGGTTCGCATTTGGTTCTCCTGCTGGGCTGTTGCCAGTGACATCGCTCCCCATTGGTAGCTTGCTTGTGTTGGTGGGTGCACTCTCCAGTAGTGGCACGAGTCCTTGGTCTTTTCACCTTTGATCATTTCTCCTGCGCATCTGTGGTCATCAGGTTCTTCAGTGTGACAGGTCTGGTCGCACACCTTTCTCTCTTCTTCTTTTTCTCTTCTCCTTTGCAATGTGGTGACATTCCATGCCTCTCATGTGTTCATTTCATCTGGTTCTAGGTGGCTTAAGGCCACGTGTCACATGTGTTCTTTTCTACTACGGGTGTGATGTGGCATCAGTCCACGTGTCACATGTGTTCTGTTCTCATGGACCACTCGCTGGTTCTGTCCTGTTTGTAGGACTGTGCGTTTTCTCTCTTCATGGACCTCTCGCAGGTCCTGTCCTGTCTGTAGGAGTGGGTGTCTTCTCCCATCATGGACCTCTAACAGGTCCTGTCCAGTCTGTGGGACTGTGCATTGTCTTCTGTCATGAACCTCTCGCAGGTCCTGTCCTGTCTGTAAGACTTAACTCTACTATTCTTCTTGTTGCAGTGGCTTCAGGGACACATTGCTGCTCACTTCTAGCTTCACCTCTCACAGGTGTGTCAGCCATTTTAGGTGGCGGTGTAGGTAGGTTTACTTTCTTTGATCTAGTCTGCAGCCTTATCTATACTTTTCTTCTCGGTGCAGCACGGGATCTCCGTGGGAGGCCAGGGTCTTCTCTTAGTTGCAGGGGTGGCAGCTTGCCACTAGGGGGCATGCAACTCAGTCATTAGGCAGTGTGGGGCACCTCCTAAATAGTCTCTGGCCTGCTGTTGGGGGTTGCTGTTACTGTAAGGGGGCAAACAATCTCCTCTCTTGTCTTTGGGGAGCACTGGTCGTGGTGTACGTGTCAGGGAATTCGATGGCTGACAGACCTTTACTTTTGTTTTAGTGGACAGTAGAGCTAGTCTTTCTCCCCCTGGCAGCGACACCTCCTTTGCGGGCTCCCAGCAGATAACCAGGCTCTTTCCTCTTGCTGTGGTGGTGTCTTGCCACCAGGGGGTGTGCTACTCTTCTCCACCTTCATGGAGAAAGACAGTCAGTTTCTTCTCTTCTGTTGAGGCGGCAGATGGCCACTAGGGGGCGTGCAGCCCCTGGTGCTTCACTTTCCATGCGGAGGAGGCAGACAGCCACTAGGGGGTGCACAGCACTCTCTTGAGTGCGGTAAACCTGTGTACTGGTGCGTTTGGGCTGTAAATCCAAATGTTTGTCTCTGTTGTGAAGTGGGGCTGCAGCCCTGCCTGGAAGCTGATGAACTGGCTCTGCAAGCAAACTCTTGTACTCCGGACTCCATGCATACACAGGTGGTCGAGGGCTGGAAGTAAGATGGCAGATTGATGCCGCCACTAGGAGGTCGGTGCAGAGCTGCTCCTGTGATACTTGCTGGTCTTAGGCATAAAGGCATGATGGCGATGGCAATGGCGTGGCGATAGCGCTTCAGTAGCAGGAAAATACGAGTAACTACAGAAGGTGTTTGTAACTGCTAAAACTGCTAAAAACTCAAAAGGAAGAGATGCTTTTACACGCTGATACGCTGGCTCTCAGCTCCTATCTTCGCTCCACTTCTGTCTTTCTCTTCTCCTGTGATCTGAGGGAGAAGCTGATTGAAGCTGACCGATCCGATGGACCAGCGGGTCGGGAGACCTTGGTAGATTTTGCGGCCCTGGTTGGCTGTATGCTGCAGGACGTCGCAGGACAGAATGAGACGTACCAGTCATAGATGTGGGGCAAGAACAAGGGTGAAGCCATTTCTATACTCGAGAGATACTCCAGTTTGTTTGCATGATTCTGCTGGCTGATAATGTTCCACTCTGGGTATCGCTGTCTGCCACTGGATGCCCCGGGCGTTCTCGCTGACTTGTTGCTCAGGTGTATTGCGACTCATTAGTTGGCCTCCCCCTCCATAGCAAGCAACAGACAATGGGGCCACCAAAAGCAAATCCTTGGAAGGGTGGACGTACTGGCGCTCGCTCGGCCACAGTATTGGCCAGTGGAGGAGCTGTGGAAACCGTTACCATGGATGAGGCAGAGAAAGAGAGGGGAGAAAAAGGTGGTTCGACGCATTCTGCCTCACGGGTAGGTCGTGCTATCTTTAAAGTGTTACAATCTGGGAGAGCTTCCACTGTAATCAACCCAGGGGGGACAGCTAACTATCCACCAGAAACTGATATGGTGAGTGCACTCATTGAGGCTGTGTCACCATTTGGGGAGAAAAGACACAGAAGGATACAGGTCTATTAACTTCTCTCGAAGATATAGCAGTAATAGATGACCTAGCAGCCTCAAAAGAGAATCTGACTGTACCTGCCCCATATTCTTCTAACTCAAACTCAGAGGTCTCAAACGCTAGTCAGCTTCCACAGCCTCCACTGCTCTTGCAATCGCCACAGAATCAACTAGTAACAGCATCTCTCTCTGCAGTCGGTAACTGTGAGGACCCTAAGAAATATGCAGAATTGCATGAAGGCAGGGGGTCCGGTACGACTACAACTGGTATGGATACTAAGACAGCTGTTACGCAGAATTTGGGAAATAGTACCAGCCCCATACTTGCAGGGGTAGCTGATGCGCTGGAAATTAACTCTAGGACTAAGGAAGGCTCTCATGATACAGACACTTCCTGTAATGAATGGATAACAGTCAGCTGTGAAGAGCGCATTACGGGGCATAGTGAGGAGGGAACCCCGACGAATAAGCATAATAAGGGGGCTACCAAAACTAGAGCTCAAAAACAGAATAAAAAGAAGGCTCTTGATAAACAAGGTGATATCTCTATTAACTCAGTTAAAACTGCTGCAACCAACAGCCCGCTTCGAAAGTGGGCATACACAGGTGGTGGGGATTTCTTATGTTCAACATACTGGTGTTGTACTGTTACTCACCAGCGGGGCAGCAGCATCCCGACCAGCAACACAGAGGAATGGGGACTTAGGTGTGCGACAATACAAATGCGTATTGATGGGTCTGCCCATTCCACTCATTAATGATACATGCAGGTGATGAAGCACTTCTGGAGTGAAGGTGTGCCTCACTGCTTACTTCAGTATTTTCAGGTATAACAGCCCTTTTGGGGAGTGGTGGGTGCCTGAGATGCAGCATACGGTCCGCTTGGATGCATCTGCCGATTCTCTACTTTCTTTCTTTTTCCAGCAGGGTGACATAGCTAGTGGAAGTGACTTTTCCAGGGGCCTACTTGCGAATCGGTAGCACTGTGTCCTGTGACCAGAGCCGGGGTGTGGTGATGCGAGTGACTGCTAGGTGGCGCTGCAATGACCTCATGGCCTCTTCTCAATGCTGCGGGCCGTGCCGCCCATGTGAGTGCTGAGGAGACAGGTGTAGGGGCACTTATTGCAGGTGTGACCTCGGGCCCTGCCCGGGCACCTTTCACCTGTGGGCTGGAAGCCTTATCCGACTGCTGGCAGCAGGTACTCGCAGCGGGACACCTCTCGCTGGGTCGCAGCACCTCTTCCAATGCACTGTGCGGTACTCAGCAGTACGGTGTTGGCAGGTCTGGGCTGCAGTGGGGAATGCCCTCTCTTCTTTGCGGCAGTGAGATGCAGCCACCAGGGGCAGTGTGGTGTCTTCCTACCCTCTCAGGGCTCAAAGCTCTTCATCAAGTGATGATGGGGCAGACAGGGGGTGCTCCTGTGGGCCTTTGGGCTGCTTCTGGGGAATGTGCAGTCTTTTGTGTCTCTGCTTAGTGTGAGGTCGCGGGAGCACTGCAGACACTGTGACATGCCTAGCGTCAAGGCGGCTTGTCTTTTTTTCAAAATGTTAGCCCCGTCAGAGTGGCTACATACAAGTCACTGTCGCCAGGGCTGGATATGGTGCAGCGAGCGACCACTATTTGACTCCTTCTAGGCCACAGCAGTCTCCCTGATGCTGTGAGGCATGCTGGTTCTGTAGATGCTGGTGTGGGGGTTTACTCAGTGTCGGTGTGGCATCAATCTTTTCCCCTGCTGGCGAGGTGCTTCAAGTGACTGCCGGCAGAAAACCTGTCTGCTGGATCATCTGCGGCTGCCCGCGGCCCATGCAGCGGGCCACCCTCATAAGGGCGGCTCTCTTAGTGCCAATTAGGCACCTACACCACCCCTCTAGTGGTGGGACTCGGGGAGAAGTCCCCCCCGCCTTGGCGCGCTAGGTGCATCATTTCCAGCGCGCAGAGGTCGAGTGTTATGTTGGGCCCTAGGCCCTCATGCTATGGTGAATGACTGACACTGCACACGTGGTTGGGGTAGTGGGTTAATTGGCCTCGAGCACGTGCGTTCGGCCCTTTTATTAGCAGCGTCACCTGACCCAGTGACGTCTGTGGTGGGTGGGTGTATAGTGGGATACACACATAGGAACACTAGAACGTGTCCCTGCTAGGACACTACATTCCTCCCAATTTTTAATAACAAAACCCAGAGTCAATGTTCAACCTAGGGGAGAAAGAAATATATACATAGATGTAATACATTGACCAAACTTCTGCAGATTCGCTCACGCTTCAGCTGCTTGGATACACAGACGATGTTCTTCCTGTCGCGGACGATGTTCTTCCTGTCACGGACGATCACCAGTTCACTGTGGCACCAGCCTGGGTGCTCGATGGATCCAGTCTGTTGACGGCTCTGCCTTGAAGTTGTTCTCACAGTCTTTTCTTCGCTTTACTTTCATGGCGACAAACGCAGTTGAAATTCTTGTGGTTCACCGCTAGATGTTGCCGTTCATCTTTTACTCCAGTCCTATTCTTCATCGGTGGCGTGTATTCTGTTTTATCAAAAGACGGGTTGTTTGCAAGACACCCCTCTCACCAGGATGCCCCTCTCGCAGGTGTTCCCCTGCCACGGGATATCCCCGAGGCCCTCTTCATCAGATCTGGCCTGGGTTGAGTGTCCTGTATCATGTTACTCCCATGCCGATAAGTGCGGGTGCGGAGGAGACGACAGGTCTCACCTCAGATTCCGCAGTCAGACCTGGAGGGTAGCTGTTGGCTCCTGTCTTTCGCGCGACGTCTTCATCCTCCTGGGACCTTTGCTGAAGGGCGGCTGATGACCATCTCTCGTCGCGGGGACACTCTCTCTCACTGGCATCCCTGAGGCCTTTGCCCCTGAGTCACCACGGCTGGCATTGACCAGTGTCCGTGTAACCCCAAAGGTGGGTGTTCCGAATGGTCCAGCCTGCTCACCTCTGCAGATTCCGGGTGTGCTGAAAGCATCGTCAAACAGATGGTCTTTTCTCCGTGCCACGGGTGTTCACAGGACTTGCTCTCCATGTTCTGGCACTTGTCGCCTTCCTTATCTTCAGGGTGTGAGTAGTCTTGCCACACTCCTCTCTCTTTCCTCTATTTCTTTCTCTGTGAGGGTGTCATGTCACTCTGACTTCTCCTTTTGTTGCAGTGGCAACCGTGCCACTCAGATCTCTTTCTTTCCCCTTTTCTTTTAGTGGCAGACGTGCCACTCCGATGTCATCTTCCTTCTTTTCTTGTAGTGGCAAACGTGCCACTCCGATATCTTCATCTCTTCGCTTCACGACCTACTCTGGACCGTTTCTCTTCTCCTCTTGGTCTGGCCAGGCTTCTCCATGCAGCGCGCGCACTCTGCACGTGTTCCCCCTGGTCTTGTCCTCGTCCGAGGGCACTCTCTCCATCTTCCTCAGCACTCCGAGTTAGGGTTGTGACCTTCTCTTCTTCTTCTCCTTTTCACCAGTTACTTTAGTTGAAGTTCGTGGGGCCATACTCTTGGTCCGCTTCGTTCTTCTCCTTTTTCACCAGTTGCTTTGGTTCTTCTTGAGCTTCTTGGACCACTTGACGGTCCACTCTGCCGATCACTGGCAGGATATCTTCGGTCTTGCGTCAGACCTTTGTTTCTGTAGATTCACTGACCCGTGCGTCGGTCACCTCCTTGTGCAACTCCTGGCGAGTCGGCTTCTGTGGTGCGACCATTTGGCAGGTCGGCTTGGCCTTTGTGGTGCGACCATTTGGCTGGTCGGCTTGACCTTTGTGGTGCGACCGTTTGGCAGGTCGGCTTGGCCTTTGTGGTGCGACCATTTGGCTGATCGGCTTCACGAGGCGTGTCACGTCGTGTGACTACCTGTGTTCACGAGGTGCGTCACGTCGTGTGACTACCTGTGTCCGCTGCCTTTGTCAGGCGCTGGTGCGTGCTACTCTTCGTACCGTCGTGGTACATCTTCAGTGTAACGTTGCTCCTTGTACTGTGATTTCTTGATGTGGTGGCTTCTTGGCGCCACTGGGTGTGCCTCTGCATCCTTGCCCGCCAGTGTCGGATGCTTGCTGCGCCCATCCTCTTCAGTGGGTTCCTCTCTTGTAGGCGCTGCAGTGTACCTTCCGCGTCTGGGGTACCTCTGCGCTGAGTCCTTTAGTTCTCTCGAGGGTTCGCTCCAGTTGATGCGGGGACAGCGCAGTCCTTGCTGGGGTGGATGTGGCTTGACACCGTTCTTCTTTCTTGCTCCTTATCGCTGTGGGATGTCGCTGCATCCCTGTGGCACCCTGTCTCTTCTTCCTTGCGCTTCTGTCGCGCTCCTGCGCTTCTGGCACGTTCCTGTGCGCCTCCGTCACGTTCCCGTGCGCTCACCATCGCCATCAGTCAGACCTTGCCGCCTCTTCTTCCTTGCGCTGCGATCCGTCGGTCTCCTGTGGCTGCTGGATTCCCTTGGCTTGCTGCATGCTTGTCTGTCTCTCTGTTGCTGCAGTACCACCAGTGGCCAATAGATGGCAGTGTTGCTTTCCTCCATGCAGCAGCACCCTTCTTGGCTGCCAGAGCCTTTCTCCATGTTCTCTTTCCTTTGCAGGCTTCACCGGCTGTGTAGGAGAGCTGGAGCCAGGCAGACCAGCGGAGTCCAGATGGGGCCTGAGCTGCAGCAGATCAGTGGAGTGCAGGACAGCAGGCAAGTCTCTTTTACTTTCGTTTATTGAGAGGCAGGGGGGCACAGGCTCATGGGCTGCTCAGAGGCAGAGGCATCACTCGGGGCGCAATGGCAGTCAGTGACATCACGCGCACAGCTTTGATTTACTTTTAGCGCTGCTGGGGGTCCTGCGAGGTGGGCCTTGACTGTACATGGCCGGCAGCGGCCCTTCCTTTCATTTAGGATCGCCCTCCCTCTATATTTAGTTTTCAAACGGCCTCGGGCCGCGCGCAGATTCTTTCTTTCCCTCCCGCCCCCGCAGCCTCACTCGGCTAGCATGCCGCGCGGGGAGCGGGCGGGGAGACGGGATCCAATCACGATGCGGCGTTTGAGGGTGGGCTCCTCTTTTATGCCTGTGCCGCTTCTTCTTTTCGTCGCGGGTGGGCTCCGCTTCAGTTGGGTGCCTTGGCAGGTCAGTGGCAGATGTATGCCACGGCTCCTTGGCTTCTTTACTACGCCCCGCAGCTTATCTTCTTCTCCACGCGGGTGGGCTCCGCTTTTACTTTCGGTTCAGTCCGCCCCTTCCCGCAGCCGGTCTCCTCACCTCACGGGCCGCGCGGGAAGGGGGTGCAGGTGCCGCTCTGCCATGGCCAGTTGCGGGTGGGCTCCGCGTGGTTGCCGCCGATGCGGGTGGGCTCCGCTCGGCTTGCCTTCCTCTCCGGGCACCTCGGGGCACAGGGGCAGGGTTGACGGGGTCGGGGTGGGCACCCGACCTCCGCCTGCAGACTCACGGCGTCGCGGCCGATGCGGGTGGGCTTCGATCGGTCCGCTTGTCTTCGGGGCGCTTCCCCCTCCACCAGGGTCACAGCGGCAAGCGCCTGAGGCGCGGGGTGGGCTTCCGGTTGCCACCGGACACGCTGCGGGCTCTGCTTCGCCCCGCAGGCTTCTCGGCGCATCGCGCCTTCCCCCAGGGGGGGGGAGGGTGCCCTTACTGCAGGCAGCTCTCTCCCTCTTTTTGTTGGTGGTTGTTGCGCAGATCGGGGGCTGCACACGCGGGGTGACGTACCCGCCTCGTCGCCATTGTTATGTTGGGCCCTAGGCCCTCATGCTATGGTGAATGACTGACACTGCACACGTGGTTGGGGTAGTGGGTTAATTGGCCTCAGCCCTTTTATTAGCAGCGTCACCTGACCCAGTGACGTCTGTGGTGGGTGGGTGTATAGTGGGATACACACATAGGAACACTAGAATGTGTCCCTGCTAGGAAACTAGTCGAGGGAGGGTACTTATACCTCCCCCGCCTTTCTGCCGTTCTCTTTTGCACCGGACACGCCGTCTAGGTGGTCGTGCTGAGGAGCTGTGGCGGACTAACTTCTTGAGTCTGTGGAGGTCGTGCGGTCGTTCGAGTGGAGGCGAGGTGAGTGCCCATGCCCGTCAGCTCAAACCCCCTCCCCCTCCCGGGTCTCACCGCGCTGGCATAGCAGTGTGGGACCCTGCCCCAGTTACAAGTCCCGGGCAGGAGGCTGCCGTAGTCGGTAACTGTGATGGGGGCAGGGTTGTGGGGGGGTCCAACTCCCGGCTGAATGCCGCGGCAGCATGCCCGGTGCACAGCATGCTGTTGCGCGTGGCTCCTATTTCAATTTCCCCCGTATGGGTCACGGCGGGGCTGCAGAGGCACCGCTGCGGGTTGGTGTGGCACATGACCCCCCGCGATGTGTGCGAGTGGGCGAGCCGGTGGCGCACCGGCATCTTGCCTGAGTCCCTGGGTCTCGTTAGGCAGCCATGTGGCTTAGCAGCTAAAGCGGCCAACTTTGGAAACTTGGCGCCCATGTTCGAATTCCATCAGTGGCGCGTGGCTCCTATTTCGATTTTCCCCATATGGCTCATGGCGGGGCTGCAGAGGCGCTGCTGCGGGGTGGCGTGGCCCATGGCCCCCGCGTAGTGAGCGAATGGGCCAGCCGGTGGCATGCCGGCCTCTTGCCTAAGTCCCTGGGTCTTGGTAGGTGGCCATGGGGCTTAGCAGCTAAAGCAGCCAACTTTGGAAACTTGGCGCCCAGGTTTGAATCCCATCCTTGGCGCTTGCCTCGGCATCGTGTGATCCTGAGCAAATCACTTAATATCCCTGTGTGAATTGTGTGTATGTGATACTCACTTGAATTTTGGTGGCCCCGAATCGGCAAAGAGGGCATATTGGTGATACCGACCAGTGATATGCCCAACGATGGGTCCCGCCGGGTTGCCTCATGGGAGGGGGCCGCATGCTCGGCCAAGGCCCCCGCTCTCCTCTTTAGCAGTATCTGGGCCTTCGGGTGCGGCAATTGATGTTACTGCTGGGGGGGTTTGGCCCACTGTCGAGGGAGGGCTTTCCCGGGCCAACATGAGCAGTGAATTCACGAGGCAGTTCCCCGCTGCCTTCTTAGGGCACCGACTTCCCGTCTGGGGGGTTGGGGGCCCAGGTAGGCTAGTGCCTCCGTGCTCGCACTGCGGGTACTTGGTGGGTCATCGATGGCTGCGTGCATCGGCCCGCTCCACTCGTAGGCTCCGTGGCCAAGGAATGTGCAGGAGAGGCACGCATGTGGTTCCCGGCGCTCACCCCACCCGCTATTTGCTTTTGCCAGTCACGAGTCTTAGGGTAAAGGTTTTCCCTAGGATGATTAACTGTTTGGACTTGCGTTGCTCAGGGGACGGGGTAGCGCAGAACGGGCAACATCTCATGATGTATGTTGGTGGGGGCGTGGGCGATTCGGGAGCACGCTCAGGTGGTCAGTTCACATGGTCGCAGTGCCTTCTGTTGAAGGTATTGGGAGCATTTTGTTTGGGCAACGCAGAACATGCAGTGTGGCAGGATATAGGTTGTGGGGGCATGTGAGGTTCATAGAAACGCTCACGTGGCCGGGTCATATGGTCGCAGCATCTTTTTTCAGGTGATACAGCCTTCATTCCCGCTGGCTACCCCCTCACCTGCGCCCCTCCCCTACCTGGGTCCCCGGACAGTGCCCCGAGGGATCAACAGGCAGAGGGTGTGTGTTTGTACTTCGCCGCGCAGGGCAGACGTCGGAGGTACTTTAGCTCAGCGGGGTAGGCGTGGCCCTCGCAAAGGTGGCGGCTTGGGGCAGTGTGTGCGAGCGCCAGAGCGGGGCTGCTGAGTTGCGGACTGGGGGACTATTATTGGGTCACCGCTCCTGACATTTACATGTTGCCACTTGTCTCCTCAGAGATCTCTGCAAGGTTCAATCGCTCCAGAGGTGACAGGAGCAACCCACTGCCACCGGACAACGTAATCATTGACAAAGCAGTAAGAAGGACAGTTCAGGCCATGCCCAGCAGGCAAGGATTGGGTAGTTGGGGACCAAAACCCAAGAGTGGGTGCTCATGGTGCAGGCAAACACGCGTGGGCTAGAGGTACCTGGCAGAGATATTATGCTGGGGTGCCAATATGAGGGGGGGGGGACTACTGAGGTGACGCCCACTAGGGGGAACATCCGTTTTGTTGTTTTTTCATCCTCAGATTTGGCTCCCACGCCCCGATCGGAAAGATGGACGAGGGCCACTGGGCTACTCAAGCGATTCAGAATCAGTGAGTTGGAAGCGCTGGGCCCAGCCGAAACTGGGGGGGAAGGGTTTGGGTTGGGTGGTACCAAACCGGTATTGAAGGTCCGCGATAACCGTTGTTCTTGGCCTCTGCGCTTGGGGAGGCGGGGGCAACGTCCATTGCACAAGTTTGGGGGGAAACGGTCAGCAGTGCAAGCGCACAAAGACCTCCGGGGTCAGCCGCCACCGGAGTAACACCGGAGGCACAACAGGAGCACCTGTTACAGTCTACAATAGGACTCGCAACCAGGAGCGCCTCGGCCAGCAGCGGGCGAGCAACCGCCTGCTGCACCCATCCCACATCTAATATCAGTAGACTCCCCCAGTTCTAGTGTGTCAGGCGGGGTAGCGACCCCATTGGGCAGCTCTCAACATGTCCCCACCCCCGCAATTCCAGCAGAGGCAGCCAAAGCAGTAGCATCGGCAGCAGCACCGCCGCCGCTCATCACAGTGGCACCCCTAGCAACGGGACACTGCTCGCTGGCTTGGCAGGTGCCGTTGACTGCTAAGGAAGGGATTTGGAGACTGGAGTTTGTGGACATTTTTACCTTGTTAATGCATGGGGCTGATGGACAAGACACTAGAAAGATGGGGGGGTAAGGACGATGAGTAGAAAGTAAAATTCCAGTCCTGGCCAGAAAAAACTATTCAGAACTGGGGGGGGGGGGGGCTTTTGCTATCCTTGCAGTGGTGGTGATGGAGAAAGACCTGGATCAGGGTCCTGTGATGTGGCAGTGCTCTCATTTAATCCATAATGAGGCAGAAAAGACGTGGGGTATTGGGTTGTATAATTATGACCTAGATTTCCGAAAGAAAATGTCAATGTGTCCAGAACTGGGATGGGACCAAAAGGAAATACAGCTCTAGGTAGAGCACATGGGGAAGTATACTGCAGACCCCAAGGAGACCATGAAGAGTCAAAAAGGGCAGGACAATTCTGAGGGACAGAGGCGATCAGGGAAACGTCCTTTCAAGCAGCCCTTTCGGGAGGTCAGGGAGGCAGGGAAAAGGGGGCAAACGGTTTAATTCTGGCACATGCAGATTGTACAATGCAGGGTCCTGCTCCTGGGGAAAGGTGTGCAAGTTTGCACACAACTGCAGTAAGTGTGGGGCCAGTCACCCGGCAGTGTTATACAGTGCCAAGTGAGAGGGCCCTCCCAAGCCTTTCAGCAGGCAAGACAGCTAACCTGATCCATGCAACAGGGCCTCCTCTCCCCACCCGCCCGCACTCATCTCCACCCCACATCATGGGCCCTGATCCTCCCCCTCATCTGCCCCAACCCTGGTCAAGGTTTCTACTGCTAAGGGCCCCTCACCAATCATTATTGGCAACCTCCTCCCCCTGCTCAGGGCGTACCCCAACACAAAAGACAGCAAGATCCTGGCAGAGGGGTTCATAGAGGACTTCAAGATCCCATACCAAGACTCACTAGTTTGCAGGGACGCAGACAACCTAAGCTCAGCTAGAGAACTCCCCAAAGTGGTGCAGGACAAGGTTATGAAGGAGACCGCATTGGGGAGGATGGCAGAGCCATTCGACCACCCCCCACTTAAAAATATTTTTGGTCTCGCCCCTGGGAGTGGTCCCCAAAAAAGACCCTGGGGCCTTCTGCCTGATATACCACCTGTCTTACCCGGAGGGCTGTTAGGCCCGGCCTCGTAGCATAGCCATCCCTGTCCCTGCACCACATAACCTGACCCATGCACCTCACGCAGCCCCCGAGCCCACGACCAAGCCGATCCTTCCCACCAGAACACACACACACCCAACCCGGACTTCCCCGTCCGTGGCCTTCCTCCTTTCGGCCACACCGGGCCCGCGTGCCCACTTCATGCACCATGATGGCCGCCCGGCCCCAGCGCGACCCTGGCCTAGAGGCGCCACTCCGGCTGGGGGACATCGCGCTTCCATTGGGATGAGAGAGGGAGGAGCAGTTTCCATCGCACCTCTGAGCTCCCCTGGGAAGGTGGGTTTCGATCGGCCCGCCCGCCTCCCCGAGCGCTGGCTCCACGCCTGCTGGGTGCCTGGGGCTCCTCCCGACCCGGCCCTGAAAGGATCAAAAGACAATGGCAGGAAACCCCGACAAGCGACCACCAGGTGACAAGACCCCTGCCTGCACAGACTCCGGACATCAAAGAGGAGTCGTCCTATAACAAGGGGTGCTCTGGGACTGTCCGGCAGATTCGCCTTTGGAAACACCTGAGCCCTGCTGAGTGACTCACAGCTCCCTGAAGATCGTAAGACCTCCGAACTTGTGCTTGAGCCCTGCTGAGTGACTCGCGGCTCCCTGAAGATCGTAAGACCTCCGAACTTGTGCTTGAGCCCTGCTGAGTGACTCGCGGCTCCCTGAAGATCGTAAGACCTCCGAACCTGTGCTTGAGCCCTGCTGAGTGACTCGCGGCTCCCCGAAAAGATCGTAAGACCTCCGACTTGTGCTTGAGCCCTGCTGAGTGACTCGCGGCTCCCACAGACTCTCTTGGTCCCGCCGGACCCCGACGACGACAAGTGTATCCCCCAGCTCGAGGATTGTGAGCTGTGCGCCGGGTACGCCCCTGCATTTGGTCCATATCCCCACAGACTGTCCCGCTACCTCCTACCCCCTCCAAGACTCTGTGAGCCCGCGCTCCACTTGTATATATTTGCCTTGCTGATCATAAAGATCCTACAACTCCGATCTGATAAAGATTTGTTCTTAAGAACTCCCGGTGTGGTGTCTCTTTGTCGTGTGGTGCCGAGTGTACGATCCTAGATACGAGATTCCTCCCCTGAGGAGTCTCCCGCCAGTGCCCGGCTACGATACCTCGAGGGTTGGTCTCAGGATAGTCAGGGCCCTCTCCGGGCTCCTCTGAGGTCGCCTTCTAACATTGGTGGCAAGCAACAGGATTCGGGCCCATAATCTAGAGATCGTACCGTGAACGGCTGACGCACTACCGACAAAGATGGCAGAAGGAAACGCCGTGGTTCTCACAGAAAACGACACCAGTACCGTGTTCCAGGCGGAACAACTGGAGGAGTACACACACAGAGAACTGAAGCAATTCTGCAAAGAACTCAAAATCGTTACCACTGGTCTCAACACCAAAGAAGATATGCAAAAGGCACTGAAAGCTTGGGTGGATTCTTGAGCCCCCCGCCCAGAAGGAGCGGTGGAGCCCCACGACGGAGCTGGACTCTCCCAAGGAGAACGCAGCAGCAACCAGGTGCGAAGCTTCGTACCAGATGGGGGCCTATCCCCGGAGGAACTCGCAGACAGAGAAAGAAGCCGCCATCACGAACTCGAATTAGCCAAACTCAAAATCGAGGGCGAGTTGAAATTAGCTGAGAAAAAGATAGCAGTGGAACAGATGCGGGTGCAAGGAGAACTAGAAGAGAAGAAACTCCAACGGGAACACGAAGGAAGGAGACTACTTCAACTGGAGCACGAACGCAGCTTGAAGGAAATGGAGCTAAAAGCAAAAAGCGAAGAAGCGCGGCCCCCGGGGAACCGAGAGGCGGCCTCCCCGGCGGAGCAGAAGGTCCACATCCCCAAGGATGTGGTCAAAGAATATTACAAAAACGATGACATTCAACAGTGGTTCAGGGCCTACGAGGTCGCCATGACCTCCCATCGGGTCCCGCAGAAGGATTGGGGGGCCGGGTTGTGGGGACGATTCCTGAGCGAGGGGAGAGACACCCTGCTCGGCCTACCAACCTCCATGCAGACCTCCTACGACCACATGAAAGAGGCCCTCCTCACAAGGTACGGCCTCACCCCGGAGATGTACCGCCAGCGGTTCCAGGACTGCAGGAAGATCCCGGGCACCACCTGGGTGGAGTATGTAAACTTCTTCAGCCGCGCATTCGATGGGTGGATCAAGGGCAGCAAAGTCACCACCCTAGAAGAACTAACCGACCTTATGTTGTGGGAACACCTGGCTGCGAACTGCTTTGTGGAACTGCGCCAGCATCTGCTCGACAGTAAGCTCACGGATCCGAGAAAGCTGGCTGTCGAGGCGGATCGCTGGCCCAACACCCGGGTCTCCCGGGGCCCTGTAGGAGAGTACCCCCGAGCCAGTCAGGGACCACCCCGCCAGAGAGGGGGGGGGGAACCAGGGAGGGCAGAGAGAGTCCCAGTCCAGTCCCCCGAAAACCCAACCTCTGCCTTTCCCGGCACCCGGACCAGCTGTATCCGGCCCCCCCCTGAGACGGGGGCACCGAGTGACCATCACTTGTTTCCGTTGTCAGAAGCCCGGGCATTACGCCAACGACCCTGAATGCCCCATGGCCCCACACATCACCCAGGCAGCACCCCCCGCTAGACAGATATCCAATGTAGCACTGGGGGAGGAGGTTGAGGAGACCGTAGAGTGGGAACCCGCAGCCATGGCCCTAGTATCCTTAGGAGATAGAGAAATGGTCCCTGGAAGCCTCCTGCCCTCCAACACGAAGAAATATGGGCAGCTCGTAACGATCAATGGCCACCAAGTAGAAGCCCTTCGTGACACCGGGGCCAGCATCACCGGTGTCCTCAGTCATTTGGTCAACGAAGACCAGGTCCTCCCCAACGTCTTTTGCCCGGTCATTTCCGCTGACAATACGGAGAGTCTGTGTAAGGTAGCCCTGGTGCCTTTTGAATGGGGAGGGGTGGTCGGTAAACTGAAAGTCGCAGTGAGAACCTCCCAGCCAATCGACTGTCTCCTGGGCAACGACCTGGAAAGTTCTCCCTGGAAACAAGTCGAGCGCAAGACCCACCTAGGGATGATGGGTCTCCCTGAGTGGGTGTGCGCCACCACCCGATCCATGGCAGCCCGACTGACCCCCCTTGGGGAAGTCGACGACGCCCCTACCACTGAAGACAGGATGGTCCCCACCGAGGGTCCCCACATCCCCCCACAAGGAGGGTCGGTCGCCAGTGACGAACCCCCACCTTCCGACTCCGCACAGGTCACCGAGTTAGGCGATCTGCCCGAATTGGCCCAGTGGCGCCACGAGGGGGGCCCCTCCCGAGAGGAGTTCTGCCGAGAGCAGGCTAACTGTCCTTCCCTGGTCGGGCCCCGGCAACAGGCAGAGGCCCAGGCCGCGGGCGACCAAACTGGAACGCACCGGGTGTATTGGGAGAATGACCTTTTGTACAGCGAGCAGAAGTCGGTGGAGCTAGGATCCTCCCGGGTGCTGGTGGTACCCCTACGCTTCCGAGACCTCCTCCTGGGCTTGGCCCACGACGTTCCCCTCGCAGGCCACTTGGGCCAGGACAAAACCTACAGTCGCCTTGTGACTCACTTCTACTGGCCCAGAATGAAAGCAGATGTAGAAGCCCACTGCAAGTCCTCTCCCACGTGCCAGGCCAGTGGGAAGAGTGGAGGAAAGCGCAAGGCTCCCCTCCAACCCTTCCCTGTCGTCAGTACCCCTTTTGAACGGGTCGGTATCAACATCGTGGGGCCTCTGGACCCCCCAACCTCCCAAGGGCACCGCTTTATCCTCGTCCTGGTGGATCATGCCACCCGATACCCTGAAGCCATACCCCTGCGCACCGTCACAGCCCCCGTGGTGGGCCGGGCGTTGATGGGAATCTTTTCCCGTATGGGTTTTCCCCGCGAGGTCGTGAGCGATCGCGGTACGAACTTCATCTCCAGATACATGACGTCCTTGTGGCAACAATGCGGAGTGTCCTATAAATTCACCACCCCGTACCACCCCCAAGGAAACGGCCTGGTAGAGCGGTTTAACCGGACTCTGAAAGGGATGATCGCGGGCCTGGAAGAGCCCCTCCGGCGTAAGTGGGACGTCCTGCTCCCCTGCCTCCTGTTCGCCTACCGAGAAGTTCCCCAGAAATCCTTGGGGTTTAGCCCCTTTGAGTTACTCTACGGGCACCCCGTCCGGGGGCCCCTCAGCCTGGTCAAGGAAGGGTGGGAGGCGGCGCACCGAGGCCACCCCCGAGATGTGTTCCGATACGTCCTGACCCTCCGAAACCAGACTAGGAAGTTCCGAGAGATGGCCGAGGCCAACCTGGAGGCGAGCCAGGAAGAGATGAAGCGCTGGTACGACCAGAATGCCACTCTGATCGAGTTCCAGCCGGGCCAGCAGGTATGGGTCATGGCCCCCGTGAAACCCTGCGCCCTCCAGGATAAATGGACCGGGCCCTTCAAAGTGATTGAGTGGAAGAGCCAGGTCACGTACTTGGTGGACGTCCAGTCACCACGGGACCCCCTCTGGGTCCTCCACGTGAACCGCCTCAAGCCCCACTTTGTGCGGACGGAGTTGAGCCTCCTGCTGGCCACTGATGACGGGGCCGAGGAGGAGTCGGATCCCCTCCCTGATCACCTGTGCACCAAAGAGAAGGACGGCTCCGTAGAGGGAGTGAACCTCTCCCCATCCCTCACTTCCCAGCAACGTGAGGATTGCCGCCAGCTCCTAGGGCAGTTTTCCGACCTCTTCTCCTTGGTCCCCCAAGTCACCGACTGGTGTGTCCATGACGTGGATACCGGAGACAGCCCGCCGGTGAAACACCGAGCCTACCGAGTCCCTGATCGGGTCCGGTCCTGCATTCAAGCCGAAGTCTCGAAGATGTTGACCTTAGGGGTGATCGAACCCTCAGACAGTCCCTGGGCCAGCCCCGTGGTCCTGGTCCCGAAAGCAGCTGCCCCCGGTGTCGCCCCAGAACTCCGCTTCTGCGTGGACTACCGGGGACTCAATGAAGTCACCCGAGCCGATGCCCACCCCATTCCCCGAGCCGACGAGCTCATTGACCGACTCGGGGCTGCTCAGTTCCTCAGCACCTTCGATCTCACCTGCGGCTACTGGCAAATTGCGCTCACAGAAGGAGCCAAGGAGTGGTCCGCCTTCTCCACCCCGGATGGGCACTATCGCTTTCGCGTGATGCCCTTCGGGATGAAAAATGCCCCGGCCACCTTCCAGCGGCTGGTAAATAGAGTCCTGGCCGGGCTGGAAAAATTCAGCGCTGCCTAACTAGACGATATCGCAGTTTTCAGTTCCGAATGGAGTGAGCACCTCCAGCACCTCCGGAGGGTGCTAACTGCCCTGCGCCAGGCAGGCCTCACCCTGAAAGCCAGCAAGTGCCAGATTGGGCAAGGTTCGGTAACCTACCTGGGGCACCAGGTCGGAAGCGGCCAGGTCGCCCCTCTACAGCCCAAAATCGCCGCCATCCTAGCCTGGGAACCCCCCACTACCCAAACGGAGGTCCGAGCCTTTCTGGGCCTCACGGGCTACTACCGGAGATTCATCCGGGGGTACGGCAGCCTAGTCGGTCCCCTCACAGGACTCACGTCCAAGAAACAGCCCAAGAGAGTGCAGTGGACCCCTGCCTGCCAAGAGGCGTTCGATGCCCTAAAAACGGCCATGTGCACAGCCCCCGTCCTTCAGGCTCCCGACTACTCCAAGGAGTTTGTGGTACAAACGGACACCTCCGAGCATGGAATTGGGGCCGTCCTGTCCCAGGTGAATGACCAAGGCCTAGTCCAGCCCGTAGCCTTCCTCAGCCGAAGGCTGTTGCCCAGAGAACAGAGATGGAGCACCATCGAGCACGAGGCGTTCGCCGTAGTCTGGGCCCTCAAGAAGTTACGCCCTTATCTGTTCGGCACCCATTTCAAGGTCCAAACCGAACATCGCTCCTTGCGATGGCTCATTCAGATGCGAGGAGAAAACCCCAAGCTACTGCGGTGGTCAATCTCCCTCCAGGGGATGGATTTCACCGTGGAACATCGCCCTGGTACTGACCACGCCAACGCAGATGGCCTCTCCCGGTTCTTTCGCCTCAGCGAAGAGAACCCCCAAGAGGATGGGTAGTTCTCTCCGGCTTTCAGCTGGGGGGGACGCGTGTTAGACCCGGCCTCGTAGCATAGCCATCCCTGTCCACATAACCTGACCCATGCACCTCACGCAGCCCCCGAGCCCACGGCCTAGCCGATCCTTCCCACCAGAACACACACACACCTGACCCGGACTTCCCCGTCCGTGGCCTTCCTCCTTTCGGCCACACCGGGCCCGCGTGCCCACTTCATGCACCATGATGGCCGCCCGGCCCCAGCGCGACCCTGGCCTAGAGGCGCCACTCCGGCTGGGGGACATCGCGCTCCCATTGGGATGAGAGAGGGAGGAGCAGTTTCCATCGCACCTCTGAGCTCCCCTGGGAAGGTGGGTTTCGATCGGTCCGCCGGCCTCCCCGAGGGCTGGCTCCACGCCTGCTGGGTGCCTGGGGCTCCTCCCGACCCGGCCCTGAAAGGATCAAAAGACAATGGCAGGAAACCCCGACAAGCGACTCCCAGGTGACAAGACCCCTGCCTGCACAGACTCCGGACATCAAAGAGGAGTCGTCCTATAACAAGGGGTGCTCTGGGACTGTCCGGCAGATTCGCCTTTGGAAACACCTGAGCCCTGCTGAGTGACTCACAGCTCCCTGAAGATCGTAAGACCTCCGAACTTGTGCTTGAGCCCTGCTGAGTGACTCGCGGCTCCCTGAAGATCGTAAGACCTCCGAACTTGTGCTTGAGCCCTGCTGAGTGACTCGCGGCTCCCTGAAGATCGTAAGACCTCCGAACCTGTGCTTGAGCCCTGCTGAGTGACTCGCGGCTCCCCGAAAAGATCGTAAGACCTCCGACTTGTGCTTGAGCCCTGCTGAGTGACTCGCGGCTCCCACAGACTCTCTTGGTCCCGCCGGACCCCGACGACGACAAGTGTATCCCCCAGCTCGAGGATTGTGAGCTGTGCGCCGGGTACGCCCCTGCATTTGGTCCATATCCCCACAGACTGTCCCGCTACCTCCTACCCCCTCCAAGACTCTGTGAGCCCGCGCTCCACTTGTATATATTTGCCTTGCTGATCATAAAGATCCTACAACTCCGATCTGATAAAGATTTGTTCTTAAGAACTCCCGGTGTGGTGTCTCTTTGTCGTGTGGTGCCGAGTGTACGATCCTAGATACGAGATTCCTCCCCTGAGGAGTCTCCCGCCAGTGCCCGGCTACGATACCTCGAGGGTTGGTCTCAGGATAGTCAGGGCACTCTCCGAGCTCCTCTGAGGTCGCCTTCTAACAAGGGCAATTCGGTGAACCACTGGCTGGAGAAGGGAACTTGTTCCGTCTCGTACTGTTCATTTGACATGGCAGTGGATATGTTGAGGAGAGCAGGAAAAGGGGCCTGGCTGGCCAAGGCAGACATTGAGTCGGCCTTTCGCCTGCTGCCGGTCCACCCAGAGAGTCACCACCTGTTGGGTTTTAAGTAGCAGGGAAAGATTTTCTTCGACGAATGCATGCCGATGGGTTGCGTGGTGTCCTGCACTTACTTTGAGGCATTCAGCAGCTTCTTACAGTGGGCACTCACCTGGTCATACAGCCTAGACGGAGTAACGCACTACCTGGACAATTTCCTTTTCATTGGGGAAGCGGGAACACAGGATTGTAGCCAATCGTTGCATCACTTCCAAAAACTCGCGGGACACTTGGGGGTTCCTTTGGTGCCTGGGAAGACTGAGGGTCTGGCGCAGGTTCTCACTTTTCTGTGCATCGAGCTGGAAACTGTCGAGGGAATGTCCAGGCTCCCGGCTGGGAAGATGCAGGCCTTGCATCAGGATATTCAGGCGATCCTGGGCAAGGAAAAGGTCTCCCTGGGTTTCATTCAGAGCCTCTTAGGGAAGCTGAATTTCGCAGCCAGGGTGATCCCAGCAGGCAGAGTTTTCGCAAGGAGACTACCAAGGGCGACAGCTAAGGTGCACAAGAAATATCACATGGTCAGAATAGGGACAGGTTTAAGGGAGGACCTCCTGATGTGGCATGAGTTTTTGCTGAGCTTTAATGGGACAGTGATTCGGTGATCCCCACCCAGAACTCTGTCTATTCACGGATGCGTCAGGCAGGAGGGCTTTGGCGCAATAATGGACTACGAATGGTGAGCGCAAAAGTGGCCGAATGCTTGGTGTAAAAGGAACATAACAGCCAATATAACTGTACTGGAGCTGTTCCCTATAGTGGTTGCCCTGTATTTATGGCCTGAGGCGTTATTGGCCAGAAGGGTCATATTCTGGTCTGATAATATGGCGGTGGTGCAAGCCATCAATGGGCAGACAGACAAATGCGCCCTGGTGCTGTGTTTGTTGAGGGAGCTAATCAGGGCTTGTCTGCGCTGCAATGTTGAGTTTAGGGCAAGACACATTGAGGGGGTCAAGAATGTAGCTGCTGATGCTCTCTCTCGCTTTCAGTGGCTCCGTTTCCGGGAAGCCTGGCCACGAGCGAGAGTGGCGTTGAACCCCTTCCCAGCACATCTCTGGCAAATTCTGCAATGGAACAGCAACTGAGAGCGATGGGTGAACGTTCTCTGGCACCTGGGACCAGGTAGAAATACAAGGTACATCTCACCACTTTCCTGAGCATTTCCGGGGCACAGGGCCAAGCCTCGCTTTCCCTGGAACAGAGAGCGCAAGCATTTGTACTCTGGGCAAAAGGGCAGGGGAAGAGTCATTCGTGGGTCTGTGGGCATTTAGCGGCGGTGAGCCATGACACTAAGCTGAGAGGAGGGCAGGATCCGATCAAGTCTTTCCTGATCAGGGTGGCTCTAAAAGGGTGGGCCAGAGAAGAAGTCAGGATTCCAGACAACAGTGAGCCCATTGACTTCCACACACTCCAGAGCATGCTAGAAGCAGTGGAGCAGGTCACCCATTCGCAGTTTGAGGCTAAACTCTTTGTGGCAGCATTCTGCCTTGCATATTTTGGGGCATTCTGAATTAGTGAGCTGGTGGCTAGGGCCAAAACAGATCTGTCAGGGGATGCCTCATGCAGCCAAGATGTGAAAGTGACGGATAGGTTGGTGATACATATCATGAGGTCCGAAATGGAGAAAGTGGGGCAGGGGGGCTGATATAATCTTTATGCCTCTGGGGGATCAGAGGTACTTCCCAGTTTCCCGAGTCAAGGATTACATAGCAGTTCGTCTCAATGTCCCGGGCTATTTTGTGATACATGCAGACCAGGTGCCCCTAACTAAATTCCAAATAGATAGGGTCATGTGCGCTTGCCTCGCGCGATCTGGTCTTGCCTGCCCTGACAGGACGTACTCCATTCACTCATTTAGAATTGGGGCAGCCACAGCAGCGTTCAAGGTGGGCATGGGGCAGGAAAGCATAAAGAAGGTGGGACGCTGGGAGTCCCGTTGCTTTAAGCGCTCATCCGCCCTTGGGTGTGACAATATGCTAATTGAGAGCTACATCTGCCCTTGAAGGTGACAATATGACAATTGTATATCATGTGTGAAGTGAATTTTAGTAGTATCATGTGCTAATGCAATGTTTGAACACAAAGATCATTAAAATAAGTGTGTGAAAATGGCATCCGTTTATTTTGCCAGATTTCAAGTGTGGGTGATCGGCCACTCGTTCGTCACCAGGTTGACACAGTGGGCCGCACGCAGGAAGTGGATGCGGCGGTTTTCACAGACTCAGTTTGTCTGGATGGGTTTCCCCAGGATGAGATGGAGCAGCCTCCTGAACAGGTTGGAGCAAGGGCTGGCTGTGAGGGGAGATCTCCCCAACATCTTGATAATCCATTTAGGAGGCAACAACCTCATTGCCATGGATAGGGGTGCAGTGTTGCAAGCAATGAAGACTGACTTGGGGGAGATTACCCAATACATGGGGCAATGTGAGCTTTGGTGGTCTGAAATAGTGCCACGCAGGGTTTGGCATGGGGCTAAGTCATGTCAGGCGGTAGAACATTCACGCAAGAGGGTGAATAGTGCAATGCGCAAGTTCACAGACAAAAGGGGCTTGGGTTTCATCAGACATGAACTGATCCAGACGAATGTAAAGGGCTATTTTGATAAAGACGGGGTTCACTTCTCACAGGTTGGAATGGACCTGTTCCTCTTGGACATGCAGGAGGCCCTGGAAATAGCAGGTTGCAGTTGAGAAATCAGATGTATTGGTGGGGGGGGCTCTTCAGGCGACGGGGGCCACCTCCAGAGCTGAGGAGGAGTTGCAGGGTGATCTGGAAGCATATGGGTACAGAAGGGTACCTCTGTAAGAGCACAATAGGGGTGCCAGAGCCAAAGCCCAGGAGCCTCATGGCAGGGTCTTGGAACATTTACGTCATTGCCCCATTAGTCCTTCGGGCGGTTGTGGGCCTGGACAACCGGGGGCTTGCCTTGCTACGCTCTGCCCTGAAAGGGGCATGAGTAATAAGGGACCAATGTGTCATGTGATCCGGAAAAAGGATCACCCCATAAGGTGTAGCTCTGATTGGGTTCTCCACAGTGCTTGGCTCATCAGGCAGGCAGAACAGCATAGGTTGGTTACAGCTGCCTCCCCTTGGATCGCCCGTAAGATAACCCACCATATTGCATACTTTTAATGGAATAAACCTGCAGCAATATTTTTCCCAAACAAAAGTTGTGTTGTTTATTTATTTATATCATCATGCATGCTCTGACTGTGGGTGAGGAGTGTTGCCTGTAATGGAAATATGTCTCCGTAACTCAGATTACATGCAGGCCTCACTAGTATTTTGCATGCACCTCGTTAAGAAGGCCCTCCTCCCTCTTTCCGCTGGGACAGAGAATGGCAGGCGGGGACAACTTGCTGGTGGCTTATCAGTTTGGGGGCATGTCATGTCATGGGCCACGGGGCGCCATTAATCGGTGTCTTGCCAATAGTTCTGCTTTTAATTCTCTGTGCTGCTTGCCAGATGCACACCGTCACTCCGCAGAGAGACGTCGGCAGTTGCGACGAGGTGTTGGAGGCAGCCAACCTCTGTTTCCTCCCTCAGGCAAGGAAAAGTTTCACCCTTCTCTTGAGGTAACATGACCTCAACACTGGGCAGGCAATAGCGGCAGTGCAGATGTCTCTATTGGATCATCCTTAATCATGACAGTGAGCTGCAAGGGATTGACAGGGTAACCTGACCAGCAATGCCTGTGTTGGTTGGGTGTAGGGTGGGTGTATGGAGGTGCAATTCAACAATCACATGTAAAGATGATTGGGTGCAGCCCTGACAGTTTCAAAACTCAGTCTACACACATGATGGAGACAAAATGTGCCACCCACAAACGACGACCAGGTGGACTTTTTGGCAATGATGTCAATACATAAAAGACTGATCTATAAGATCAATTATTAGCTTAATCTTTTCAAAGCGACATGGGGTTTATTTATTAGGACTGGAGGAAATCAACAGACCCAATCACGACCAGGCATACCCAGATGAATATTTCTCATGCTTATCATACTTTGTAATTTCCTTTCAGTGGCAGCTACTCCGCTATGGTGGAAGAGCGTCACCCCACTGATTTTAAGCAGTGCGATGAAGTTATTATCACTTTATGCTTCCTGCTGCTTTGGGGTGGGTGGGGCTACTCTGCTCTCAGAGCAGGGCAAGGAAGGAGTGGTTTGCCCACTCCTAAGTGCACAGTGACTGTTTGGTTGGCCCTCTCAGGCTGCCCAAACCAGTCATGTGCACTTACCCGTACTCTATGCAGGCTGCATTACAGCCTGCATGGAGAACAAGCTCCCATTCCCTGGTTGAGCATTCAACCAGGACGCTCAAAACCAACACAGCGCTGCATTGCAGCATTGTGATTGGTCAGGGGAGCCTGGGTGCCTACCAAACACAACACTGCTTTGCAGCGTTGTGATTGGTCAGTGGGGCCTGGCTGTGCTTCCATCCGAGATGGAGAAGAGCAGGAGCGGAGACGCGGGACCCGACTCAAAGGTAAGTTTAATTTATATATATTTTTAAAAACATGGGTGACCCGCCATGCGACCCCCCCCTTCGCGTGCCTCCCTCCCCCTGTGCACGACCCGCCTGCCCGCCACCCACAAGCCATGCCGACCGCCACTGTTTCCTTTACTACTCAATATTAGCTATATAATTCAAAACAATCTGACTCTTTTATCATTCCAATTTTTCTTTTACTCTTTTCCCCTCTTTTAAGTTCACCCATGCATATCCATTATTGTCCCTTTACTTTTTGATGATTATTGTATGAAGCATATTTATTAATGTTTATGATGAAAACCAATAAACTCTTTTAAAACACAAGTAAAAGCAGAGAGTTAAGAGATGGTGGAAGCCATGGAGGATAAAATGGTGTGGGGGAAGAGGAAGTGGAAGATGGAGATGGAGATGGCTGTAGTAAATTTGATGGCAGTGGGAGGGTGTTGGATGATAGGCTCCATTACAGTGTTTGATAGAAGAAGTGCTATATTACTAATTGGCATGAGAGAAAGAAATGGTCCATCTGGGTATGTAGTGCAGGCCCCTCTGCCTATATTCTTTCAAATGGCAAACAATGGAGATATTGGGTTAATTAATTCCCTTCATCTACTGTGTGCACATATAAGCAAATGCTTGGCTATGCGCAGAGCCAGCACAGCCAGTCACAATACAGCCTCTGGTTTTTCCTGAACTCTGGGAACTATTGATCTGCAAAGAGACCATGTAAATTCATGATATACATTACTTCTTCCCTAATGTATTTCTTGAAGAGAGTACGTAAGGAGAGGCAGCACTCCAGCTAAGTTGGTGAACTTATTTTTATACACAACAAGATTTCTCCTGCGACATCCGGTAGTTGTTCCTCTGCCAGCCAAGCCTCAACTGACTTCACTGGAAAACCACCACACTCGAGGAATCTGGAACCCAACATTAGATTCCACATTCCTCCCAAGGCAGGTGCCACACAGGTATAAACAATGGAAGAAAAAACTCCTAGGCAGTCTAAGGTGGACTGATTCAAAACAGTTGTTCACTCAGACAGCATGATAACGAAAACTCAGTGCGAAATTATCTAAACTACATTAAAATTTGTTGAAAATTGTATTTTATTCATTATTAATAAAAAAAGAGATTATCGTTCAAATGATATTCTGCCAAACATGTGGTTCTGATGCAGCATCATTTCAAATTAGTACAACATGAATACAAATATCATTCAATCAAAACTTGGTTGAAGACAAGCAAAATATTAATACATATATTTCAAAAGGATGAAAACAAAACTAAAAAATTATAAACTGGCAAAAAACTTGGACAATTGATATGAAGTGGCTAAGAGATGGGTCTTCTCAACGCGCGTTTCGGCTATGATAGCGCCTTCATCAGGAGTGCCACAGTTTTTACTAGATATACCAACAATCTCAGCTTTTGATAAGGGTTAGGGGATGTGCTGATCACAACCGACCTGTGTATATCAATACTTGAGCCTTGTATGGTTGTTTTAAGCTTCCGCTCAAAACACCAGTGATAGGGTTATGTAACGATGTAACGCGTGAGCGAGAGTCCCCACGGTGAATGCAGGCAGGGAATGAGGATTCTTGAAGGGGAAACGGAATCAAACGAAAGATAACACTGCTCTTATCTGAGCTTTCTGTTCAAAGAGATTGATGTTCGGCGATCGGGCCAGTTTTTATTTAGTATGGAGCTACCACCAGGTTGGCTAAGCGATGCGCAGATGAGATATTCAAGGCATTCGGGTACCGACGGGATCAACGGATATCTAAAGCCGCCATGATGGCCAACCTGGTGGTAGCTCCATACTAAATGAAGACTGGCCCGATCGCCGAATATCTATCTCTCTGAACAGAAAGCTCAGATAACAGCGGTGTTATCTTTCATTCGATTCCGTTTCCCCTTCAAGAATCCTCATTCCCCGCCTGCATTAACCGTGGGGACTCTCGCACACGCGCTGAGTGAACAACTGTTTAGAATTAGTCCACCTTAGACTGCCTAGGAGTTTTGTCTTCCATTGTATTATTTACCCTGTCCTAGGAGCTCTAGAAGTATTACAGGGGGTCCTTGATATTTGCACCACCAGCCACACAGGTATAACACATCCCCTTCTCTTACAACAACTAACTAATCAACTTTTTACAAGAAATCCACAAAAAAAGAAATAATCAAAAGAAACACATGAGGAAGAAACATAGAAACAATCCAAACAATGATACAGTTATACAAGTATGAACAGGGTTTCACGTAAGGACATAATCACGAAGATATCCTGGAAGGCGGTGCTCTCCCACACCCCTTGTTCTCTCCACAGTGGTGTCATCGTGATCACAATCACCATTGCCATCTCCCCTGTCCAGAGGAGATGCAGTGGTGCCCAAATCTACTCAGGTGGAAAGAATTAGTTCCTCATCAGACATCATCATGTGAGCACTGTTTGAAGACTGAGTATCATTTCTCACAACCATATCACAGGTTAAATGTTTTTGATACAGTGTCACACGTCAGTAGTTCCACCTCTCACCATTCTCTAACACCACCACATGACGTAAGGATCAACCTACTTTGAACGGACCTCAAAACTTGGACAGACCACCCCCACACCTGCCAGTCCTCAGTTTTACCCAATCACCTTGGCAAATATGTCGAGCAAGTTTATCCTCGTTAACAGAGACATGAACCATTTCCTTCATCCATGTGGTAACTAACTTTGGATCCCGGCAATCTCCCATGCATGAGCGCAAAGGGTACCTTGCCAATCACTCTGTGTACACTCATGTAATAAGCCCACACCATCTCAGACACCAAAACACCAACATCTCTTCCACTGACCAATGCCATCTGTACAGCCCCTTTTACCATACGGTTTGCCCTCTCAACCATACCATTGATGGAGCAAGGTTTCGTAAAGAAGAAACTTGCTCGGATGCAATCCTCTCAAATAACGTGTAACACTTTAATCAACATGTTTGTGAATATTAACAATAGCATTAGACACGTTATACAGTATCTAGGGGATGCTTGTCTATGTGTATTACTAACCAGTAACCCGAGTGTCATTAAAATGGCCGACAAAACGCGGGAATTTCACTGCGTATGCGTCTACTGCATCTACGTACTATGACGTCTTCTATGCTTGGAGGGAAAACTTTGCAGCTGCGCAATAGCTTCTAAAATGGCCACTTAAACTCACATGCTAATGCGCATGCTTTTGCTTAAACTAAACCTTGCAAGTTCTACTAATTGCTAATGCGAAAGATTATTATAAGTAAACGGGATTAGTGTAGTAATACGTGGTATACAGTGAATTCATTTATTTTCGTATTCTAACATGTTTTTCTCTGACTTTATTATTAGTTTGTATTTGGGCCTCAGAGGGTGACTGAAATCACTACCCCATTGGTTTATGCGCATGCTCACTGAATCCTGCCCAGAACCATGATGACATCTTTGAAACCCAGCCGAGGTCAAGCTGGGAACGATCCCATGGGAACTTAACCCATCGACCCGGACAAGAGCAACAATTATAACAAAGTGTATAAATTGTATTGATCATATTATGAAATGCGGGTGGGAATAAAGCTTTGGGAAAGTAAAATAAGGGGCGGAAATATAGAACAATAAACCTTATGAAACTATTACAACTAATATGGTGTGATGAACTCACCTCCTTGCCCTGTCCAATCAGAATAGGGAAAAACACGAATATTGAAATATTTGGGGGTGGTACACGAACACAGAATAGTATAATTGAGGTAAGTTAGTCAGCATTAGAGAAGAGATCCCGTCTGTCAGACTCAGACCGACACGGATGCTGCTACAGACGCTGTCAGAGACGCTGTCTCAGACCCTGCAGATGCCAGAGACCCTGTTCGAGAGACCGAAATACTGATCGATAATCCAATGATCTAGAAGGGGAGTTGCGGAAGAGAAAATCGAGGAGAGTAGTGCCAGAGAGAGGTGTGACGCTGGCGTTGCACTTAGAAGAGGTCACCTTCCCGGTCTGAACCTCTCTTGATCCTCTGTCTTCCACATGCCCTGGTGGAATCCACCTGACCCTTTCCAAGGAGTTGGGTTCATCTATCACCCTAGGTAAATATAATTCTGTGAAAACTGTCCTTGTACCTGCTCTCTTTTTCCTCCCTTTTTTATTGATACTTTGATTTGAACTAAATTTGATTTCTTTCCTGAATGAAACTCGATGTTAATATGAATTTGAAATTTGACTCACAAAATTATTGATTAGATAAAACTTTTAAAATTCTTTGAGTCTGTGATTATTTGGGAAAAACCTTAAATGTTATTTCTTCCTATACTACTAGCTACTAGATTCATTGACCAGAGGAAATTCATTGTCAAAGAGATTGGAATAGTAAGATTTGGGTAAAGATAACAAAAACGTGCAGGTAAATCAAAATTGACTCTGGCGGTACTGCTAGCTTAATGTATGACTGTTTATGGGCCCAGGTGAGTATTATGGTGTGTGAGTAACTCGAGCTAGTAATCCGCCGGATCACCATTCCCTTGCGGATTGTAAAGGGAAGTGTGGTTGTGCTTGACACCAGAAGCTTCGAGAACTCCAGCTTTTCTTGAGATGTAAGTTGTGTGCCATTATCCGTTATGATCACCAAGGCATAGCTTCTTCACACCAAACCTCTTCCAGCACACTCACCGTTGCTCTGATGGTGCCCCCCTTCATAAACTTCATAATAAGCCACTTGGTGTGCACATTCACAACCACCATGGCAAACCTATGATCTGCTCCAAATTCATTCATAGGTCCAATAAAATCAATGCAGATAGTATGCCCTGGTTGCCCAGGGTCCACAATCCACCCAGAATCGGCCTCACCCCTACTTACAAGTGTTTCTCACCTTCTTTGCATACACTGCCATTCTCAACCCACTTATCCACATCCGCATCCATGCCAGGCCACCACCAAAACACACGCAATCTTTTTTTTGTTCTGGTCTGCCTCAAGTGCCCCTCATGTGCTATATCAATAAGCTTATACCTAACACCTTGGGGAGGAACAAACTGTTTGCCTCTGACTATCAATGTGTCATCAACCTCAGACAACTCATCCAAGAGTTTTATGTAAGGCCTACCTCCAAGGGACGCAGTGCTCTCCTTTTTTTCTCACATCACCAAACTCTTCACTTCCTTCAAGATAAGATCAGGTCCCATCTCTTTCATCCGTTCTTGTTTAGCGATAGCGTGGGCACCTATGACACTCAAACCGTCTTGAACTGAAGCAACTGCACCTTCACTTTCCTTGGCTAAGACAGAAGGCCCATTCACTTTTTGCCACTCCTAAGACAACCTGGACAAACAGTCCGCTTGAACGTTTCTCCAACCCTCAATATTCTTCACTTTGTAACAGTATTCTTGTAACCAAGCAGCTAATCTAGAAAGCCTCGCAGAGCATTTAGTCGTAAACTCATGGTAACAACACCTTCAGAAGAGGTTTATGATCAGATCACAGCACAATGTTGGTACCCCACAGGTAGGTTCTAAAGTACTCGCAAGCCAAAGCCGCTGCCAATGTCTCTCGTTCAATGACCGAATAGTTCCTTTCAGAACTAGTTAAGGTCCTGGATGAAAAAGTTACAGTCCTTTCTTGACCCCATCCTTTTGTGCTAACACAGCCCCCAGACTTGTGGCACTGGCATCCACTGTGAGGAAGGATTTCAACTTGGTGTCGAAGGGTGTGAGAATGTCAGCTTCACACATTTCTTTCTTAATCATATCAAAGCAGGATTGTTGACACTCCCTCCACTCAAAAACCGTTCCTTTCTTCAAGAGTAGCCTGAAAATCTCTGTCTTCTCTGAAAATCTCTGTACAAACTTTGAATATTATTCAATAAAAACCTAAAACAGATCCAACTGGTCTTTGTCACTAGGTGTGGGAGCTAATTTAATGGCATCTAACAAGTTTTCCTTTGGCCTAACACCTTCTGCGGGAATATCAAACCCCAGATATTCCACCCTGTCAACCAAGAATTCGCATTTCTCACACCTCAGAGATAACCCTGCTTCTTTTATCTTGTGAAAGGCCTGCCTAAGAATCAAATTATGTTGTTCAACCGTATTCCCAAAAACAAGAATGTCATCTTGGAAATAGACTAAATTAGTCATGTCTTTAAACAGTTCGCTCATCATGCGCTGAAAGACGCCCGCTGCCGAACACAGCCCAGAAGGCATCCTGGTACACTGGAAAGTTCCCTCCATAGTGATAAAGCTGTGAGTGGCTTGGACTGTTCATGCAGTTTGATTTGGTGATATGCATTCATCAAGTCTAATTTGGAGAAATACTTCACACCATTTAAAGCCAAAATCAATTCATTTATATTGGGCAAAGGATAAGTGTCCATTACTACATTTTGATTGAGTGATCTTAAGTCAATGCAGACCCTAAGCTTGCCATCAGGTTTTTCAGTAATGACTACAGGAGAAACCCATATTGAACTCTCGATAGGTTCTATTACTCCAGACGAGACTATTTCATTGAGAAGTTCTTTAACAGCTTCTATAGCTACCAAAGGGATTCTACGCACTTTGTGTTTTACAGGCACTGCATCAGGCTTCAGTATTATCTTGTGAATATAACACTCTAAACACCCTAACTCCTCTTTAAAGACTTCCCTAGATTCCTCTAGTATATCCCCCAACCCAAGATCTTCAACAACCATCACTTGAATGGGGGCTCTATTATTGACACAATACACAAGTCATATTGGTGCATCCATCCTAGAATGGGTGGACCATCAACAGCCACATACATTTTCCCTTGCACTGTCCTCCCACCAAATTGTATCTTCACCTCCATGTATCCCAACAAGTCTATGTTCTCCCCTTGATACCCTCCTGTATTGATATATTTTGGAGTTAATACTACTCCAGACCACCGCTTGTCAAACCCCACCTTAGGAATAATGGAATACATCAAACCAGAGTCTACCATATGATGTATCATTTAATGGAAATCAGTTTTGGGTCTATTTATCCTCCCTAGTTCTTCTCCAGATCCACCTACACTTAAGATCCTGTCTTCTTGTCCCACAAAGGTATTATTATCCTCTACACTAGCTACCCTTGGTTTTCCTGCCTGTTTACATACTGCCGCAAAATGCCGTTTGCGAGCACATTTTCTACAAATTTTGTCTAAAGCCACATAATTGCAATAATCGCCATTGTTAAAGGCACTGCCACATCTATAACAAGACTTGAACGGATGTTTGGAAATATAAACACTGTAGTTAGGTTTGAGTGCAGCAACCACCTCTGAATCCTCTTTGAGAACTGTAGCTACATCTGTATTTGTCCAGTCTTTTTGGTCCAACTCATGCATGCATTGTTGGAATTGCTCAACCACTTTGGCAATCTCAATAGCATCCTTGAGAGAAGGGTTTTTGGCTGCCCAGAGATGTTCTTGTTTTTTTTTTGCAATACAATGGACAATCAACTGATCACAAACTAATTCAGCAGTCATGGCTCAAAAAGGACACTTCAAGGAAAGTTCTCTTAGTTTGGAGACAAAATCATCTATGGATTGTCCCTCTTTTTGCTGGTGAGTGTAAAATTTGTAACGATTCATGACTAAATTTATTTCCTAAGCAAACCTAAGTTCTAGTTTCTTCTTAGCTTCTGCATAAACATATTCAATTGGGTCACCATTAGGTTGAGTGGCAGGTGTTAAGTATTTAAAAATGTGTTGACCCACCTTACCTAAGTTGTTTAGAAGCAAAGCTTTCTTCAGAGAGGCACTAAACCTAACTTCATCTAAGGCTTCTAGATAAATTTCAAACATAGTTAGCTAGTCTTCCCATTCAATGGAAAGAGGTCCTGGAGAAGCCAAAAAGATTGGGGGTGACAGAATGGCACCATGAGAATGCATGGTTGAAAATGTATAAGAATACAAGTGTGCAGCTCACTGATGAGAAGGTAATCCGCAAAAGAAGTGAGCAGATCACTGGTTGGAAGTGGGTGACTTGAAACGTGGATTACAATAATGTCGAGGAGTAAGTGACTACACTTGCACTGAAGGTATTATAGCATATAAATTAGCCTTGTACTATTAAGTCATAGACTGAACAATTTTTTTTAAATTTATGATGTGCGAGTCACCGAGGAGCAGGTACAACTCGCAATATATAGCTGTGCACATTTGAAGTGAAATAGTTTTCGTAACGTTGTGTGCAAATAGGTGTGCTAGTCTCGAGGCAAACAAGTGGCCAGTAGAATGAACTAGGATAGTTATTTGCAATAGTGCATTCACCAAGGTAAAATGGCCACAAGCCGTGTTGTAAGGATGCCGAGGTTGGGAAGGGGTCAAAATGGCCTCCAAGTTGGCAGTTGTACGGACGTTTCAGTGGGAGATAGGGCTTGTTGAGCCAGTGAGGGTGCACTGATGATGTGGCACATAGTAGAGTTGTAGCTCTTTCCACCATGAGCTTGCGCCTTGTTAGACAGATAGTCTCGAGACAACGACTCGTCGGGTAAATGGACCCCCAAAATACCCAAATCTTGCCTTGTAGTGCGAAGTCCTTGTGGTATGGATTTCTGCAGGATATCTATAGTCTGGATGATAAATGCACCCTGATTTTCTCAGGATATCTCTGGTCTGGACAGTGACTGCACGCTGGATCCGTAGTTAACAGCTCATCGCATGGCTGGCTGGCACAACTCATCGCCAAATTCTTGAAGCGAGTACGTAAAGAGAGGCAGCACACCAGGTAAGTTGGTGAAGGTGTTTATTCCTAGAACAAGATTTCCCCTACGACATCTGGTAGTTGATCCTCTGCCAGACAAGCTTCAACTGACTTCACTGGAAAGCCACCACACTCGACAGAATCTGGAAACCAACACTGGATTCCACATTCCACCCAAGGCAAGTGCCACACAGGTATAACAGTATTCCGATATATAATATGCTTCACAACCTTTAGGTTGTTCTCTAAGGCATCATAAAGATCAGATTATTAAAATGAGACTCCTGTGTGAAAAGTTAGATGTTTAGTCTCTTTTACAGGCGAAGTGCAAGGATCAAATGTAATCACCACAGTTTCAGCATAAACATTACATAGGTACACATACTAGGTATGAGGCACATACGTTCTAACATAACTGAACAAAGACCATGAGGTAATAATAAAGGAGATAAAACAAAGGTATGGCATGCCAGTATTTATAAAAGGATATAGCACATTCACACTCTTTAAAAAGAAATGCATGGAGTAAGGAAAAAATGCAAGGACATTTGAATCTGACAACAAAATAGCCAAAACAATACTAAAAAAAGCTACATCAATACCCTGAACCGCACTAAAGGTTTGCTCAGTATGGCTTTTTATTTCACACGAGAAGCTACACTGTCATACTATTTCATATTTATCCTTTCAACCTCAGGTGTAGCACCAGATGAACTACCATCACATTATGCACCATCTCCTTGCACATCAGAACTACTGTCACCCTGTGCCCTGGACCTATCTCTATAATCAGCAAGGACTTCCGGACTGTGCCGCTACAGCCTAGTTGTAACAGACGTATCATCACCCTCAGCTTCACTAATCTACTTCTTTATTCCTGCATTTGGCCACTCATTCACATTCTACACATGTCCATCTAGTGTAGCTGTACTGTGGGCATTAACTTTCCTTACTCGTATCAACATTCCAAAATTAGAATCACACTTGTTATCAAATATAAATTTAGAATTCTCACCAAGTCCACCATCCTGAAATCAGGAACAGATACCTTGTTTTTCCAATCACAATTTTCTTTGGATCTGTGTTACTATTAAGCTACTTATTCCACCACAGTAGGCCTGATAGTGTCTTCATTGCTCTCCATCATCTTCTTAACCCACCAGGGACATGATCTAGAAGCAGGTTTGCTTCCTATTAACAACTTGAAAGGAGGTTTTCCTATGATGCTATGAGGTGTAATTTAATACAAATAGAATTATTCCCAAAGAAAAGTTCTCCAAACCCTTTGCATGTGCTGAAATGACGTTCTCTTTAATGACCCTATTCAAACGCTCTAACTGCCCATTAATCCGTTAACCATGTACTGCTGTCCCTATATGAGTTATGCCACATGCTTTAAAAGAATCTTGCATTTCCTTTGAGATTAACTGTCAACCTCATAGGACATATTTGTTGACTGTTCAACAGCTTTTATTCATTATTCACCTTACCACTCACTCTCTGTAATTCATGAAAACGTTTCTCTCTCCACTTCACTAACCAAGGCTACAACATCAAGACAAGTTGTTCGTGAATAGTGGAAAGTTCACCTCTTCATCGTTTGGACTGACAGTCGGCCATCAAATTTTTCTTTCCCAGAAAATAAATCACTTGGAAGCTATACTCAGTTATAATGTCTTTCATGACAATCCACCACCTGTGGTAAGTTAACAAGGCACACACAGAGATAGTGGTGAATAAGTAGTAGTAGTTTTTTATTGGAGCATCCAAGTGCCGCCACAACAAGATCCAACTGTCAAAGAGTCTTCACATAGAACTTGGAATGTGACATAAACAACAACAATGCTTGACCAATGAAAGTAAAGGTAACTAACAATCATGTTGCGAAGGTTTTGGAATAGAAGGCAGGTATAACAAACTTAGTAGTAGAATATAGAACGATGCTGAGAAAATAATAAACACACCAAATAGGAACTGACCACCACCTTATGGCTGCTCAAACAGTGGGGAGCCTTGGATACCATAGGCCTTCT
This sequence comes from Triturus cristatus, assembly GCF_964204655.1. NCBI lineage: Eukaryota > Metazoa > Chordata > Amphibia > Caudata > Salamandridae > Triturus > Triturus cristatus. Next base: position 480,455,661 of record NC_140590.1, on the reverse strand, counting down.
GCACTCCACACCTGATCATATATGCACATCTCACGTTTTGGGGGAAATGAAGAGTCCCTGTCCATGTTTCATGATGTGGATTCTGATAAAAGGGCTTATATCACATGACAATTAATCAGCTGTCACCAACCATTTCCTGCTTCACGCCTCAAGTGGTTTATACAGACCCTTCTTTCCATCAACATTAGTCTAAGTAGTATCTTACTCTGCAGGACTTTATGTTCTTTCATGTGCAGTTGTTATAAACAAGGAAACTAAGCATAACCAGAGGGCCAACTCATTCAAAAGTCTCTTAATGTGAAGCAGAAGAGTATGATGCTCCAGAAGAAGCACTTCCAACATAGTAAAAATATAGGGCCAGATGTACGACAATTGATGTTTGTGACTCGCAAATTGCATTAAAATGCGAGTCACAATTTGCGAGTCGCAAACATCAATGTACAACAGTGTCAGAGATACTGTTTGCGATTCCCAATGGGGTCGCAAATTGCATGCCTCATGCATATTAATGAGGCTGTCGCAATTTGCGACCCCATTAGGAATGGCTGGCACTCCCAGGGATGGTGGCCTGCTGGGGTCAGCAGACCACCATGTCTGGGACTGCTTTGTCAATAAAGCAGTTTTTTTTTTAAATGAAGCCCGTTTTCCTTAAAAGAAAAACGGGATGCATTTAAAAAAAAAAAGAAATGAAACGTTTTAGTTACATTTTTTAAGGGCAGGGAGTGGTCCCTGGGGCAACTGCCTGCTCTTAAAAATGTTTGCGCACACATTCACAAAGGGCAAGGGGTCCCCTGGGGACCCCTTCTTGTTTGTGAGTGGTTTACCACCCTCTTGAACTGCAAGTGTTTTACGACCGCAAACGCGGTGCATAAAACAGTCTTACTTAGGGTTCAGAGCCGCTATTAGGAAGGGACACCCTTGGAACGGCCCTTGCTAATAGCGAATCGCTAACCCTATTTTGCGAGTCACTATTACATTAGTGACTCGCAAAATAGGGTTGGTACATTGTGTTACCGTTATTTGCGTTCACAATAGGGCAAAATGCCACTCTGCAACTGCAAAAAACAGTCCTACATCTGGCCCATAGTATTTGACTTTTACACTGTAGTGCTAAATGCTTGTTTTGTGTTCATTACTACACGTGAACAAAATAGTATGTTTTTGGAGCCACATATTTTTTCATTGGCATGATACAAATATGTATGTATAAATTCACCTCACGAACACACAAATTGATAAATCTTTATATGAATTCCAAAACTCAATTATTTTGTACTTTTTTCTTCCTCCTTTGTTTGAGGGTTTAAGACTACACATCTTTTCACCTCAAGCTGCTCTTTTTCAGACTTTTTTTGCGGCTCTGTTTAACAGTCCTCTCTTCCTCCTGCACAGAAAGTTGGGATGTCTCCATTAGCAACACTGGGAATGCCAAGTGATGCTTATGTAACGGGGAGGGCACCATGGCAGCAAAAGTTGGAAGGTTAACAAGTTAATAAACTGAACACGTTTTGGTTATCAGGTTGAAGTTCTGAAATCTTTCTGCCCTCACTATAGCAACACATCTTGTTTCTTGGCAGTCCTACTGCTGCCTTAATCCACTTTGTGTCTCCAGGCTGCAGCTGAAAGGCTAGTGCGCACACGTGTTTTACTGAGTGCATTTGCATGCAGACACTGGACTACAGGGACAAAATGGGCGACCAACTCTTCTTTAAGCAGCTCCTCGAGGACTCGCAGAGAGAAACCTTCGACAACTTGACCAGGTCGCCAGTATCCAGCTCACCCGACTTTCAGAAAACGGCCGCAGGTGAGGACCAACCAACCCCCTTCCCCCCAAAAGGTTAGAAAGTAAAGATCAAAATGTTAAATGAAAAGACTGCTTGGACCATGAAAGGATGTGCGCTGTGATGCTAAGAAAAGAACACGTGTTTCCCTGCAGAGGGAAGTGGGGTGAGTGGGATAAACAGTTTTCTATTTTATGCTTGGTTGAAAGTTTCAAAATGTTTACAAAATATCCAAAAGCTGGCATTTCGTGGTTTCGGTTTTACTCTTTTACTATGACTTGTAGCAACCCTAAAATATTGACTTAGTCTTTCATAACAATTTTATTCTGTAGACACTTGAACTAATAACACCCACTCATTACAAGTAACCACACTTGGTATTTCCCCGCCCCAGATTTATCTTTACCCAGGGACTCCAGTGATTCCTTTAAGCAGGAAAATAATAGGAATTAGGATTTTTTTTCATAGGAATAAAATGCAGAAATCCAACTTTGTCGATTCCCTCACGATTTCCCCCAGCATTACACTTAGACAGTGACTTTGGCACTTTGAAACAGGTGATATCACTGTGTGGAATTCCACTTACCAATAGCGTTTCCGGTGAACATCTAATTTTAACGGCGTGGGTAACTCATGGTACCCAAATCAGAATTAAGAGGACACCTGTAACGAGTTACTCAGTCTGCAGTGTGAAAGAAGGCACAAAAGGCAAAGTAAGAGTAGAAAAAAATCAGGCTTGGCACGTCCAGGTAAGAGCGGTGGGGCGGGGGGGCAGGGTGGCTACAATTCGACATGCAACGACGAGGGAGACAAAAAAAAGAAATCCATAGTTTTCTTTTTTTTTTATCGTTTCCATCATCGTCGTATGTCTAATCTCCCCCCACTTCGCCCCTCTGCCCCTCCGCTCTTACCTGCATGGGCCGCACCTGAAAAAAATAAAATAAAACAATAGACAGCCAGGGAAATAGGCTGATTTATTGGGCTTGGTGGTTTATTTATGAAAGTCATAGAAAGGATTA